>NW_026974948.1:0-300000 GCF_030014295.1 Loxodonta africana | reverse complement strand
TGTGTTGAGAGGGTGACGACGTTGAGACCACGTTGGGATCTTTAGTCCCAGGAAAGGCCCCTGGCGGGTGTGGGTCGATGTTCTCTACCCATCCCCCTTGGCGGGGGGAGGTTTTTACCATACAAAGCAGCAGCGCAATTATTCGTCGCCGGAGAGGTTGCATCTGCCCACAAGCTCCACCTGGCCAGGGTCCGCCCCTACTGTATTGCGCATGTCAGTCAACAGAAGCTAAGACCTTCCAGAGACACTACCTGCTGTTCTCTACCCACGGGGAAGCAGTACAGCCAGAAGCCTCCCCCGTTCCATCTCTAGGCTCTCTCTCAGGCCCCTCATACTTGTGATGTGTCTCAGGGGTAGAATGAAGAGATTCCTCTGAGTGAACACATACAGAGAGGCCAGAGATGCAGAGGACGGGCGCCTTGCCTAGTGATATCCTAGCGTAAGTGGAAAAGAGGTACCTGCCTGCTGTCCCAGTGTGTCGAACGTGTTGACATCAGGGGTTGCCTACTGTGAAGTTATTCCCTGGGTGTCCTCGATTTTGTGGCCAAAGACTCAAGGGGCCGTTGTCTGTCCATGGGTAAAATGGAGGGCTCTGCGGAACTGGCCGGTTAGGCTGGACCTCTCCTATTGGCTGAGTGTTTGTGACTCGTCCCCGTCCGAAGTTCCGCCCAGCCTTCCGGTGGCTGTCACCATGGTGATTGGGAAAGAAGCCTTAGGCCCCACACTCAGCCTTCACCTGGCCTACCTGGCCTCTTTCCCCTCATCTAGACCGCTGTGTGGATGAAAGAAAGGATGTCGGCCAGTGAGCACGTGTCCTGATTTCCTTGGAAGGATTAGGCTCCTTGCCTGGGCAGAAGACAGCCAAGGTCAGCCTGAGCCTAGACACCTAGTGACCTGTGACACTGCAGCCAGTGACAGATGTTGATGTCCACGCTCAGGTATCCGCAGGTGGCGGATTCAGTGTGGTGGGAAGAGAAGTGGAAGTAGAGATGACACACTCACGAGGGCACGGGCCAAAGGTCAGGGAAAATAGCTGAGGTCGTGGAGCTCTAGCGGAGCCAGTCTAGGGCCCAGGCCTCCCTGCTGTACGAGGCAAAGAGGTGATCCATATGCCGCCATCCGTAGACTCTGGACGGCTGGGGCCCTGGATGCCCGGATTTCGGCCTCGTCTACCGAGAAGTGACGCAGATGCAGTGTGCCACCGGAGGCTGTGGAACAGCAGAGGGCAAAATCTGGAAAATGGGGGCTTCAGTTGACTTTGCCTGTGCTCTCCTTTGGCTGAGTGACATCGTGTGTTTCCTAGCAGGTGAAGGCATTCGTGGAGAGAGGCGGTTTCCATGCGTGCAGGCAAAGTGTGTGCTGAGATGATGAGTTGCTGAAGACCAGGGTGGACTCTTCAGACCCAGAATAGGCCTCTGGCAGGTATGTGTCAATGTTTTCTGCCCATGGCACTCAGCCGGTTATTTGCCTAGAATGTTAGCAGCAGAATTAGTAGTCTCCGGAAAGGCTGCCACTTGTCAGCGAGCTTCACCTGGCCAGGTCCCACGGTGATGTCAAGCTTCACCTGGCCAGGTCCGCCCGTGATGTAGCTCCCCAATCAATCACTACTCTCTAGACCTTCCAGATAGACTAGCAGAACTTCTCTCCCCTCAAGGGCAAGCAGTAGAGCCAGAGGCCTTCCCCCTTTGCTCTTTGGTCTCTAGGCCCTCTGTCAGGCACTCCAAGGTGTGAAGTGACAAGGGGGAGAAGGAAGAGATTTCAGAGAACGAAGACAAGCAGAGAGAGACAGAGAGAGGCAAATGATGCTGAGTGGGGATGCCTTGCCTACTGATATCCTCAGGCAAGTGGGAAAGAGGTACCTGGCGTGCTCTGCCAATGCCCTGAAGCAGTCCGCACCAGGGGCTCCCTTGGGCCTGCGTAGCCTTTCCCGGGGCGTGCTCAAATCCTGTGGCCACTAGGTGTCATAGGTCACAATGGAGGGCCCTGTGTCATCTGCCTGGCGGGCCGGATCTCTGCCATTGGCTCAGTCTTGTCACCAGGCCCATCACGAGCTCCGCCCACTCTTGCGGTGGGGGGACTGTCTCTATGGTGATGGCAAAGAAGCCTTAGCCCCGCCCACCTGGCCTTCACTTCACCTACCTGGCCCTCTGACCCTCACTCAGACCTCTGGGTTGATAAAAATCAATGTCCGCCAGTGCCCAGGTGTCAGCATCTGGGATAAAGGATTCGGGACCTTGCCTGGGGCAGAAGGCAGCCTAGGTCAGCGGGTAGCTGGAAGTCTAGTGACTTGTGACACTGCTGCCAATGACAAATGGTGACTCCCACACTCACATATCCCCTGGTGGCAGAATGCTAGCGATGGGTGGAGAAACATCGCTCCGGAGCACACGTTTAATGGGGCACCAGCCAAAGCAAAGGCCAGGGCCAGTAGTGGACGTCGTGGAGCTGAATGGCGAGCCAGTGAAGGGCCCAAGGATCCCTCCTGTATGTGGCGAACAGGTCATCCGTGTCCCCACGTCCATCAAGCATTGGACTGCTGGGGCCCAGGCTGCCAGGATTTCGGCCTTGCCTTCGGAGCCCGGCCACATAGGCAGCCTTGCACCGGAGGCAGGGACGTGTAGAGAGCAAAAATTTGAAAACTGGCCGTGTTTCCTCGATTTCCCTGGCATCGGCCTTTTTGAGCGGCTTGCTTTTTTTCCTGGTAGGATAGGGCCGTGACGGAGAAAGGCAGGATTACGTGTGCAGGAAAGGTGTGTGTTGAGAGGGTGACGACGTTGAGACCACGTTGGGATCTTTAGTCCCAGGAAAGGCCCCTGGCGGGTGTGGGTCGATGTTCTCTACCCATCCCCCTTGGCGGGGGGAGGTTTTTACCATACAAAGCAGCAGCGCAATTATTCGTCGCCGGAGAGGTTGCATCTGCCCACAAGCTCCACCTGGCCAGGGTCCGCCCCTACTGTATTGCGCATGTCAGTCAACAGAAGCTAAGACCTTCCAGAGACACTACCTGCTGTTCTCTACCCACGGGGAAGCAGTACAGCCAGAAGCCTCCCCCGTTCCATCTCTAGGCTCTCTCTCAGGCCCCTCATACTTGTGATGTGTCTCAGGGGTAGAATGAAGAGATTCCTCTGAGTGAACACATACAGAGAGGCCAGAGATGCAGAGGACGGGCGCCTTGCCTAGTGATATCCTAGCGTAAGTGGAAAAGAGGTACCTGCCTGCTGTCCCAGTGTGTCGAACGTGTTGACATCAGGGGTTGCCTACTGTGAAGTTATTCCCTGGGTGTCCTCGATTTTGTGGCCAAAGACTCAAGGGGCCGTTGTCTGTCCATGGGTAAAATGGAGGGCTCTGCGGAACTGGCCGGTTAGGCTGGACCTCTCCTATTGGCTGAGTGTTTGTGACTCGTCCCCGTCCGAAGTTCCGCCCAGCCTTCCGGTGGCTGTCACCATGGTGATTGGGAAAGAAGCCTTAGGCCCCACACTCAGCCTTCACCTGGCCTACCTGGCCTCTTTCCCCTCATCTAGACCGCTGTGTGGATGAAAGAAAGGATGTCGGCCAGTGAGCACGTGTCCTGATTTCCTTGGAAGGATTAGGCTCCTTGCCTGGGCAGAAGACAGCCAAGGTCAGCCTGAGCCTAGACACCTAGTGACCTGTGACACTGCAGCCAGTGACAGATGTTGATGTCCACGCTCAGGTATCCGCAGGTGGCGGATTCAGTGTGGTGGGAAGAGAAGTGGAAGTAGAGATGACACACTCACGAGGGCACGGGCCAAAGGTCAGGGAAAATAGCTGAGGTCGTGGAGCTCTAGCGGAGCCAGTCTAGGGCCCAGGCCTCCCTGCTGTACGAGGCAAAGAGGTGATCCATATGCCGCCATCCGTAGACTCTGGACGGCTGGGGCCCTGGATGCCCGGATTTCGGCCTCGTCTACCGAGAAGTGACGCAGATGCAGTGTGCCACCGGAGGCTGTGGAACAGCAGAGGGCAAAATCTGGAAAATGGGGGCTTCAGTTGACTTTGCCTGTGCTCTCCTTTGGCTGAGTGACATCGTGTGTTTCCTAGCAGGTGAAGGCATTCGTGGAGAGAGGCGGTTTCCATGCGTGCAGGCAAAGTGTGTGCTGAGATGATGAGTTGCTGAAGACCAGGGTGGACTCTTCAGACCCAGAATAGGCCTCTGGCAGGTATGTGTCAATGTTTTCTGCCCATGGCACTCAGCCGGTTATTTGCCTAGAATGTTAGCAGCAGAATTAGTAGTCTCCGGAAAGGCTGCCACTTGTCAGCGAGCTTCACCTGGCCAGGTCCCACGGTGATGTCAAGCTTCACCTGGCCAGGTCCGCCCGTGATGTAGCTCCCCAATCAATCACTACTCTCTAGACCTTCCAGATAGACTAGCAGAACTTCTCTCCCCTCAAGGGCAAGCAGTAGAGCCAGAGGCCTTCCCCTTTGCTCTTTGGTCTCTAGGCCCTCTGTCAGGCACTCCAAGGTGTGAAGTGACAAGGGGGAGAAGGAAGAGATTTCAGAGAACGAAGACAAGCAGAGAGAGACAGAGAGAGGCAAATGATGCTGAGTGGGGATGCCTTGCCTACTGATATCCTCAGGCAAGTGGGAAAGAGGTACCTGGCGTGCTCTGCCAATGCCCTGAAGCAGTCCGCACCAGGGGCTCCCTTGGGCCTGCGTAGCCTTTCCCGGGGCGTGCTCAAATCCTGTGGCCACTAGGTGTCATAGGTCACAATGGAGGGCCCTGTGTCATCTGCCTGGCGGGCCGGATCTCTGCCATTGGCTCAGTCTTGTCACCAGGCCCATCACGAGCTCCGCCCACTCTTGCGGTGGGGGGACTGTCTCTATGGTGATGGCAAAGAAGCCTTAGCCCCGCCCACCTGGCCTTCACTTCACCTACCTGGCCCTCTGACCCTCACTCAGACCTCTGGGTTGATAAAAATCAATGTCCGCCAGTGCCCAGGTGTCAGCATCTGGATAAAGGATTCGGGACCTTGCCTGGGGCAGAAGGCAGCCTAGGTCAGCGGGTAGCTGGAAGTCTAGTGACTTGTGACACTGCTGCCAATGACAAATGGTGACTCCCACACTCACATATCCCCTGGTGGCAGAATGCTAGCGATGGGTGGAGAAACATCGCTCCGGAGCACACGTTTAATGGGGCACCAGCCAAAGCAAAGGCCAGGGCCAGTAGTGGACGTCGTGGAGCTGAATGGCGAGCCAGTGAAGGGCCCAAGGATCCCTCCTGTATGTGGCGAACAGGTCATCCGTGTCCCCACGTCCATCAAGCATTCGACTGCTGGGGCCCAGGCTGCCAGGATTTCGGCCTTGCCTTCGGAGCCCGGCCACATAGGCAGCCTTGCACCGGAGGCAGGGACGTGTAGAGAGCAAAAATTTGAAAACTGGCCGTGTTTCCTCGATTTCCCTGGCATCGGCCTTTTTGAGCGGCTTGCTTTTTTTCCTGGTAGGATAGGGCCGTGACGGAGAAAGGCAGGATTACGTGTGCAGGAAAGGTGTGTGTTGAGAGGGTGACGACGTTGAGACCACGTTGGGATCTTTAGTCCCAGGAAAGGCCCCTGGCGGGTGTGGGTCGATGTTCTCTACCCATCCCCCTTGGCGGGGGGAGGTTTTTACCATACAAAGCAGCAGCGCAATTATTCGTCGCCGGAGAGGTTGCATCTGCCCACAAGCTCCACCTGGCCAGGGTCCGCCCCTACTGTATTGCGCATGTCAGTCAACAGAAGCTAAGACCTTCCAGAGAGACTACCTGCTGTTCTCTACCCACGGGGAAGCAGTACAGCCAGAAGCCTCCCCCGTTCCATCTCTAGGCTCTCTCTCAGGCCCCTCATACTTGTGATGTGTCTCAGGGGTAGAATGAAGAGATTCCTCTGAGTGAACACATACAGAGAGGCCAGAGATGCAGAGGACGGGCGCCTTGCCTAGTGATATCCTAGCGTAAGTGGAAAAGAGGTACCTGCCTGCTGTCCCAGTGTGTCGAACGTGTTGACATCAGGGGTTGCCTACTGTGAAGTTATTCCCTGGGTGTCCTCGATTTTGTGGCCAAAGACTCAAGGGGCCGTTGTCTGTCCATGGGTAAAATGGAGGGCTCTGCGGAACTGGCCGGTTAGGCTGGACCTCTCCTATTGGCTGAGTGTTTGTGACTCGTCCCCGTCAGAAGTTCCGCCCAGCCTTCCGGTGGCTGTCACCATGGTGATTGGGAAAGAAGCCTTAGGCCCCACACTCAGCCTTCACCTGGCCTACCTGGCCTCTTTCCCCTCATCTAGACCGCTGTGTGGATGAAAGAAAGGATGTCGGCCAGTGAGCACGTGTCCTGATTTCCTTGGAAGGATTAGGCTCCTTGCCTGGGCAGAAGACAGCCAAGGTCAGCCTGAGCCTAGACACCTAGTGACCTGTGACACTGCAGCCAGTGACAGATGTTGATGTCCACGCTCAGGTATCCGCAGGTGGCGGATTCAGTGTGGTGGGAAGAGAAGTGGAAGTAGAGATGACACACTCACGAGGGCACGGGCCAAAGGTCAGGGAAAATAGCTGAGGTCGTGGAGCTCTAGCGGAGCCAGTCTAGGGCCCAGGCCTCCCTGCTGTACGAGGCAAAGAGGTGATCCATATGCCGCCATCCGTAGACTCTGGACGGCTGGGGCCCTGGATGCCCGGATTTCGGCCTCGTCTACCGAGAAGTGACGCAGATGCAGTGTGCCACCGGAGGCTGTGGAACAGCAGAGGGCAAAATCTGGAAAATGGGGGCTTCAGTTGACTTTGCCTGTGCTCTCCTTTGGCTGAGTGACATCGTGTGTTTCCTAGCAGGTGAAGGCATTCGTGGAGAGAGGCGGTTTCCATGCGTGCAGGCAAAGTGTGTGCTGAGATGATGAGTTGCTGAAGACCAGGGTGGACTCTTCAGACCCAGAATAGGCCTCTGGCAGGTATGTGTCAATGTTTTCTGCCCATGGCACTCAGCCGGTTATTTGCCTAGAATGTTAGCAGCAGAATTAGTAGTCTCCGGAAAGGCTGCCACTTGTCAGCGAGCTTCACCTGGCCAGGTCCCACGGTGATGTCAAGCTTCACCTGGCCAGGTCCGCCCGTGATGTAGCTCCCCAATCAATCACTACTCTCTAGACCTTCCAGATAGACTAGCAGAACTTCTCTCCCCTCAAGGGCAAGCAGTAGAGCCAGAGGCCTTCCCCCTTTGCTCTTTGGTCTCTAGGCCCTCTGTCAGGCACTCCAAGGTGTGAAGTGACAAGGGGGAGAAGGAAGAGATTTCAGAGAACGAAGACAAGCAGAGAGAGACAGAGAGAGGCAAATGATGCTGAGTGGGGATGCCTTGCCTACTGATATCCTCAGGCAAGTGGGAAAGAGGTACCTGGCGTGCTCTGCCAATGCCCTGAAGCAGTCCGCACCAGGGGCTCCCTTGGGCCTGCGTAGCCTTTCCCGGGGCGTGCTCAAATCCTGTGGCCACTAGGTGTCATAGGTCACAATGGAGGGCCCTGTGTCATCTGCCTGGCGGGCCGGATCTCTGCCATTGGCTCAGTCTTGTCACCAGGCCCATCACGAGCTCCGCCCACTCTTGCGGTGGGGGGACTGTCTCTATGGTGATGGCAAAGAAGCCTTAGCCCCGCCCACCTGGCCTTCACTTCACCTACCTGGCCCTCTGACCCTCACTCAGACCTCTGGGTTGATAAAAATCAATGTCCGCCAGTGCCCAGGTGTCAGCATCTGGGATAAAGGATTCGGGACCTTGCCTGGGGCAGAAGGCAGCCTAGGTCAGTGGGTAGCTGGAAGTCTAGTGACTTGTGACACTGCTGCCAATGACAAATGGTGACTCCCACACTCACATATCCCCTGGTGGCAGAATGCTAGCGATGGGTGGAGAAACATCGCTCCGGAGCACACGTTTAATGGGGCACCAGCCAAAGCAAAGGCCAGGGCCAGTAGTGGACGTCGTGGAGCTGAATGGCGAGCCAGTGAAGGGCCCAAGGATCCCTCCTGTATGTGGCGAACAGGTCATCCGTGTCCCCACGTCCATCAAGCATTGGACTGCTGGGGCCCAGGCTGCCAGGATTTCGGCCTTGCCTTCGGAGCCCGGCCACATAGGCAGCCTTGCACCGGAGGCAGGGACGTGTAGAGAGCAAAAATTTGAAAACTGGCCGTGTTTCCTCGATTTCCCTGGCATCGGTCTTTTTGAGCGGCTTGCTTTTTTTCCTGGTAGGATAGGGCCGTGACGGAGAAAGGCAGGATTACGTGTGCAGGAAAGGTGTGTGTTGAGAGGGTGACGACGTTGAGACCACGTTGGGATCTTTAGTCCCAGGAAAGGCCCCTGGCGGGTGTGGGTCAATGTTCTCTACCCATCCCCCTTGGCGGGGGGAGGTTTTCACCATACAAAGCAGCAGCGCAATTATTCGTCGCCGGAGAGGTTGCATCTGCCCACAAGCTCCGCCTGGCCAGGGTCCGCCCCTACTGTATTGCGCATGTCAGTCAACAGAAGCTAAGACCTTCCAGAGAGACTACCTGCTGTTCTCTACCCACGGGGAAGCAGTACAGCCAGAAGCCTCCCCCGTTCCATCTCTAGGCTCTCTCTCAGGCCCCTCATACTTGTGATGTGTCTCAGGGGTAGAATGAAGAGATTCCTCTGAGTGAACACATACAGAGAGGCCAGAGATGCAGAGGACGGGCGCCTTGCCTAGTGATATCCTAGCGTAAGTGGAAAAGAGGTACCTGCCTGCTGTCCCAGTGTGTCGAACGTGTTGACATCAGGGGTTGCCTACTGTGAAGTTATTCCCTGGGTGTCCTCGATTTTGTGGCCAAAGACTCAAGGGGCCGTTGTCTGTCCATGGGTAAAATGGAGGGCTCTGCGGAACTGGCCGGTTAGGCTGGACCTCTCCTATTGGCTGAGTGTTTGTGACTCGTCCCCGTCAGAAGTTCCGCCCAGCCTTCCGGTGGCTGTCACCATGGTGATTGGGAAAGAAGCCTTAGGCCCCACACTCAGCCTTCACCTGGCCTACCTGGCCTCTTTCCCCTCATCTAGACCGCTGTGTGGATGAAAGAAAGGATGTCGGCCAGTGAGCACGTGTCCTGATTTCCTTGGAAGGATTAGGTTCCTTGCCTGGGCAGAAGACAGCCAAGGTCAGCCTGAGCCTAGACACCTAGTGACCTGTGACACTGCAGCCAGTGACAGATGTTGATGTCCACGCTCAGGTATCCGCAGGTGGCGGATTCAGTGTGGTGGGAAGAGAAGTGGAAGTAGAGATGACACACTCACGAGGGCACGGGCCAAAGGTCAGGGAAAATAGCTGAGGTCGTGGAGCTCTAGCGGAGCCAGTCTAGGGCCCAGGCCTCCCTGCTGTACGAGGCAAAGAGGTGATCCATATGCCGCCATCCGTAGACTCTGGACGGCTGGGGCCCTGGATGCCCGGATTTCGGCCTCGTCTACCGAGAAGTGACGCAGATGCAGTGTGCCACCGGAGGCTGTGGAACAGCAGAGGGCAAAATCTGGAAAATGGGGGCTTCAGTTGACTTTGCCTGTGCTCTCCTTTGGCTGAGTGACATCGTGTGTTTCCTAGCAGGTGAAGGCATTCGTGGAGAGAGGCGGTTTCCATGCGTGCAGGCAAAGTGTGTGCTGAGATGATGAGTTGCAGGGGAGACCAGGGTGGACTCTCCAGACCCAGAATAGGCCTCTGGCAGGTATGTGTCAATGTTTTCTGCCCATGGCACTCAGCCGGTTATTTGCCTAGAATGTTAGCAGCGGAATTAGTAGTCTCCGGAGAGGCTGCCACTTGTCAGCGAGCTTCACCTGGCCAGGTCCCACGGTGATGTCAAGCTTCACCTGGCCAGGTCCGCCCGTGATGTAGCTCCCCAATCAATCACTACTCTCTAGACCTTCCAGATAGACTAGCAGAACTTCTCTCCCCTCAAGGGCAAGCAGTAGAGCCAGAGGCCTTCCCCCTTTGCTCTTTGGTCTCTAGGCCCTCTGTCAGGCACTCCAAGGTGTGAAGTGACAAGGGGGAGAAGGAAGAGATTTCAGAGAACGAACACAAGCAGAGAGAGACAGAGAGAGGCAAATGATGCTGAGTGGGGATGCCTTGCCTACTGATATCCTCAGGCAAGTGGGAAAGAGGTACCTGGTGTGCTCTGCCAATGCCCTGAAGCAGTCCGCACCAGGGGCTCCCTTGGGCCTGCGTAGCCTTTCCCGGGGCGTGTTCAAATCCTGTGGCCACTAGGGGTCATAGGTCACAATGGAGGGCCCTGTGTCATCTGCCTGGCGGGCCGGATCTCTGCCATTGGCTCAGTCTTGTCACCAGGCCCATCACGAGCTCCGCCCACTCTTGAGGTGGGGGGACTGTCTCTATGGTGATGGCAAAGAAGCCTCAGCCCCGCCCACCTGGCCTTCACTTCACCTACCTGGCCCTCTGACCCTCAGTCAGACCTCTGTGTTGATAAAAATCAATGTCCGCCAGTGCCCCGG
The DNA here is from genome assembly GCF_030014295.1 of Loxodonta africana. Lineage (NCBI taxonomy): Eukaryota > Metazoa > Chordata > Mammalia > Proboscidea > Elephantidae > Loxodonta > Loxodonta africana. The sequence continues at coordinate 289,538 of NW_026974948.1, read as the reverse complement.
TGTCAGCATCTGGGATAAAGGATTCGGGACCTTGCCTGGGGCAGAAGGCAGCCTAGGTCAGCGGGTAGCTGGAAGTCTAGTGACTTGTGACACTGCTGCCAGTGACAAATGGTGGCTCCCACACTCACATATCCCCTGGTGGCAGAATGCTAGTGATGGGTGGAGAAACATCGCTCCGGAGCACACGTTTAATGGGGCACCAGCCAAAGCAAAGGCCAGGGCCAGTAGTGGACGTCGTGGAGCTGAATGGCGAGCCAGTGAAGGGCCCAAGGATCCCTCCTGTATGTGGCGAACAGGTCATCCGTGTCCCCACGTCCATCATCCATTGCACTGCTGGGGCCCAGGCTGCCAGGATTTCGGCCTTGCCTTCGGAGCCCGGCCACATAGGCAGCTTTGCACCGGAGGCGGGGACGTGTAGACAGCAAAAATTTGGAAACTGGCAGTGTTTCCTCGATTTCCCTGGCATCGGCCTCTTTGAGCGGCTTGCTTTTTTTCCTTGTAGGATAGGGCCCTGACGGAGAAAGGCAGGATTCCGTGTGCAGGAAAGGTGTGTGTTGAGAGGGTGACGACGTTGAGACCACGTTGGGATCTTTAGTCCCAGGAAAGGCCCCTGGCGGGTGTGGGTCAATGTTCTCTACCCATCCCCCTTGGCGGGGGGAGGTTTTCACCATACAAAGCAGCAGCGCAATTATTCGTCGCCGGAGAGGTTGCATCTGCCCACAAGCTCCCCCTGGCCTGGGTCCGCCCCTACTGTATTGCGCGTGTCAGTCAACAGAAGCTAAGACCTTCCAGAGAGACTACCTGCTATTCTGTCCCCACGGGGAAGCAGTCCAGCCAGAAGCCTCCCCCGTTCCATCTCTAGGCTCTCTCTCAGGCCCCTCATACTTGTGATGTGTCTCAGGGGTAGAATGAAGAGATTCCTCTGAGTGAACACATACGTGAGAGGCCACAGATGCTGAGGAAGGGCGCCTTGCCTAGTGATATCCTAGCGTAAGTGGAAAAGAGGTACCTGCCTGCTGTCCCAGTGTGTCGAACGTGTTCACATCAGGGGTTGCCTACTGTGAAGTTATTCCCTGGGTGCCCTGGATTTTGTGGCCAAAGACGCAAGGGGCCGTTGTCTGTCCATGGGTAAAATGGAGGGCTCTGCGGAACTGGCCGGTTAGGCTGGACCTCTCCTATTGGCTGAGTGTTTGTGACTCGTCCCCGTCCGAAGTTCCGCCTAGCCTTCCGGTGGCTGTCACCATGGTGATTGGGAAAGAGGCCTTAGGCCCCACACTCAACCCTCACCTGGCCTACCTGGCCTCTTTCCCAATACTATCTCTCTATGGTGGATGAAAGAAAGGATGTCGGCCAGTGAGCACGTGTCCTGATTTCCTTGGAAGGATTAGGTTCCTTGCCTGGGCAGAAGACAGCCAAGGTCAGCCTGAGCCTAGACACCTAGTGACCTGTGACACTGCAGCCAGTGATAGATGTTGATGTCCACGCTCAGGTATCCGCAGGTGGCGGATTCAGTGTGGTGGGAAGAGAAGTGGAAGTAGAGATGACACACTCACGAGGGCACAGGCCAAAGGTCAGGGAAAATAGCTGAGGTCGTGGAGCTCTAGCGGAGCCAGTCTAGGGCCCAGGCCTCCCTGCTGTACGAGGCAAAGAGGTGATCCATATGCCGCCATCCGTAGATTCTGGACGGCTGGGGCCCTGGATGCCCGGATTTCGGCCTCGTCTACCGAGAAGTGACGCACATGCAGTGTGCCACCGGAGGCTGTGGAGCAACAGAGGGCAAAATCTTGAAAATGGGGGCTTCAGTTGACTTGGCCTGTGCTCTCCTTTGGCTGAGTGACATCGTGTGTTTCCTAGCAGGTGAAGACATTCGTGGAGAGAGGTGGTTTCCATGGGTGCAGGCAAAGTGTGTGCTGAGATGATGAGTTGCAGGGGAGACCAGGGTGGACTCTCCAGACCCAGAATAGGCCTCTGGCAGGTAAGTGTCAATTTTTTCTGCCCATGGCACTCAGCCGGTTATTTGCATGGAACGTTAGTAGCGGAATTAGTAGTCTCCGGAGAGGCTGCCACTTGTCAGCGAGCTTCACCTGGCCAGGTCCCACGGTGATGTCAAGCTTCACCTGGCCAGGTCCGCCCCTGATGTAGCTCCCCAATCAATCACTACTCTCTAGACCTTCCAGATAGACTCCCAGAACTTCTCTCCCCATGGACAAGCAGTAGAGCCAGAGGCCTTCCCCCTTTGCTCTTTGGTCTCTAGGCCCTCTGTCAGGCACTCCAAGGTGTGAAGTGACAAGGGGGAGAAGGAAGAGATTTCAGAGAACGAAGACAAGCAGAGAGAGACAGAGAGAGGCAAGAGATGCTGAGTGGGGATGCCTTGCCTACTGATATCCTCAGGAAAGTGGGAAAGAGGTACCTGGCGTGCTCTGCCAATGCCCTGAAGCAGTCCGCACCAGTGGCTCCCTTGTGCCTGTGTAGCCTTTCCCGGGGCGTGCTGAAATCCTGTGGACACTAGGGGTCATAGGTCACAATGGAGGGCCCTGTGTCATCTGCCTGGCGGGCCGGATCTCTGCCATTGGCTCAGTCTGGTCACCAGGCCCATCACAAGCTCCGCCCACTCTTGCAGTGGGGGGAATGTCCCTATGGTGATGGCAAAGAAGCCTTAGCCCCGTCCACCTGGCCTTGACTTCACCTACCTGGCCCTCTGACCCTCACTCAGACCTCTGTGTTGATAAAAATCAATGTCCGCCAGTGCCCCGGTGTCAGCATCTGGGATAAAGGATTTGGGACCTTGCCTGGGAAAGAAGGCAGCCTAGGTCAGCGGGTAGCTGGAAGTCTAGTGACTTGTGACACTGCTGCCAATGACAAATGGTGACTCCCACACTCACATATCCCCTGGTGGCAGAATGCTAGTGATGGGTGGAGAAACATCGCTCCGGAGCACACGTTTAATGGGGCACCAGCCAAAGCAAAGGCCAGGGCCAGTAGTGGACGTCGTGGAGCTGAATGGCGAGCCAGTGAAGGGCCCAAGGATCCCTCCTGTATGTGGCGAACAGGTCATCCGTGTCCCCACGTCCATCAAGCATTGGACTGCTGGGGCCCAGGCTGCCAGGATTTCGGCCTTGCCTTCGGAGCCCGGCCACATAGGCAGCCTTGCACCGGAGGCGGGGACGTGTAGAGAGCAAAAATTTGAAAACTGGCCGTGTTTCCTCGATTTCCCTGGCATCGGCCTTTTTGAGCGGCTTGCTTTTTTTCCTGGTAGGATAGGGCCGTGACGGAGAAAGGCAGGATTACGTGTGCAGGAAAGGTGTGTGTTGAGAGGGTGACGACGTTGAGACCACGTTGGGATCTTTAGTCCCAGGAAAGGCCCCTGGCGGGTGTGGGTCGATGTTCTCTACCCATCCCCCTTGGCGGGGGGAGGTTTTTACCATACAAAGCAGCAGCGCAATTATTCGTCGCCGGAGAGGTTGCATCTGCCCACAAGCTCCACCTGGCCAGGGTCCGCCCCTACTGTATTGCGCATGTCAGTCAACAGAAGCTAAGACCTTCCAGAGAGACTACCTGCTGTTCTCTACCCACGGGGAAGCAGTACAGCCAGAAGCCTCCCCCGTTCCATCTCTAGGCTCTCTCTCAGGCCCCTCATACTTGTGATGTGTCTCAGGGGTAGAATGAAGAGATTCCTCTGAGTGAACACATACAGAGAGGCCAGAGATGCAGAGGACGGGCGCCTTGCCTAGTGATATCCTAGCGTAAGTGGAAAAGAGGTACCTGCCTGCTGTCCCAGTGTGTCGAACGTGTTGACATCAGGGGTTGCCTACTGTGAAGTTATTCCCTGGGTGTCCTCGATTTTGTGGCCAAAGACTCAAGGGGCCGTTGTCTGTCCATGGGTAAAATGGAGGGCTCTGCGGAACTGGCCGGTTAGGCTGGACCTCTCCTATTGGCTGAGTGTTTGTGACTCGTCCCCGTCAGAAGTTCCGCCCAGCCTTCCGGTGGCTGTCACCATGGTGATTGGGAAAGAAGCCTTAGGCCCCACCCTCAGCCTTCACCTGGCCTACCTGGCCTCTTTCCCCTCATCTAGACCGCTGTGTGGATGAAAGAAAGGATGTCGGCCAGTGAGCACGTGTCCTGATTTCCTTGGAAGGATTAGGCTCCTTGCCTGGGCAGAAGACAGCCAAGGTCAGCCTGAGCCTAGACACCTAGTGACCTGTGACACTGCAGCCAGTGACAGATGTTGATGTCCACGCTCAGGTATCCGCAGGTGGCGGATTCAGTGTGGTGGGAAGAGAAGTGGAAGTAGAGATGACACACTCACGAGGGCACGGGCCAAAGGTCAGGGAAAATAGCTGAGGTCGTGGAGCTCTAGCGGAGCCAGTCTAGGGCCCAGGCCTCCCTGCTGTACGAGGCAAAGAGGTGATCCATATGCCGCCATCCGTAGACTCTGGACGGCTGGGGCCCTGGATGCCCGGATTTCGGCCTCGTCTACCGAGAAGTGACGCAGATGCAGTGTGCCACCGGAGGCTGTGGAACAGCAGAGGGCAAAATCTGGAAAATGGGGGCTTCAGTTGACTTTGCCTGTGCTCTCCTTTGGCTGAGTGACATCGTGTGTTTCCTAGCAGGTGAAGGCATTCGTGGAGAGAGGCGGTTTCCATGCGTGCAGGCAAAGTGTGTGCTGAGATGATGAGTTGCTGAAGACCAGGGTGGACTCTTCAGACCCAGAATAGGCCTCTGGCAGGTATGTGTCAATGTTTTCTGCCCATGGCACTCAGCCGGTTATTTGCCTAGAATGTTAGCAGCAGAATTAGTAGTCTCCGGAAAGGCTGCCACTTGTCAGCGAGCTTCACCTGGCCAGGTCCCACGGTGATGTCAAGCTTCACCTGGCCAGGTCCGCCCGTGATGTAGCTCCCCAATCAATCACTACTCTCTAGACCTTCCAGATAGACTAGCAGAACTTCTCTCCCCTCAAGGGCAAGCAGTAGAGCCAGAGGCCTTCCCCCTTTGCTCTTTGGTCTCTAGGCCCTCTGTCAGGCACTCCAAGGTGTGAAGTGACAAGGGGGAGAAGGAAGAGATTTCAGAGAACGAAGACAAGCAGAGAGAGACAGAGAGAGGCAAATGATGCTGAGTGGGGATGCCTTGCCTACTGATATCCTCAGGCAAGTGGGAAAGAGGTACCTGGCGTGCTCTGCCAATGCCCTGAAGCAGTCCGCACCAGGGGCTCCCTTGGGCCTGCGTAGCCTTTCCCGGGGCGTGCTCAAATCCTGTGGCCACTAGGTGTCATAGGTCACAATGGAGGGCCCTGTGTCATCTGCCTGGCGGGCCGGATCTCTGCCATTGGCTCAGTCTTGTCACCAGGCCCATCACGAGCTCCGCCCACTCTTGCGGTGGGGGGACTGTCTCTATGGTGATGGCAAAGAAGCCTTAGCCCCGCCCACCTGGCCTTCACTTCACCTACCTGGCCCTCTGACCCTCACTCAGACCTCTGGGTTGATAAAAATCAATGTCCGCCAGTGCCCAGGTGTCAGCATCTGGGATAAAGGATTCGGGACCTTGCCTGGGGCAGAAGGCAGCCTAGGTCAGCGGGTAGCTGGAAGTCTAGTGACTTGTGACACTGCTGCCAATGACAAATGGTGACTCCCACACTCACATATCCCCTGGTGGCAGAATGCTAGCGATGGGTGGAGAAACATCGCTCCGGAGCACACGTTTAATGGGGCACCAGCCAAAGCAAAGGCCAGGGCCAGTAGTGGACGTCGTGGAGCTGAATGGCGAGCCAGTGAAGGGCCCAAGGATCCCTCCTGTATGTGGCGAACAGGTCATCCGTGTCCCCACGTCCATCAAGCATTCGACTGCTGGGGCCCAGGCTGCCAGGATTTCGGCCTTGCCTTCGGAGCCCGGCCACATAGGCAGCCTTGCACCGGAGGCAGGGACGTGTAGAGAGCAAAAATTTGAAAACTGGCCGTGTTTCCTCGATTTCCCTGGCATCGGCCTTTTTGAGCGGCTTGCTTTTTTTCCTGGTAGGATAGGGCCGTGACGGAGAAAGGCAGGATTCCGTGTGCAGGAAAGGTGTGTGTTGAGAGGGTGACGATGTTGAGACCACGTTGGGATCTTTAGTCCCAGGAAAGGCCCCTGGCGGGTGTGGGTCGATGTTCTCTACCCATCCCCCTTGGCGGGGGGAGGTTTTTACCATACAAAGCAGCAGCGCAATTATTCGTCGCCGGAGAGGTTGCATCTGCCCACAAGCTCCACCTGGCCAGGGTCCGCCCCTACTGTATTGCGCATGTCAGTCAACAGAAGCTAAGACCTTCCAGAGAGACTACCTGCTGTTCTCTACCCACGGGGAAGCAGTACAGCCAGAAGCCTCCCCCGTTCCATCTCTAGGCTCTCTCTCAGGCCCCTCATACTTGTGATGTGTCTCAGGGGTAGAATGAAGAGATTCCTCTGAGTGAACACATACAGAGAGGCCAGAGATGCAGAGGACGGGCGCCTTGCCTAGTGATATCCTAGCGTAAGTGGAAAAGAGGTACCTGCCTGCTGTCCCAGTGTGTCGAACGTGTTGACATCAGGGGTTGCCTACTGTGAAGTTATTCCCTGGGTGTCCTCGATTTTGTGGCCAAAGACTCAAGGGGCCGTTGTCTGTCCATGGGTAAAATGGAGGGCTCTGCGGAACTGGCCGGTTAGGCTGGACCTCTCCTATTGGCTGAGTGTTTGTGACTCGTCCCCGTCAGAAGTTCCGCCCAGCCTTCCGGTGGCTGTCACCATGGTGATTGGGAAAGAAGCCTTAGGCCCCACCCTCAGCCTTCACCTGGCCTACCTGGCCTCTTTCCCCTCATCTAGACCGCTGTGTGGATGAAAGAAAGGATGTCGGCCAGTGAGCACGTGTCCTGATTTCCTTGGAAGGATTAGGCTCCTTGCCTGGGCAGAAGACAGCCAAGGTCAGCCTGAGCCTAGACACCTAGTGACCTGTGACACTGCAGCCAGTGACAGATGTTGATGTCCACGCTCAGGTATCCGCAGGTGGCGGATTCAGTGTGGTGGGAAGAGAAGTGGAAGTAGAGATGACACACTCACGAGGGCACGGGCCAAAGGTCAGGGAAAATAGCTGAGGTCGTGGAGCTCTAGCGGAGCCAGTCTAGGGCCCAGGCCTCCCTGCTGTACGAGGCAAAGAGGTGATCCATATGCCGCCATCCGTAGACTCTGGACGGCTGGGGCCCTGGATGCCCGGATTTCGGCCTCGTCTACCGAGAAGTGACGCAGATGCAGTGTGCCACCGGAGGCTGTGGAACAGCAGAGGGCAAAATCTGGAAAATGGGGGCTTCAGTTGACTTTGCCTGTGCTCTCCTTTGGCTGAGTGACATCGTGTGTTTCCTAGCAGGTGAAGGCATTCGTGGAGAGAGGCGGTTTCCATGCGTGCAGGCAAAGTGTGTGCTGAGATGATGAGTTGCTGAAGACCAGGGTGGACTCTTCAGACCCAGAATAGGCCTCTGGCAGGTATGTGTCAATGTTTTCTGCCCATGGCACTCAGCCGGTTATTTGCCTAGAATGTTAGCAGCAGAATTAGTAGTCTCCGGAAAGGCTGCCACTTGTCAGCGAGCTTCACCTGGCCAGGTCCCACGGTGATGTCAAGCTTCACCTGGCCAGGTCCGCCCGTGATGTAGCTCCCCAATCAATCACTACTCTCTAGACCTTCCAGATAGACTAGCAGAACTTCTCTCCCCTCAAGGGCAAGCAGTAGAGCCAGAGGCCTTCCCCCTTTGCTCTTTGGTCTCTAGGCCCTCTGTCAGGCACTCCAAGGTGTGAAGTGACAAGGGGGAGAAGGAAGAGATTTCAGAGAACGAAGACAAGCAGAGAGAGACAGAGAGAGGCAAATGATGCTGAGTGGGGATGCCTTGCCTACTGATATCCTCAGGCAAGTGGGAAAGAGGTACCTGGCGTGCTCTGCCAATGCCCTGAAGCAGTCCGCACCAGGGGCTCCCTTGGGCCTGCGTAGCCTTTCCCGGGGCGTGCTCAAATCCTGTGGCCACTAGGTGTCATAGGTCACAATGGAGGGCCCTGTGTCATCTGCCTGGCGGGCCGGATCTCTGCCATTGGCTCAGTCTTGTCACCAGGCCCATCACGAGCTCCGCCCACTCTTGCGGTGGGGGGACTGTCTCTATGGTGATGGCAAAGAAGCCTTAGCCCCGCCCACCTGGCCTTCACTTCACCTACCTGGCCCTCTGACCCTCACTCAGACCTCTGGGTTGATAAAAATCAATGTCCGCCAGTGCCCAGGTGTCAGCATCTGGGATAAAGGATTCGGGACCTTGCCTGGGGCAGAAGGCAGCCTAGGTCAGCGGGTAGCTGGAAGTCTAGTGACTTGTGACACTGCTGCCAATGACAAATGGTGACTCCCACACTCACATATCCCCTGGTGGCAGAATGCTAGCGATGGGTGGAGAAACATCGCTCCGGAGCACACGTTTAATGGGGCACCAGCCAAAGCAAAGGCCAGGGCCAGTAGTGGACGTCGTGGAGCTGAATGGCGAGCCAGTGAAGGGCCCAAGGATCCCTCCTGTATGTGGCGAACAGGTCATCCGTGTCCCCACGTCCATCAAGCATTCGACTGCTGGGGCCCAGGCTGCCAGGATTTCGGCCTTGCCTTCGGAGCCCGGCCACATAGGCAGCCTTGCACCGGAGGCAGGGACGTGTAGAGAGCAAAAATTTGAAAACTGGCCGTGTTTCCTCGATTTCCCTGGCATCGGCCTTTTTGAGCGGCTTGCTTTTTTTCCTGGTAGGATAGGGCCGTGACGGAGAAAGGCAGGATTCCGTGTGCAGGAAAGGTGTGTGTTGAGAGGGTGACGATGTTGAGACCACGTTGGGATCTTTAGTCCCAGGAAAGGCCCCTGGCGGGTGTGGGTCGATGTTCTCTACCCATCCCCCTTGGCGGGGGGAGGTTTTTACCATACAAAGCAGCAGCGCAATTATTCGTCGCCGGAGAGGTTGCATCTGCCCACAAGCTCCACCTGGCCAGGGTCCGCCCCTACTGTATTGCGCATGTCAGTCAACAGAAGCTAAGACCTTCCAGAGAGACTACCTGCTGTTCTCTACCCACGGGGAAGCAGTACAGCCAGAAGCCTCCCCCGTTCCATCTCTAGGCTCTCTCTCAGGCCCCTCATACTTGTGATGTGTCTCAGGGGTAGAATGAAGAGATTCCTCTGAGTGAACACATACAGAGAGGCCAGAGATGCAGAGGACGGGCGCCTTGCCTAGTGATATCCTAGCGTAAGTGGAAAAGAGGTACCTGCCTGCTGTCCCAGTGTGTCGAACGTGTTGACATCAGGGGTTGCCTACTGTGAAGTTATTCCCTGGGTGTCCTCGATTTTGTGGCCAAAGACTCAAGGGGCCGTTGTCTGTCCATGGGTAAAATGGAGGGCTCTGCGGAACTGGCCGGTTAGGCTGGACCTCTCCTATTGGCTGAGTGTTTGTGACTCGTCCCCGTCAGAAGTTCCGCCCAGCCTTCCGGTGGCTGTCACCATGGTGATTGGGAAAGAAGCCTTAGGCCCCACCCTCAGCCTTCACCTGGCCTACCTGGCCTCTTTCCCCTCATCTAGACCGCTGTGTGGATGAAAGAAAGGATGTCGGCCAGTGAGCACGTGTCCTGATTTCCTTGGAAGGATTAGGCTCCTTGCCTGGGCAGAAGACAGCCAAGGTCAGCCTGAGCCTAGACACCTAGTGACCTGTGACACTGCAGCCAGTGACAGATGTTGATGTCCACGCTCAGGTATCCGCAGGTGGCGGATTCAGTGTGGTGGGAAGAGAAGTGGAAGTAGAGATGACACACTCACGAGGGCACGGGCCAAAGGTCAGGGAAAATAGCTGAGGTCGTGGAGCTCTAGCGGAGCCAGTCTAGGGCCCAGGCCTCCCTGCTGTACGAGGGAAAGAGGTGATCCATATGCCGCCATCCGTAGACTCTGGACGGCTGGGGCCCTGGATGCCCGGATTTCGGCCTCGTCTACCGAGAAGTGACGCAGATGCAGTGTGCCACCGGAGGCTGTGGAACAGCAGAGGGCAAAATCTGGAAAATGGGGGCTTCAGTTGACTTTGCCTGTGCTCTCCTTTGGCTGAGTGACATCGTGTGTTTCCTAGCAGGTGAAGGCATTCGTGGAGAGAGGCGGTTTCCATGCGTGCAGGCAAAGTGTGTGCTGAGATGATGAGTTGCTGAAGACCAGGGTGGACTCTTCAGACCCAGAATAGGCCTCTGGCAGGTATGTGTCAATGTTTTCTGCCCATGGCACTCAGCCGGTTATTTGCCTAGAATGTTAGCAGCGGAATTAGTAGTCTCCGGAAAGGCTGCCACTTGTCAGCGAGCTTCACCTGGCCAGGTCCCACGGTGATGTCAAGCTTCACCTGGCCAGGTCCGCCCGTGATGTAGCTCCCCAATCAATCACTACTCTCTAGACCTTCCAGATAGACTAGCAGAACTTCTCTCCCCTCAAGGGCAAGCAGTAGAGCCAGAGGCCTTCCCCCTTTGCTCTTTGGTCTCTAGGCCCTCTGTCAGGCACTCCAAGGTGTGAAGTGACAAGGGGGAGAAGGAAGAGATTTCAGAGAACGAAGACAAGCAGAGAGAGACAGAGAGAGGCAAATGATGCTGAGTGGGGATGCCTTGCCTACTGATATCCTCAGGCAAGTGGGAAAGAGGTACCTGGCGTGCTCTGCCAATGCCCTGAAGCAGTCCGCACCAGGGGCTCCCTTGGGCCTGCGTAGCCTTTCCCGGGGCGTGCTCAAATCCTGTGGCCACTAGGTGTCATAGGTCACAATGGAGGGCCCTGTGTCATCTGCCTGGCGGGCCGGATCTCTGCCATTGGCTCAGTCTTGTCACCAGGCCCATCACGAGCTCCGCCCACTCTTGCGGTGGGGGGACTGTCTCTATGGTGATGGCAAAGAAGCCTTAGCCCCGCCCACCTGGCCTTCACTTCACCTACCTGGCCCTCTGACCCTCACTCAGACCTCTGGGTTGATAAAAATCAACGTCCGCCAGTGCCCAGGTGTCAGCATCTGGGATAAAGGATTCGGGACCTTGCCTGGGGCAGAAGGCAGCCTAGGTCAGCGGGTAGCTGGAAGTCTAGTGACTTGTGACACTGCTGCCAATGACAAATGGTGACTCCCACACTCACATATCCCCTGGTGGCAGAATGCTAGCGATGGGTGGAGAAACATCGCTCCGGAGCACACGTTTAATGGGGCACCAGCCAAAGCAAAGGCCAGGGCCAGTAGTGGACGTCGTGGAGCTGAATGGCGAGCCAGTGAAGGGCCCAAGGATCCCTCCTGTATGTGGCGAACAGGTCATCCGTGTCCCCACGTCCATCAAGCATTCGACTGCTGGGGCCCAGGCTGCCAGGATTTCGGCCTTGCCTTCGGAGCCCGGCCACATAGGCAGCCTTGCACCGGAGGCAGGGACGTGTAGAGAGCAAAAATTTGAAAACTGGCCGTGTTTCCTCGATTTCCCTGGCATCGGCCTTTTTGAGCGGCTTGCTTTTTTTCCTGGTAGGATAGGGCCGTGACGGAGAAAGGCAGGATTACGTGTGCAGGAAAGGTGTGTGTTGAGAGGGTGACGACGTTGAGACCACGTTGGGATCTTTAGTCCCAGGAAAGGCCCCTGGCGGGTGTGGGTCGATGTTCTCTACCCATCCCCCTTGGCGGGGGGAGGTTTTTACCATACAAAGCAGCAGCGCAATTATTCGTCGCCGGAGAGGTTGCATCTGCCCACAAGCTCCACCTGGCCAGGGTCCGCCCCTACTGTATTGCGCATGTCAGTCAACAGAAGCTAAGACCTTCCAGAGAGACTACCTGCTGTTCTCTACCCACGGGGAAGCAGTACAGCCAGAAGCCTCCCCCGTTCCATCTCTAGGCTCTCTCTCAGGCCCCTCATACTTGTGATGTGTCTCAGGGGTAGAATGAAGAGATTCCTCTGAGTGAACACATACAGAGAGGCCAGAGATGCAGAGGACGGGCGCCTTGCCTAGTGATATCCTAGCGTAAGTGGAAAAGAGGTACCTGCCTGCTGTCCCAGTGTGTCGAACGTGTTGACATCAGGGGTTGCCTACTGTGAAGTTATTCCCTGGGTGTCCTCGATTTTGTGGCCAAAGACTCAAGGGGCCGTTGTCTGTCCATGGGTAAAATGGAGGGCTCTGCGGAACTGGCCAGTTAGGCTGGACCTCTCCTATTGGCTGAGTGTTTGTGACTCGTCCCCGTCAGAAGTTCCGCCCAGCCTTCCGGTGGCTGTCACCATGGTGATTGGGAAAGAAGCCTTAGGCCCCACACTCAGCCTTCACCTGGCCTACCTGGCCTCTTTCCCCTCATCTAGACCGCTGTGTGGATGAAAGAAAGGATGTCGGCCAGTGAGCACGTGTCCTGATTTCCTTGGAAGGATTAGGCTCCTTGCCTGGGCAGAAGACAGCCAAGGTCAGCCTGAGCCTAGACACCTAGTGACCTGTGACACTGCAGCCAGTGACAGATGTTGATGTCCACGCTCAGGTATCCGCAGGTGGTGGATTCAGTGTGGTGGGAAGAGAAGTGGAAGTAGAGATGACACACTCACGAGGGCACGGGCCAAAGGTCAGGGAAAATAGCTGAGGTCGTGGAGCTCTAGCGGAGCCAGTCTAGGGCCCAGGCCTCCCTGCTGTACGAGGCAAAGAGGTGATCCATATGCCGCCATCCGTAGACTCTGGACGGCTGGGGCCCTGGATGCCCGGATTTCGGCCTCGTCTACCGAGAAGTGACGCAGATGCAGTGTGCCACCGGAGGCTGTGGAACAGCAGAGGGCAAAATCTGGAAAATGGGGGCTTCAGTTGACTTTGCCTGTGCTCTCCTTTGGCTGAGTGACATCGTGTGTTTCCTAGCAGGTGAAGGCATTCGTGGAGAGAGGCGGTTTCCATGCGTGCAGGCAAAGTGTGTGCTGAGATGATGAGTTGCTGAAGACCAGGGTGGACTCTTCAGACCCAGAATAGGCCTCTGGCAGGTATGTGTCAATGTTTTCTGCCCATGGCACTCAGCCGGTTATTTGCCTAGAATGTTAGCAGCAGAATTAGTAGTCTCCGGAAAGGCTGCCACTTGTCAGCGAGCTTCACCTGGCCAGGTCCCACAGTGATGTCAAGCTTCACCTGGCCAGGTCCGCCCGTGATGTAGCTCCCCAATCAATCACTACTCTCTAGACCTTCCAGATAGACTAGCAGAACTTCTCTCCCCTCAAGGGCAAGCAGTAGAGCCAGAGGCCTTCCCCCTTTGCTCTTTGGTCTCTAGGCCCTCTGTCAGGCACTCCAAGGTGTGAAGTGACAAGGGGGAGAAGGAAGAGATTTCAGAGAACGAAGACAAGCAGAGAGAGACAGAGAGAGGCAAATGATGCTGAGTGGGGATGCCTTGCCTACTGATATCCTCAGGCAAGTGGGAAAGAGGTACCTGGCGTGCTCTGCCAATGCCCTGAAGCAGTCCGCACCAGGGGCTCCCTTGTGCCTGCGTAGCCTTTCCCGGGGCGTGCTCAAATCCTGTGGCCACTAGGTGTCATAGGTCACAATGGAGGGCCCTGTGTCATCTGCCTGGCGGGCCGGATCTCTGCCATTGGCTCAGTCTTGTCACCAGGCCCATCACGAGCTCCGCCCACTCTTGCGGTGGGGGGACTGTCTCTATGGTGATGGCAAAGAAGCCTTAGCCCCGCCCACCTGGCCTTCACTTCACCTACCTGGCCCTCTGACCCTCACTCAGACCTCTGGGTTGATAAAAATCAATGTCCGCCAGTGCCCAGGTGTCAGCATCTGGGATAAAGGATTCGGGACCTTGCCTGGGGCAGAAGGCAGCCTAGGTCAGCGGGTAGCTGGAAGTCTAGTGACTTGTGACACTGCTGCCAATGACAAATGGTGACTCCCACACTCACATATCCCCTGGTGGCAGAATGCTAGCGATGGGTGGAGAAACATCGCTCCGGAGCACACGTTTAATGGGGCACCAGCCAAAGCAAAGGCCAGGGCCAGTAGTGGACGTCGTGGAGCTGAATGGCGAGCCAGTGAAGGGCCCAAGGATCCCTCCTGTATGTGGCGAACAGGTCATCCGTGTCCCCACGTCCATCAAGCATTGGACTGCTGGGGCCCAGGCTGCCAGGATTTCGGCCTTGCCTTCGGAGCCCGGCCACATAGGCAGCCTTGCACCGGAGGCAGGGACGTGTAGAGAGCAAAAATTTGAAAACTGGCCGTGTTTCCTCGATTTCCCTGGCATCGGTCTTTTTGAGCGGCTTGCTTTTTTTCCTGGTAGGATAGGGCCGTGACGGAGAAAGGCAGGATTACGTGTGCAGGAAAGGTGTGTGTTGAGAGGGTGACGACGTTGAGACCACGTTGGGATCTTTAGTCCCAGGAAAGGCCCCTGGCGGGTGTGGGTCAATGTTCTCTACCCATCCCCCTTGGCGGGGGGAGGTTTTCACCATACAAAGCAGCAGCGCAATTATTCGTCGCCGGAGAGGTTGCATCTGCCCACAAGCTCCGCCTGGCCAGGGTCCGCCCCTACTGTATTGCGCATGTCAGTCAACAGAAGCTAAGACCTTCCAGAGAGACTACCTGCTGTTCTCTACCCACGGGGAAGCAGTACAGCCAGAAGCCTCCCCCGTTCCATCTCTAGGCTCTCTCTCAGGCCCCTCATACTTGTGATGTGTCTCAGGGGTAGAATGAAGAGATTCCTCTGAGTGAACACATACAGAGAGGCCAGAGATGCAGAGGACGGGCGCCTTGCCTAGTGATATCCTAGCGTAAGTGGAAAAGAGGTACCTGCCTGCTGTCCCAGTGTGTCGAACGTGTTGACATCAGGGGTTGCCTACTGTGAAGTTATTCCCTGGGTGTCCTCGATTTTGTGGCCAAAGACTCAAGGGGCCGTTGTCTGTCCATGGGTAAAATGGAGGGCTCTGCGGAACTGGCCGGTTAGGCTGGACCTCTCCTATTGGCTGAGTGTTTGTGACTCGTCCCCGTCAGAAGTTCCGCCCAGCCTTCCGGTGGCTGTCACCATGGTGATTGGGAAAGAAGCCTTAGGCCCCACACTCAGCCTTCACCTGGCCTACCTGGCCTCTTTCCCCTCATCTAGACCGCTGTGTGGATGAAAGAAAGGATGTCGGCCAGTGAGCACGTGTCCTGATTTCCTTGGAAGGATTAGGCTCCTTGCCTGGGCAGAAGACAGCCAAGGTCAGCCTGAGCCTAGACACCTAGTGACCTGTGACACTGCAGCCAGTGACAGATGTTGATGTCCACGCTCAGGTATCCGCAGGTGGCGGATTCAGTGTGGTGGGAAGAGAAGTGGAAGTAGAGATGACACACTCACGAGGGCACGGGCCAAAGGTCAGGGAAAATAGCTGAGGTCGTGGAGCTCTAGCGGAGCCAGTCTAGGGCCCAGGCCTCCCTGCTGTACGAGGCAAAGAGGTGATCCATATGCCGCCATCCGTAGACTCTGGACGGCTGGGGCCCTGGATGCCCGGATTTCGGCCTCGTCTACCGAGAAGTGACGCAGATGCAGTGTGCCACCGGAGGCTGTGGAACAGCAGAGGGCAAAATCTGGAAAATGGGGGCTTCAGTTGACTTTGCCTGTGCTCTCCTTTGGCTGAGTGACATCGTGTGTTTCCTAGCAGGTGAAGGCATTCGTGGAGAGAGGCGGTTTCCATGCGTGCAGGCAAAGTGTGTGCTGAGATGATGAGTTGCAGGGGAGACCAGGGTGGACTCTCCAGACCCAGAATAGGCCTCTGGCAGGTATGTGTCAATGTTTTCTGCCCATGGCACTCAGCCGGTTATTTGCCTAGAATGTTAGCAGCGGAATTAGTAGTCTCCGGAGAGGCTGCCACTTGTCAGCGAGCTTCACCTGGCCAGGTCCCACGGTGATGTCAAGCTTCACCTGGCCAGGTCCGCCCGTGATGTAGCTCCCCAATCAATCACTACTCTCTAGACCTTCCAGATAGACTAGCAGAACTTCTCTCCCCTCAAGGGCAAGCAGTAGAGCCAGAGGCCTTCCCCCTTTGCTCTTTGGTCTCTAGGCCCTCTGTCAGGCACTCCAAGGTGTGAAGTGACAAGGGGGAGAAGGAAGAGATTTCAGAGAACGAAGACAAGCAGAGAGAGACAGAGAGAGGCAAATGATGCTGAGTGGGGATGCCTTGCCTACTGATATCCTCAGGCAAGTGGGAAAGAGGTACCTGGTGTGCTCTGCCAATGCCCTGAAGCAGTCCGCACCAGGGGCTCCCTTGGGCCTGCGTAGCCTTTCCCGGGGCGTGTTCAAATCCTGTGGCCACTAGGGGTCATAGGTCACAATGGAGGGCCCTGTGTCATCTGCCTGGCGGGCCGGATCTCTGCCATTGGCTCAGTCTTGTCACCAGGCCCATCCCAAGCTCCGCCCACTCTTGCGGTGGGGGGACTGTCTCTATGGTGATGGCAAAGAAGCCTCAGCCCCGCCCACCTGGCCTTCACTTCACCTACCTGGCCCTCTGACCCTCACTCAGACCTCTGTGTTGATAAAAATCAATGTCCGCCAGTGCCCAGGTGTCAGCATCTGGGATAAAGGATTCGGGACCTTGCCTGGGGCAGAAGGCAGCCTAGGTCAGCGGGTAGCTGGAAGTCTAGTGACTTGTGACACTGCTGCCAGTGACAAATGGTGGCTCCCACACTCACATATCCCCTGGTGGCAGAATGCTAGTGATGGGTGGAGAAACATCGCTCCGGAGCACACGTTTAATGGGGCACCAGCCAAAGCAAAGGCCAGGGCCAGTAGTGGACGTCGTGGAGCTGAATGGCGAGCCAGTGAAGGGCCCAAGGATCCCTCCTGTATGTGGCGAACAGGTCATCCGTGTCCCCACGTCCATCATCCATTGCACTGCTGGGGCCCAGGCTGCCAGGATTTCGGCCTTGCCTTCGGAGCCCGGCCACATAGGCAGCTTTGCACCGGAGGCGGGGACGTGTAGACAGCAAAAATTTGGAAACTGGCAGTGTTTCCTCGATTTCCCTGGCATCGGCCTCTTTGAGCGGCTTGCTTTTTTTCCTTGTAGGATAGGGCCCTGACGGAGAAAGGCAGGATTCCGTGTGCAGGAAAGGTGTGTGTTGAGAGGGTGACGACGTTGAGACCACGTTTGGATCTTTAGTCCCAGGAAAGGCCCCTGGCGGGTGTGGGTCAATGTTCTCTACCCATCCCCCTTGGCGGGGGGAGGTTTTCACCATACAAAGCAGCAGCGCAATTATTCGTCGCCGGAGAGGTTGCATCTGCCCACAAGCTCCCCCTGGCCTGGGTCCGCCCCTACTGTATTGCGCGTGTCAGTCAACAGAAGCTAAGACCTTCCAGAGAGACTACCTGTTATTCTGTCCCCACGGGGAAGCAGTACAGCCAGAAGCCTCCCCCGTTCCATCTCTAGGCTCTCTCTCAGGCCCCTCATACTTGTGATGTGTCTCAGGGGTAGAATGAAGAGATTCCTCTGAGTGAACACATACGTGAGAGGCCACAGATGCTGAGGAAGGGCGCCTTGCCTAGTGATATCCTAGCGTAAGTGGAAAAGAGGTACCTGCCTGCTGTCCCAGTGTGTCGAACGTGTTCACATCAGGGGTTGCCTACTGTGAAGTTATTCCCTGGGTGCCCTGGATTTTGTGGCCAAAGACGCAAGGGGCCGTTGTCTGTCCATGGGTAAAATGGAGGGCTCTGCGGAACTGGCCGGTTAGGCTGGACCTCTCCTATTGGCTGAGTGTTTGTGACTCGTCCCCGTCCGAAGTTCCGCCTAGCCTTCCGGTGGCTGTCACCATGGTGATTGGGAAAGAGGCCTTAGGCCCCACACTCAACCCTCACCTGGCCTACCTGGCCTCTTTCCCCTCATCTAGACCGCTGTGTGGATGAAAGAAAGGATGTCGGCCAGTGAGCACGTGTCCTGATTTCCTTGGAAGGATTAGGTTCCTTGCCTGGGCAGAAGACAGCCAAGGTCAGCCTGAGCCTAGACACCTAGTGACCTGTGACACTGCAGCCCGTGATAGATGTTGATGTCCACGCTCAGGTATCCGCAGGTGGCGGATTCAGTGTGGTGGGAAGAGAAGTGGAAGTAGAGATGACACACTCACGAGGGCACAGGCCAAAGGTCAGGGAAAATAGCTGAGGTCGTGGAGCTCTAGCGGAGCCAGTCTAGGGCCCAGGCCTCCCTGCTGTACGAGGCAAAGAGGTGATCCATATGCCGCCATCCGTAGATTCTGGACGGCTGGGGCCCTGGATGCCCGGATTTCGGCCTCGTCTACCGAGAAGTGACGCACATGCAGTGTGCCACCGGAGGCTGTGGAGCAGCAGAGGGCAAAATCTTGAAAATGGTGGCTTCAGTTGACTTGGCCTGTGCTCTCCTTTGGCTGAGTGACATCGTGTGTTTCCTAGCAGGTGAAGACATTCGTGGAGAGAGGTGGTTTCCATGGGTGCAGGCAAAGTGTGTGCTGAGATGATGAGTTGCAGGGGAGACCAGGGTGGACTCTCCAGACCCAGAATAGGCCTCTGGCAGGTAAGTGTCAATGTTTTCTGCCCATGGCACTCAGCCGGTTATTTGCATGGAACGTTAGGAGCGGAATTAGTAGTCTCCGGAGAGGCTGCCACTTGTCAGCGAGCTTCACCTGGCCAGGTCCCACGGTGATGTCAAGCTTCACCTGGCCAGGTCCGCCCGTGATGTAGCTCCCCAATCAATCACTACTCTCTAGACCTTCCAGATAGACTCCCAGAACTTCTCTCCCCATGGACAAGCAGTAGAGCCAGAGGCCTTCCCCCTTTGCTCTTTGGTCTCTAGGCCCTCTGTCAGGCACTCCAAGGTGTGAAGTGACAAGGGGGAGAAGGAAGAGATTTCAGAGAACGAAGACAAGCAGAGAGAGACAGAGAGAGGCAAGAGATGCTGAGTGGGGATGCCTTGCCTACTGATATCCTCAGGAAAGTGGGAAAGAGGTACCTGGCGTGCTCTGCCAATGCCCTGAAGCAGTCCGCACCAGGGGCTCCCTTGTGCCTGCGTAGCCTTTCCCGGGGCGTGCTCAAATCCTGTGGCCACTAGGGGTCATAGGTCACAATGGAGGGCCCTGTGTCATCTGCCTGGCGGGCCGGATCTCTGCCATTGGCTCAGTCTTGTCACCAGGCCCATCCCAAGCTCCGCCCACTCTTGCGGTGGGGGGACTGTCTCTATGGTGATGGCAAAGAAGCCTCAGCCCCGCCCACCTGGCCTTCACTTCACCTACCTGGCCCTCTGACCCTCACTCAGACCTCTGTGTTGATAAAAATCAATGTCCGCCAGTGCCCAGGTGTCAGCATCTGGGATAAAGGATTCGGGACCTTGCCTGGGGCAGAAGGCAGCCTAGGTCAGCGGGTAGCTGGAAGTCTAGTGACTTGTGACACTGCTGCCAGTGACAAATGGTGGCTCCCACACTCACATATCCCCTGGTGGCAGAATGCTAGTGATGGGTGGAGAAACATCGCTCCGGAGCACACGTTTAATGGGGCACCAGCCAAAGCAAAGGCCAGGGCCAGTAGTGGACGTCGTGGAGCTGAATGGCGAGCCAGTGAAGGGCCCAAGGATCCCTCCTGTATGTGGCGAACAGGTCATCCGTGTCCCCACGTCCATCAAGCATTGGACTGCTGGGGCCCAGGCTGCCAGGATTTCGGCCTTGCCTTCGGAGCCCGGCCACATAGGCAGCTTTGCACCGGAGGCGGGGACGTGTAGAGAGCAAAAATTTGGAAACTGGCAGTGTTTCCTCGATTTCCCTGGCATTGGCCTTTTTGAGCGGCTTGCTTTTTTTCCTGGTAGGATAGGGCCCTGATGGAGACAGGCAGGATTACGTGTGCAGGAAAGGTGTGTGTTGAGAGGGTGACGACGTTGAGACCACGTTGGGATCTTTAGTCCCAGGAAATGCCCCTGGCGGGTGTGGGTCAATGTTCTCTACCCGTCCCCCTTGGCGGGGGGAGGTTTTCACCATACAAAGCAGCAGCGCAATTATTCGTCGCCGGAGAGGTTGCATCTGCCCACAAGCTCCACCTGGCCAGGGTCCGCCCCTACTGTATTGCGCGTGTCAGTCAACAGAAGCTAAGACCTTCCAGAGAGACTACCTGCTATTCTGTCCCCACGGGGAAGCAGTACAGCCAGAAGCCTCCCCCGTTCCATCTCTAGGCTCTCTCTCAGGCCCCTCATACTTGTGATGTGTCTCAGGGGTAGAATGAAGAGATTCCTCTGAGTGAACACATACAGAGAGGCCAGAGATGCTGAGGAAGGGCGCCTTGCCTAGTGATATCCTAGCGTAAGTGGAAAAGAGGTACCTGCCTGCTGTCCCAGTGTGTCGAACGTGTTCACATCAGGGGTTGCCTACTGTGAAGTTATTCCCTGGGTGCCCTGGATTTTGTGGCCAAAGACGCAAGGGGCCGTTGTCTGTCCATGGGAAAAATGGAGGGCTCTGCGGAACTGGCCGGTTAGGCTGGACCTCTCCTATTGGCTGAGTGTTTGTGACTCGTCCCCGTCAGAAGTTCCGCCCAGCCTTCCGGTGGCTGTCACCATGGTGATTGGGAAAGATGCCTTAGGCCCCACACTCAGCCCTCACCTGGCCTACCTGGCCTCTTTCCCCTCATCTAGACCGCTGTGTGGATGAAAGAAAGGATGTCGGCCAGTGAGCACGTGTCCTGATTTCCTTGGAAGGATTAGGTTCCTTGCCTGGGCAGAAGACAGCCAAGGTCAGCCTGAGCCTAGATACCTGGTGACCTGTGACACTGCAGGCAGTGACAGATGTTCATTTTCATGCTCATGTATCTGCAGGTGGCGGATTCAGAGTGGTCGGAGAAGAAGTGTAACTAGGGATGACACACACACGAGGGCACGGGCCATAGGTCAAGGAAAATAGCTGAGGTCGTGGAGCTCTAGCGGAGCCAGTGTAGGGCCCAGGCCTCCCTCCTGTACGTGGCAAAGAGGTGATCCATGTGCCGCCATGCGCAGACTCTGGACTGCTGGGGCCCTGGACGCCCGGATTGCGGCCTTGTCTTCGGAGAAGTGACACACATGCACTGTGCCAGCGGAGGCTGTGGCCCAGCAGAGGGCAAACTCTTGAAAATGGAGTCTTCAGTTGACTTTGCCTGTGCTCTCCTTTGGCTGAGTGCCATCGTGTGTTTCCTAGCAGGAGAAGGCATTCGTGGAGAGAGGCGGATTCCACGTGTGCAGGCAAAGTGTGTGCTGAGATGATGAGTGGCTGGAGACCAGGGTGGACTCTTCAGACCCAGGATAGACCTCCGGCAGGTATGCGTCAATGTTTTCTGCCCATGGCACTCAGCCGGGTATTTGCATAGAATGTTCTCCGCGGAATTAGTAGTCTCCGGAGAGGCTGCTGCATGTCAGCAAGCTTCACCTGGCCAGGTCCGCCCGTGATGTGGCTCCCCAATCAATGGCTACTCTCTAGACCTTCCAGATAGACTAGCAGATCTTCTCTGCCCATGGGCAACCAGTAGAGCCAGAGGCCTTCCCCCTTTGCTCTTTGGTCTCTAGGCCCTCTGTCAGGCACTCCAAGGTGTGAAGTGACAAGGGGGAGCAGGAAGAGATTTGAGAGAACGAACACATCCAGAGAGAGACAGAGAGAGGCAAGAGATGCTGAGTGGGGATGCCTTGCGTAGTGATATCCTGAGGAAAGTGGGAAAGAGGTACCTGGCCTGCTGTGCCAATGCCCTGAAGCAGTCCGCACCAGGGGCTCCCTTGTGCCTGCGTAGCCTTTCCCAGGGTGTGCTCAAATCCTGTGGCCACTAGGTGTCATAGGTCACACTGGAGGGCCCTGTGTCATCTGCCTGGCGGGCCGGATCTCTGCCATTGGCTCAAGTCTTGTCAGCAGGCCCATCACAAGCTCCGCCCACTCTTGCGGTGGGGGGACTGTCTCTATGGTGATGGCAAAGGAGCCTCAGCCCCGCCCACCTGGCCTTGACTTCACCTACCTGGCCCGCTGACCCTCACTCAGACCTGTGTGTTGCTCCAAATGAATGTCCGCCAGTGCCCGGGTGTCAGCATCTGGGATAAAGGATTGGGGACCTTGCCTGGGGCAGAAGGCAGCCTAGGTCAGCGGGTACCTGGAAGTCTACTGCCTTGTGACACTGCTGCCAGTGACAAATGGTGACTCCCACACTCACACATCCCCTGGTGGCAGAATGATAGTGATGGGTGGAGAAACATCGCTCCGGAGCACACGTTCCGTGGGGCACCAGCCAAAGCAAAGGCCAGGGCCGGTAGTGGACGTCGTGGAGCTGAATGGCGAGCCAGTGAAGGGCCCAAGGATCCCTCCTGTATGTGGCGAACAGGTCATCCGTGTCCCCCCGTCCATAAACCATGGGACTGCTGGGGCCCAGGCTGCCAGGATTTCGGCCTTGCCTTCGGAGCCCACCCACATAGGCAGCCTTGCACCGGAGGCGGGGACGTGTAGAGAGCAAAAATTTGGAAACTGGCAGTGTTTCCTCGATTTCCCTGGCATCGGCCTTTTTGAGCGGCTTGCTTTTTTTCCTGGTAGGATAGGGCCGTGACGGAGAAAGGCAGGATTAGGTGTGCAGGAAAGGTGTCTGTTGAGAGGGTGACGACGTTGAGACCACGTTGGGATCTTTAGTCCCAGGAAAGGCCCCTGGCGGGTGTGGGTCAATGTTCTCTACCCATCCCCCTTGGCGGGGGGAGGTTTTCACCATACAAAGCAGCAGCGCAATTATTCGTCGCCGGAGAGGTTGCATCTGCCCACAAGCTCCACCTGGCCAGGGCCCGCCCCTACTGTATTGCGCGTGTCAGTCAACAGAAGCTAAGACCTTCCAGAGAGACTACCTGCTATTCTCTACCCACGGGGAAGCAGTACAGCCAGAAGCCTCCCCCGTTCCATCTCTAGGCTCTCTCTCAGGCCCCTCATACTTGTGATGTGTCTCAGGGGTAGAATGAAGAGATTCCTCTGAGTGAACACATACAGAGAGGCCAGAGATGCAGAGGAAGGGCGCCTTGCCTAGTGATATCCTAGCGTAAGTGGAAAAGAGGTACCTGCCTGCTGTCCCAGTGTGTCGAACCTGTTGACATCAGGGGTTGCCTACTGTGAAGTTATTCCCTGGATGTCCTCGATTTTGCGGCCAAAGACGCAAGGGGCCGTTGTCTGTCCATGGGTAAAATGGAGGGCTCTGCGGAACTGGCCGGTTAGGCTGGACCTCTCCTATTGGCTGAGTGTTTGTGACTCGTCCCCGTCAGAAGTTCCGCCCAGCCTTCCGGTGGCTGTCACCATGGTGATTGGGAAAGAAGCCTTAGGCCCCACCCTCAGCCTTCACCTGGCCTACCTGGCCTCTTTCCCCTCATCTAGACCGCTGTGTGGATGAAAGAAAGGATGTCGGCCAGTGAGCACGTGTCCTGATTTCCTTGGAAGGATTAGGCTCCTTGCCTGGGCAGAAGACAGCCAAGGTCAGCCTGAGCCTAGACACCTAGTGACCTGTGACACTGCAGCCAGTGACAGATGTTGATGTCCACGCTCAGGTATCCGCAGGTGGCGGATTCAGTGTGGTGGGAAGAGAAGTGGAAGTAGAGATGACACACTCACGAGGGCACGGGCCAAAGGTCAGGGAAAATAGCTGAGGTCGTGGAGCTCTAGCGGAGCCAGTGTAGGGCCCAGGCCTCCCTCCTGTACGTGGCAAAGAGGTGATCCATATGCCGCCATGCGCAGACTCTGGACTGCTGGGGCCCTGGACGCCCGGATTGCGGCCTTGTCTTCGGAGAAGTGACACACATGCACTGTGCCAGCGGAGGCTGTGGCCCAGCAGAGGGCAAAATCTTGAAAATGCGGGCTTCAGTTGACTTTGCCTGTGCTCTCCTTTGGCTGAGTGCCATCGTGTGTTTCCTAGCAGGAGAAGGCATTCGTGGAGAGAGGCGGATTCCACGTGTGCAGGCAAAGTGTGTGCTGAGATGATGAGTGGCTGGAGACCAGGGTGGACTCTTGAGACCCAGGATAGACCCCTGGCAGGTATGTGTCAATGTTTTCTGCCCATGGCACTCAGCCGGGTATTTGCATAGAATGTTCTCCGCGGAATTAGTAGTCTCCGGAGAGGCTGCTGCATGTCAGCAAGCTTCACCTGGCCAGGTCCGCCCGTGATGTAGCTCCCCAATCAATGGCTACTCTCTAGACCTTCCAGATAGACTAGCAGATCTTCTCTGCCCATGGGCAACCAGTAGAGCCAGAGGCCTTCCCCCTTTGCTCTTTCGTCTCTAGGCCCTCTGTCAGGCACTCCAAGGTGTGAAGTGACAAGGGGGAGAAGGAAGAGATTTCAGAGAACGAACACATCCAGAGAGAGACAGAGAGAGGCAAGAGATGCTGAGTGGGGATGCCTTGCGTAGTGATATCCTGAGGAAAGTGGGAAAGAGGTACCTGGCCTGCTGTGCCAATGCCCTGAAGCAGTCCGCACCAGGGGCTCCCTTGTGCCTGCGTAGCCTTTCCCAGGGTGTGCTCAAATCCTGTGGCCACTAGGTGTCATAGGTCACACTGGAGGGCCCTGTGTCATCTGCCTGGCGGGCCGGATCTCTGCCATTGGCTCAAGTCTTGTCAGCAGGCCCATCACAAGCTCCGGCCACTCTTGCGGGGGGGGACTGTCTCTATGGTGATGGCAAAGGAGTCTTAGCCCCGCCCACCTGGCCTTGACTTCACCTACCTGGCCCGCTGACCCTCACTCAGACCTCTGTGTTGCTCCAAATGAATGTCCGCCAGTGCCCAGGTGTCAGCATCTGGGATAAAGGATTCGGGACCTTGCCTGGGGCAGAAGGCAGCCTAGGTCAGTGGGTACCTGGAAGTCTACTGCCTCGTGACACTGCTGCCAGTGACAAATGGTGACTCCCACACTCACATATCGCCTGGTGGCAGAATGATAGTGATGGGCGGAGAAACATGGCTCCGGAGCACACGTTCCGTGGGGCACCAGCCAAAGCAAAGGCCAGGGCCGGTAGTGGACGTCGTGGAGCTGAATGGCGAGCCAGTGAAGGGCCCAAGGGTCCCTCCTGTATGTGGCGAACAGGTCATCCGTGTCCCCACGTCCATAAACCATGGGACTGCTGGGGCCCAGGCTGCCAGGATTTCGGCCTTGCCTTCGGAGCCCGGCCACATACGCGGCCTTGCAGCGGAGGCGGGGACATGTAGACAGCCAAAATTTGGAAAATGGCAGTGTTTCCTCGAGTTCCCGGGCATCGGCCTTTTAGAGCGGCTTGCTTTTTCTCCTGGTAGGAGAGGGCCCTGACGGAGAAAGGCAGGATTACGTGTGCAGGAAAGGTGTGTGCTGAGAGGGTGACGACGTTGAGACCATGTTGGGATCTTTAGTCCCAGGAGAGGCCCCTGGCGGGTGTGGGTCAGTGTTCTCTACCCATCCCACTTGGCGGGGGGAGGTTTTCACCATACAAAGCAGCAGCGGAATTATTCGTCGCCGGAGGGGTTGCATCTGCCCACAAGCTCCACCTGGCCAGGGTCCGCCCCTACTGTATTGTCCATGTCAATCAACAGAAGCTAAGACCTTCCAGAGAGACTACCTGCTCTTCTCTACCCACGGGGAAGCAGTACAGCCAGAAGCCTCCCCCGTTCCATGTCTAGGCTCTCTCTCAGGCCCCTCATACTTGTGATGTGTCTCAGGGGTAGAAGGAAGAGATTTCTCCGAATGAACACATACACAGAGGGGCCATAGATGCTGAGGAAGGGCGCCTTGCCTACTGATATCCTAGCGTAAGTGGAAAAGTGGTACCTGCCTGCTGGCCCCGTGTGTCGAACGTGTCCACATCAGGGGCTCCCTACTGTGAGGTGATTCCCTGGGTGCCCTGGATTTTGTGGCCCAAAAGAGAAGGGGCCGTCGTGTGTCCATGGGTGAAATGGAGGGCACTGCGGAAGTGGCCGCTTAGGCTGGACCTCTCCTATTGGCTCGGTGTTTGTGACCCGTCCCTGTCAGAAGTTCCGGCCAGCCTTGCGGTGGCTGTCTCCATGGTGATTGGGAAAGAAGCCTTAGGGCCCGCACTCAGCCGTCACCTGGCCTACCTGGCCTCTTTAGCCTCATCTAGACCGCTGTGTGGATGAAAGAATGAATGTCGGCCAATGACCACGTGTCCTGGTTGCCTTTGAAGGATTAGGCTCCTTGCCTGGGCAGAAGACAGCCAAGGTCAGCCTGAGCCTAGACACCTAGTGACCTGTGACACTGCAGGCAGTGACAGATGTTGATTTTCATGCTCATGTATCCGCAGGTGGCGGATTCAGAGTGGTCGGAGAAGAAGTGTAACTAGGGATGACACAGACACGAGGGCACGGGCCAAAGGTCAGGGAAAATAGCTGAGATCGTGGAGCTCTAGCGGAGCCAGTGTAGGGCCCAGGCCTCCCTCCTGTACGTGGCAAAGAGGTGATCCATATGCCGCCATGCGCAGACTCTGGACTGCTGGGGCCCTGGACGCCCGGATTGCGGCCTTGTCTTCGGAGAAGTGACACACATGCACTGTGCCAGCGGAGGCTGTGGCCCAGCAGAGGGCAAAATCTTGAAAATGCGGGCTTCAGTTGACTTTGCCTGTGCTCTCCTTTGGCTGAGTGCCATCGTGTGTTTCCTAGCAGGAGAAGGCATTCGTGGAGAGAGGCGGATTCCATGTGTGCAGGCAAAGTGTGTGCTGAGATGATGAGTGGCTGGAGACCAGGGTGGACTCTTGAGACCCAGGATAGACCCCTGGCAGGTATGTGTCAATGTTTTCTGCCCATGGCACTCAGCCGGGTATTTGCATAGAATGTTCTCCGCGGAATTAGTAGTCTCCGGAGAGGCTGCTGCATGTCAGCAAGCTTCACCTGGCCAGGTCCGCCCGTGATGTAGCTCCCCAATCAATGGCTACTCTCTAGACCTTCCAGATAGACTAGCAGATCTTCTCTGCCCATGGGCAACCAGTAGAGCCAGAGGCCTTCCCCCTTTGCTCTTTGGTCTCTAGGCCCTCTGTCAGGCACTCCAAGGTGTGAAGTGACAAGGGGGAGAAGGAAGAGATTTCAGAGAACGAACACATCCAGAGAGAGACAGAGAGAGGCAAGAGATGCTGAGTGGGGATGCCTTGCGTAGTGATATCCTGAGGAAAGTGGGAAAGAGGTACCTGGCCTGCTGTGCCAATGCCCTGAAGCAGTCCGCACCAGGGGCTCCCTTGTGCCTGCGTAGCCTTTCCCAGGGTGTGCTCAAATCCTGTGGCCACTAGGTGTCATAGGTCACACTGGAGGGCCCTGTGTCATCTGCCTGGCGGGCCGGATCTCTGCCATTGGCTCAAGTCTTGTCAGCAGGCCCATCACAAGCTCCACCCACTCTTGCGGGGGGGACTGTCTCTATGGTGATGGCAAAGGAGTCTTAGCCCCGCCCACCTGGCCTTGACTTCACCTACCTGGCCCGCTGACCCTCACTCAGACCTCTGTGTTGCTCCAAATGAATGTCCGCCAGTGCCCGGGTGTCAGCATCTGGGATAAAGGATTCGGGACCTTGCCTGGGGCAGAAGGCAGCCTAGGTCAGCGGGTACCTGGAAGTCTACTGCCTCGTGACACTGCTGCCAGTGACAAATGGTGACTCCCACACTCACATATCGCCTGGTGGCAGAATGATAGTGATGGGCGGAGAAACATGGCTCCGGAGCACACGTTCCGTGGGGCACCAGCCAAAGCAAAGGCCAGGGCCGGTAGTGGACGTCGTGGAGCTGAATGGCGAGCCAGTGAAGGGCCCAAGGGTCCCTCCTGTATGTGGCGAACAGGTCATCCGTGTCCCCACGTCCATAAACCATGGGACTGCTGGGGCCCAGGCTGCCAGGATTTCGGCCTTGCCTTCGGAGCCCGGCCACATACGCGGCCTTGCAGCGGAGGCGGGGACATGTAGACAGCCAAAATTTGGAAAATGGCAGTGTTTCAGCGAGTTCCCGGGCATCGGCCTTTTAGAGCGGCTTGCTTTTTCTCCTGGTAGGAGAGGGCCCTGACGGAGAAAGGCAGGATTACGTGTGCAGGAAAGGTGTGTGCTGAGAGGGTGACGACGTTGAGACCATGTTGGGATCTTTAGTCCCAGGAGAGGCCCCTGGCGGGTGTGGGTCAGTGTTCTCTACCCATCCCACTTGGCTGGGGGAGGTTTTCACCATACAAAGCAGCAGCGGAATTATTCGTCGCCGGAGGGGTTGCATCTGCCCACAAGCTCCGCCTGGCCAGGGTCCGCCCCTACTGTATTGTCCATGTCAGTCAACAGAAGCTAAGACCTTCCAGAGAGACTACCTGCTCTTCTCTACCCACGGGGAAGCAGTACAGCCAGAAGCCTCCCCCGTTCCATCTCTAGGCTCTCTCTCAGGCCCCTCATACTTGTGATGTGTCTCAGGGGTAGAAGGAAGAGATTTCTCCGAATGAACACATACACAGAGGGGCCATAGATGCTGAGGAAGGGCGCCTTGCCTACCGATATCCTAGCGTAAGTGGAAAAGTGGTACCTGCCTGCTGGCCCCGTGTGTCGAACGTGTCCACATCAGGGCCTGCCTACTGTGAGGTGATTCCCTGGGTGCCCTGGATTTTGTGGCCCAAAAGAGAAGGGGCCGTCGTGTGTCCATGGGTAAAATGGAGGGCACTGCGGAAGTGGCCGCTTAGGCTGGACCTCTCCTATTGGCTCGGTGTTTGTGACCCGTCCCCGTCAGAAGTTCCGGCCAGCCTTGCGGTGGCTGTCTCCATGGTGATTGGGAAAGAAGCCTTAGGCCCCGCACTCAGCCGTCACCTGGCCTACCTGGCCTCTTTAGCCTCATCTAGACCGCTGTGTGGATGAAAGAATGAATGTCGGCCAATGACCACATGTCCTCGTTGCCTTTGAAGGATTAGGCTCCTTGCCTGGGCAGAAGACAGCCAAGGTCAGCCTGAGCCTAGACACCTAGTGACCTGTGACACTGCAGGCAGTGACAGATGTTGATTTTCATGCTCATGTATCCGCAGGTGGCGGATTCAGAGTGGTCGGAGAAGAAGTGTAACTAGGGATGACACACACACGAGGGCACGGGCCAAAGGTCAGGGAAAATAGCTGAGATCGTGGAGCTCTATCGGAGCCGGTGTAGGGCCCAGGCCTCCCTCCTGTACCTGGCAAAGAGGTGATCCATATGCCGCCATGCGCAGACTCTGGACTGCTGGGGCCCTGGACGCCCGGATTGCGGCCTTGTCTTCGGAGAAGTGACACACATGCACTGTGCCAGCGGAGGCTGTGGCCCAGCAGAGGGCAAAATCTTGAAAATGCGGGCTTCAGTTGACTTTGCCTGTGCTCTCCTTTGGCTGAGTGCCATCGTGTGTTTCCTAGCAGGAGAAGGCATTCGTGGAGAGAGGCGGATTCCACGTGTGCAGGCAAAGTGTGTGCTGAGATGATGAGTGGCCGGAGACCAGGGTGGACTCTTTAGACCCAGGATAGACCCCTGGCAGGTATGTGTCAATGTTTTCTGCCCATGGCACTCAGCCGGGTATTTGCATAGAATGTTCTCCGCGGAATTAGTAGTCTCCGGAGAGGCTGCTGCATGTCAGCAAGCTTCACCTGGCCAGGTCCGCCCGTGATGTAGCTCCCCAATCAATGGCTACTCTCTAGACCTTCCAGATAGACTAGCAGATCTTCTCTGCCCATGGGCAACCAGTAGAGCCAGAGGCCTTCCCCCTTTGCTCTTTCGTCTCTAGGCCCTCTGTCAGGCACTCCAAGGTGTGAAGTGACAAGGGGGAGAAGGAAGAGATTTCGGAGAACGAACACATCCAGAGAGAGACAGAGAGAGGCAAGAGATGCTGAGTGGGGATGCCTTGCGTAGTGATATCCTGAGGAAAGTGGGAAAGAGGTACCTGGCCTGCTGTGCCAATGCCCTGAAGCAGTCCGCACCAGGGGCTCCCTTGTGCCTGCGTAGCCTTTCCCAGGGTGTGCTCAAATCCTGTGGCCACTAGGTGTCATAGGTCACACTGGAGGGCCCTGTGTCATCTGCCTGGCGGGCCGGATCTCTGCCATTGGCTCAAGTCTTGTCAGCAGGCCCATCACAAGCTCCGCCCACTCTTGCGGGGGGGGACTGTCTCTATGGTGATGGCAAAGGAGTCTTAGCCCCGCCCACCTGGCCTTGACTTCACCTACCTGGCCCGCTGACCCTCACTCAGACCTCTGTGTTGCTCCAAATGAATGTCCGCCAGTGCCCGGGTGTCAGCATCTGGGATAAAGGATTCGGGACCTTGCCTGGGGCAGAAGGCAGCCTAGGTCAGCGGGTACCTGGAAGTCTACTGCCTCGTGACACTGCTGCCAGTGACAAATGGTGACTCCCACACTCACATATCGCCTGGTGGCAGAATGATAGTGATGGGCGGAGAAACATGGCTCCGGAGCACACGTTCCGTGGGGCACCAGCCAAAGCAAAGGCCAGGGCCGGTAGTGGACGTCGTGGAGCTGAATGGCGAGCCAGTGAAGGGCCCAAGGGTCCCTCCTGTATGTGGCGAACAGGTCATCCGTGTCCCCACGTCCATAAACCATGGGACTGCTGGGGCCCAGGCTGCCAGGATTTCGGCCTTGCCTTCGGAGCCCGGCCACATACGCGGCCTTGCAGCGGAGGCGGGGACATGTAGACAGCCAAAATTTGGAAAATGGCAGTGTTTCCTCGAGTTCCCGGGCATCGGCCTTTTAGAGCGGCTTGCTTTTTCTCCTGGTAGGAGAGGGCCCTGACGGAGAAAGGCAGGATTACGTGTGCAGGAAAGGTGTGTGCTGAGAGGGTGACGACGTTGAGACCATGTTGGGATCTTTAGTCCCAGGAGAGGCCCCTGGCGGGTGTGGGTCAGTGTTCTCTACCCATCCCACTTGGCGGGGGGAGGTTTTCACCATACAAAGCAGCAGCGGAATTATTCGTCGCCGGAGGGGTTGCATCTGCCCACAAGCTCCACCTGGCCAGGGTCCGCCCCTACTGTATTGTCCATGTCAGTCAACAGAAGCTAAGACCTTCCAGAGAGACTACCTGCTCTTCTCTACCCACGGGGAAGCAGTACAGCCAGAAGCCTCCCCCGTTCCATCTCTAGGCTCTCTCTCAGGCCCCTCATACTTGTGATGTGTCTCAGGGGTAGAAGGAAGAGATTTCTCCGAATGAACACATACACAGAGGGGCCATAGATGCTGAGGAAGGGCGCCTTGCCTACCGATATCCTAGCGTAAGTGGAAAAGTGGTACCTGCCTGCTGGCCCCGTGTGTCGAACGTGTCCACATCAGGGGCTGCCTACTGTGAGGTGATTCCCTGGGTGCCCTGGATTTTGTGGCCCAAAAGAGAAGGGGCCGTCGTGTGTCCATGGGTAAAATGGAGGGCACTGCGGAAGTGGCCGCTTAGGCTGGACCTCTCCTATTGGCTC
The DNA here is from genome assembly GCF_030014295.1 of Loxodonta africana. Classification (NCBI taxonomy): domain Eukaryota; kingdom Metazoa; phylum Chordata; class Mammalia; order Proboscidea; family Elephantidae; genus Loxodonta; species Loxodonta africana. Next base: position 258,201 of record NW_026974948.1, on the reverse strand, counting down.
GGTGTTTGTGACCCGTCCCCGTCAGAAGTTCCGGCCAGCCTTGCGGTGGCTGTCTCCATGGTGATTGGGAAAGAAGCCTTAGGCCCCGCACTCAGCCGTCACCTGGCCTACCTGGCCTCTTTAGCCTCATCTAGACCGCTGTGTGGATGAAAGAATGAATGTCGACCAATGACCACATGTCCTCGTTGCCTTTGAAGGATTAGGCTCCTTGCCTGGGCAGAAGACAGCCAAGGTCAGCCTGAGCCTAGACACCTGGTGACCTGTGACACTGCAGGCAGTGACAGATGTTGATTTTCATGCTCATGTATCCGCAGGTGGCGGATTCAGAGTGGTCGGAGAAGAAGTGTAACTAGGGATGACACAGACACGAGGGCACGGGCCAAAGGTCAGGGAAAATAGCTGAGATCGTGGAGCTCTAGCGGAGCCAGTGTAGGGCCCAGGCCTCCCTCCTGTACGTGGCAAAGAGGTGATCCATATGCCGCCATGCGCAGACTCTGGACTGCTGGGGCCCTGGACGCCCGGATTGCGGCCTTGTCTTCGGAGAAGTGACACACATGCACTGTGCCAGCCGAGGCTGTGGCCCAGCAGAGGGCAAAATCTTGAAAATGCGGGCTTCAGTTGACTTTGCCTGTGCTCTCCTTTGGCTGAGTGCCATCGTGTGTTTCCTAGCAGGAGAAGGCATTCGTGGAGAGAGGCGGATTCCATGGGTGCAGGCAAAGTGTGTGCTGAGATGATGAGTGGCTGGAGACCGGGGTGGACTCTTGAGACCCAGGATAGACCCCTGGCAGGTATGTGTCAATGTTTTCTGCCCATGGCACTCAGCCGGGTATTTGCATAGAATGTTCTCCGCGGAATTAGTAGTCTCCGGAGAGGCTGCTGCATGTCAGCAAGCTTCACCTGGCCAGGTCCGCCCGTGATGTAGCTCCCCAATCAATGGCTACTCTCTAGACCTTCCAGATAGACTAGCAGATCTTCTCTGCCCATGGGCAACCAGTAGAGCCAGAGGCCTTCCCCCTTTGCTCTTTGGTCTCTAGGCCCTCTGTCAGGCACTCCAAGGTGTGAAGTGACAAGGGGGAGAAGGAAGAGATTTCAGAGAACGAACACATCCAGAGAGAGACAGAGAGAGGCAAGAGATGCTGAGTGGGGATGCCTTGCGTAGTGATATCCTGAGGAAAGTGGGAAAGAGGTACCTGGCCTGCTGTGCCAATGCCCTGAAGCAGTCCGCACCAGGGGCTCCCTTGTGCCTGCGTAGCCTTTCCCAGGGTGTGCTCAAATCCTGTGGCCACTAGGTGTCATAGGTCACACTGGAGGGCCCTGTGTCATCTGCCTGGCGGGCCGGATCTCTGCCATTGGCTCAAGTCTTGTCAGCAGGCCCATCACAAGCTCCGGCCACTCTTGCGGGGGGGGACTGTCTCTATGGTGATGGCAAAGGAGTCTTAGCCCCGCCCACCTGGCCTTGACTTCACCTACCTGGCCCGCTGACCCTCACTCAGACCTCTGTGTTGCTCCAAATGAATGTCCGCCAGTGCCCGGGTGTCAGCATCTGGAATAAAGGATTCGGGACCTTGCCTGGGGCAGAAGGCAGCCTAGGTCAGCGGGTACCTGGAAGTCTACTGCCTTGTGACACTGCTGCCAGTGACAAATGGTGACTCCCACACTCACATATCGCCTGGTGGCAGAATGATAGTGATGGGCGGAGAAACATGGCTCCGGAGCACACGTTCCGTGGGGCACCAGCCAAAGCAAAGGCCAGGGCCGGTAGTGGACGTCGTGGAGCTGAATGGCGAGCCAGTGAAGGGCCCAAGGTTCCCCCCTGTATGTGGCGAACAGGTCATCCGTGTCCCCACGTCCATAAACCATGGGACTGCTGGGGCCCAGGCTGCCAGGATTTCGGCCTTGCCTTCGGAGCCCGGCCACATACGCGGCCTTGCAGCGGAGGCGGGGACATGTAGACAGCCAAAATTTGGAAAATGGCAGTGTTTCCTCTAGTTCCCGGGCATCGGCCTTTTTGAGCGGCTTGCTTTTTCTCCTGGTAGGAGAGGGCCCTGACGGAGAAAGGCAGGATTACGTGTGCAGGAAAGGTGTGTGCTGAGAGGGTGACGACGTTGAGACCATGTTGGGATCTTTAGTCCCAGGAGAGGCCCCTGGCGGGTGTGGGTCAGTGTTCTCTACCCATCCCACTTGGCGGGGGGAGGTTTTCACCATACAAAGCAGCAGCGGAATTATTCGTCGCCGGAGGGGTTGCATCTGCCCACAAGCTCCACCTGGCCAGGGTCCGCCCCTACTGTATTGTCCATGTCAGTCAACAGAAGCTAAGACCTTCCAGAGAGACTACCTGCTCTTCTCTACCCACGGGGAAGCAGTACAGCCAGAAGCCTCCCCCGTTCCATCTCTAGGCTCTCTCTCAGGCCCCTCATACTTGTGATGTGTCTCAGGGGTAGAAGGAAGAGATTTCTCCGAATGAACACATACACAGAGGGGCCATAGATGCTGAGGAAGGGCGCCTTGCCTACTGATATCCTAGCGTAAGTGGAAAAGTGGTACCTGCCTGCTGGCCCCGTGTGTCGAACGTGTCCACATCAGGGGCTGCCTACTGTGAGGTGATTCCCTGGGTGCCCTGGATTTTGTGGCCCAAAAGAGAAGGGGCCGTCGTGTGTCCATGGGTAAAATGGAGGGCACTGCGGAAGTGGCCGCTTAGGCTGGACCTCTCCTATTGGCTCGGTGTTTGTGACCTGTCCCCGTCAGAAGTTCCGGCCAGCCTTGCGGTGGCTGTCTCCATGGTGATTGGGAAAGAAGCCTTAGGCCCCGCACTCAGCCGTCACCTGGCCTACCTGGCCTCTTTAGCCTCATCTAGACCGCTGTGTGGATGAAAGAATGAATGTCGGCCAATGACCACATGTCCTCGTTGCCTTTGAAGGATTAGGCTCCTTGCCTGGGCAGAAGACAGCCAAGGTCAGCCTGAGCCTAGACACCTAGTGACCTGTGACACTGCAGGCAGTGACAGATGTTGATTTTCATGCTCATGTATCCGCAGGTGGCGGATTCAGAGTGGTCGGAGAAGAAGTGTAACTAGGGATGACACAGACACGAGGGCACGGGCCAAAGGTCAGGGAAAATAGCTGAGATCGTGGAGCTCTAGCGGAGCCAGTGTAGGGCCCAGGCCTCCCTCCTGTACGTGGCAAAGAGGTGATCCATATGCCGCCATGCGCAGACTCTGGACTGCTGGGGCCCTGGACGCCCGGATTGCGGCCTTGTCTTCGGAGAAGTGACACACATGCACTGTGCCAGCGGAGGCTGTGGCCCAGCAGAGGGCAAAATCTTGAAAATGCGGGCTTCAGTTGACTTTGCCTGTGCTCTCCTTTGGCTGAGTGCCATCGTGTGTTTCCTAGCAGGAGAAGGCATTCGTGGAGAGAGGCGGATTCCATGTGTGCAGGCAAAGTGTGTGCTGAGATGATGAGTGGCTGGAGACCAGGGTGGACTCTTGAGACCCAGGATAGACCCCTGGCAGGTATGTGTCAATGTTTTCTGCCCATGGCACTCAGCCGGGTATTTGCATAGAATGTTCTCCGCGGAATTAGTAGTCTCCGGAGAGGCTGCTGCATGTCAGCAAGCTTCACCTGGCCAGGTCCGCCCGTGATGTAGCTCCCCAATCAATGGCTACTCTCTAGACCTTCCAGATAGACTAGCAGATCTTCTCTGCCCATGGGCAACCAGTAGAGCCAGAGGCCTTCCCCCTTTGCTCTTTGGTCTCTAGGCCCTCTGTCAGGCACTCCAAGGTGTGAAGTGACAAGGGGGAGAAGGAAGAGATTTCAGAGAACGAACACATCCAGAGAGAGACAGAGAGAGGCAAGAGATGCTGAGTGGGGATGCCTTGCGTAGTGATATCCTGAGGAAAGTGGGAAAGAGGTACCTGGCCTGCTGTGCCAATGCCCTGAAGCAGTCCGCACCAGGGGCTCCCTTGTGCCTGCGTAGCCTTTCCCAGGGTGTGCTCAAATCCTGTGGCCACTAGGTGTCATAGGTCACACTGGAGGGCCCTGTGTCATCTGCCTGGCGGGCCGGATCTCTGCCATTGGCTCAAGTCTTGTCAGCAGGCCCATCACAAGCTCCGGCCACTCTTGCGGGGGGGGACTGTCTCTATGGTGATGGCAAAGGAGTCTTAGCCCCGCCCACCTGGCCTTGACTTCACCTACCTGGCCCGCTGACCCTCACTCAGACCTCTGTGTTGCTCCAAATGAATGTCCGCCAGTGCCCGGGTGTCAGCATCTGGGATAAAGGATTCGGGACCTTGCCTGGGGCAGAAGGCAGCCTAGGTCAGCGGGTACCTGGAAGTCTACTGCCTTGTGACACTGCTGCCAGTGACAAATGGTGACTCCCACACTCACATATCGCCTGGTGGCAGAATGATAGTGATGGGCGGAGAAACATGGCTCCGGAGCACACGTTCCGTGGGGCACCAGCCAAAGCAAAGGCCAGGGCCGGTAGTGGACGTCGTGGAGCTGAATGGCGAGCCAGTGAAGGGCCCAAGGGTCCCTCCTGTATGTGGCGAACAGGTCATCCGTGTCCCCACGTCCATAAACCATGGGACTGCTGGGGCCCAGGCTGCCAGGATTTCGGCCTTGCCTTCGGAGCCCGGCCACATACGCGGCCTTGCAGCGGAGGCGGGGACATGTAGACAGCCAAAATTTGGAAAATGGCAGTGTTTCCTCGAGTTCCCTGGCATCGGCCTTTTTGAGCGGCTTGCTTTTTCTCCTGGTAGGAGAGGGCCCTGACGGAGAAAGGCAGGATTACGTGTGCAGGAAAGGTGTGTGCTGAGAGGGTGACGACGTTGAGACCATGTTGGGATCTTTAGTCCCAGGAGAGGCCCCTGGCGGGTGTGGGTCAGTGTTGTCTACCCATCCCACTTGGCGGGGGGAGGTTTTCACCATACAAAGCAGCAGCGGAATTATTCGTCGCCGGAGGGGTTGCATCTGCCCACAAGCTCCACCTGGCCAGGGTCCGCCCCTACTGTATTGTCCATGTCAGTCAACAGAAGCTAAGACCTTCCAGAGAGACTACCTGCTCTTCTCTACCCACGGGGAAGCAGTACAGCCAGAAGCCTCCCCCGTTCCATCTCTAGGCTCTCTCTCAGGCCCCTCATACTTGTGATGTGTCTCAGGGGTAGAAGGAAGAGATTTCTCCGAATGAACACATACACAGAGGGGCCATAGATGCTGAGGAAGGGCGCCTTGCCTACTGATATCCTAGCGTAAGTGGAAAAGTGGTACCTGCCTGCTGGCCCCGTGTGTCGAACGTGTCCACATCAGGGGCTGCCTACTGTGAGGTGATTCCCTGGGTGCCCTGGATTTTGTGGCCCAAAAGAGAAGGGGCCGTCGTGTGTCCATGGGTAAAATGGAGGGCACTGCGGAAGTGGCCGCTTAGGCTGGACCTCTCCTATTGGCTCGGTGTTTGTGACCTGTCCCCGTCAGAAGTTCCGGCCAGCCTTGCGGTGGCTGTCTCCATGGTGATTGGGAAAGAAGCCTTAGGCCCCGCACTCAGCCGTCACCTGGCCTACCTGGCCTCTTTAGCCTCATCTAGACCGCTGTGTGGATGAAAGAATGAATGTCGGCCAATGACCACATGTCCTCGTTGCCTTTGAAGGATTAGGCTCCTTGCCTGGGCAGAAGACAGCCAAGGTCAGCCTGAGCCTAGACACCTAGTGACCTGTGACACTGCAGGCAGTGACAGATGTTGATTTTCATGCTCATGTATCCGCAGGTGGCGGATTCAGAGTGGTCGGAGAAGAAGTGTAACTAGGGATGACACAGACACGAGGGCACGGGCCAAAGGTCAGGGAAAATAGCTGAGATCGTGGAGCTCTAGCGGAGCCAGTGTAGGGCCCAGGCCTCCCTCCTGTACGTGGCAAAGAGGTGATCCATATGCCGCCATGCGCAGACTCTGGACTGCTGGGGCCCTGGACGCCCGGATTGCGGCCTTGTCTTCGGAGAAGTGACACACATGCACTGTGCCAGCGGAGGCTGTGGCCCAGCAGAGGGCAAAATCTTGAAAATGCGGGCTTCAGTTGACTTTGCCTGTGCTCTCCTTTGGCTGAGTGCCATCGTGTGTTTCCTAGCAGGAGAAGGCATTCGTGGAGAGAGGCGGATTCCATGGGTGCAGGCAAAGTGTGTGCTGAGATGATGAGTGGCTGGAGACCAGGGTGGACTCTTGAGACCCAGGATAGACCCCTGGCAGGTATGTGTCAATGTTTTCTGCCCATGGCACTCAGCCGGGTATTTGCATAGAATGTTCTCCGCGGAATTAGTAGTCTCCGGAGAGGCTGCTGCATGTCAGCAAGCTTCACCTGGCCAGGTCCGCCCGTGATGTAGCTCCCCAATCAATGGCTACTCTCTAGACCTTCCAGATAGACTAGCAGATCTTCTCTGCCCATGGGCAACCAGTAGAGCCAGAGGCCTTCCCCCTTTGCTCTTTGGTCTCTAGGCCCTCTGTCAGGCACTCCAAGGTGTGAAGTGACAAGGGGGAGAAGGAAGAGATTTCAGAGAACGAACACATCCAGAGAGAGACAGAGAGAGGCAAGAGATGCTGAGTGGGGATGCCTTGCGTAGTGATATCCTGAGGAAAGTGGGAAAGAGGTACCTGGCCTGCTGTGCCAATGCCCTGAAGCAGTCCGCACCAGGGGCTCCCTTGTGCCTGCGTAGCCTTTCCCAGGGTGTGCTCAAATCCTGTGGCCACTAGGTGTCATAGGTCACACTGGAGGGCCCTGTGTCATCTGCCTGGCGGGCCGGATCTCTGCCATTGGCTCAAGTCTTGTCAGCAGGCCCATCACAAGCTCCGGCCACTCTTGCGGGGGGGGACTGTCTCTATGGTGATGGCAAAGGAGTCTTAGCCCCGCCCACCTGGCCTTGACTTCACCTACCTGGCCCGCTGACCCTCACTCAGACCTCTGTGTTGCTCCAAATGAATGTCCGCCAGTGCCCGGGTGTCAGCATCTGGAATAAAGGATTCGGGACCTTGCCTGGGGCAGAAGGCAGCCTAGGTCAGCGGGTACCTGGAAGTCTACTGCCTTGTGACACTGCTGCCAGTGACAAATGGTGACTCCCACACTCACATATCGCCTGGTGGCAGAATGATAGTGATGGGCGGAGAAACATGGCTCCGGAGCACACGTTCCGTGGGGCACCAGCCAAAGCAAAGGCCAGGGCCGGTAGTGGACGTCGTGGAGCTGAATGGCGAGCCAGTGAAGGGCCCAAGGTTCCCCCCTGTATGTGGCGAACAGGTCATCCGTGTCCCCACGTCCATAAACCATGGGACTGCTGGGGCCCAGGCTGCCAGGATTTCGGCCTTGCCTTCGGAGCCCGGCCACATACGCGGCCTTGCAGCGGAGGCGGGGACATGTAGACAGCCAAAATTTGGAAAATGGCAGTGTTTCCTCTAGTTCCCGGGCATCGGCCTTTTTGAGCGGCTTGCTTTTTCTCCTGGTAGGAGAGGGCCCTGACGGAGAAAGGCAGGATTACGTGTGCAGGAAAGGTGTGTGCTGAGAGGGTGACGACGTTGAGACCATGTTGGGATCTTTAGTCCCAGGAGAGGCCCCTGGCGGGTGTGGGTCAGTGCTGTCTACCCATCCCACTTGGCGGGGGGAGGTTTTCACCATACAAAGCAGCAGCGGAATTATTCGTCGCCGGAGGGGTTGCATCTGCCCACAAGCTCCACCTGGCCAGGGTCCGCCCCTACTGTATTGTCCATGTCAGTCAACAGAAGCTAAGACCTTCCAGAGAGACTACCTGCTCTTCTCTACCCACGGGGAAGCAGTACAGGCAGAAGCCTCCCCCGTTCCATCTCTAGGCTCTCTCTCAGGCCCCGCATACTTGTGATGTGTCTCAGGGGTAGAAGGAAGAGATTTCTCCGAATGAACACATACACAGAGGGGCCATAGATGCTGAGGAAGGGCGCCTTGCCTACTGATATCCTAGCGTAAGTGGAAAAGTGGTACCTGCCTGCTGGCCCCGTGTGTCGAACGTGTCCACATCAGGGGCTGCCTACTGTGAGGTGATTCCCTGGGTGCCCTGGATTTTGTGGCCCAAAAGAGAAGGGGCCGTCGTGTGTCCATGGGTAAAATGGAGGGCACTGCGGAAGTGGCCGCTTAGGCTGGACCTCTCCTATTGGCTCGGTGTTTGTGACCTGTCCCCGTCAGAAGTTCCGGCCAGCCTTGCGGTGGCTGTCTCCATGGTGATTGGGAAAGAAGCCTTAGGCCCCGCACTCAGCCGTCACCTGGCCTACCTGGCCTCTTTAGCCTCATCTAGACCGCTGTGTGGATGAAAGAATGAATGTCGGCCAATGACCACATGTCCTCGTTGCCTTTGAAGGATTAGGCTCCTTGCCTGGGCAGAAGACAGCCAAGGTCAGCCTGAGCCTAGACACCTAGTGACCTGTGACACTGCAGGCAGTGACAGATGTTGATTTTCATGCTCATGTATCCGCAGGTGGCGGATTCAGAGTGGTCGGAGAAGAAGTGTAACTAGGGATGACACAGACACGAGGGCACGGGCCAAAGGTCAGGGAAAATAGCTGAGATCGTGGAGCTCTAGCGGAGCCAGTGTAGGGCCCAGGCCTCCCTCCTGTACGTGGCAAAGAGGTGATCCATATGCCGCCATGCGCAGACTCTGGACTGCTGGGGCCCTGGACGCCCGGATTGCGGCCTTGTCTTCGGAGAAGTGACACACATGCACTGTGCCAGCGGAGGCTGTGGCCCAGCAGAGGGCAAAATCTTGAAAATGCGGGCTTCAGTTGGCTTTGCCTGTGCTCTCCTTTGGCTGAGTGCCATCGTGTGTTTCCTAGCAGGAGAAGGCATTCGTGGAGAGAGGCGGATTCCATGTGTGCAGGCAAAGTGTGTGCTGAGATGATGAGTGGCTGGAGACCAGGGTGGACTCTTGAGACCCAGGATAGACCCCTGGCAGGTATGTGTCAATGTTTTCTGCCCATGGCACTCAGCCGGGTATTTGCATAGAATGTTCTCCGCGGAATTAGTAGTCTCCGGAGAGGCTGCTGCATGTCAGCAAGCTTCACCTGGCCAGGTCCGCCCGTGATGTAGCTCCCCAATCAATGGCTACTCTCTAGACCTTCCAGATAGACTAGCAGATCTTCTCTGCCCATGGGCAACCAGTAGAGCCAGAGGCCTTCCCCCTTTGCTCTTTGGTCTCTAGGCCCTCTGTCAGGCACTCCAAGGTGTGAAGTGACAAGGGGGAGAAGGAAGAGATTTCAGAGAACGAACACATCCAGAGAGAGACAGAGAGAGGCAAGAGATGCTGAGTGGGGATGCCTTGCGTAGTGATATCCTGAGGAAAGTGGGAAAGAGGTACCTGGCCTGCTGTGCCAATGCCCTGAAGCAGTCCGCACCAGGGGCTCCCTTGTGCCTGCGTAGCCTTTCCCAGGGTGTGCTCAAATCCTGTGGCCACTAGGTGTCATAGGTCACACTGGAGGGCCCTGTGTCATCTGCCTGGCGGGCCGGATCTCTGCCATTGGCTCAAGTCTTGTCAGCAGGCCCATCACAAGCTCCGGCCACTCTTGCGGGGGGGGGAACTGTCTCTATGGTGATGGCAAAGGAGTCTTAGCCCCGCCCACCTGGCCTTGACTTCACCTACCTGGCCCGCTGACCCTCACTCAGACCTCTGTGTTGCTCCAAATGAATGTCCGCCAGTGCCCGGGTGTCAGCATCTGGGATAAAGGATTCGGGACCTTGCCTGGGGCAGAAGGCAGCCTAGGTCAGCGGGTACCTGGAAGTCTACTGCCTTGTGACACTGCTGCCAGTGACAAATGGTGACTCCCACACTCACATATCGCCTGGTGGCAGAATGATAGTGATGGGCGGAGAAACATGGCTCCGGAGCACACGTTCCGTGGGGCACCAGCCAAAGCAAAGGCCAGGGCCGGTAGTGGACGTCGTGGAGCTGAATGGCGAGCCAGTGAAGGGCCCAAGGGTCCCTCCTGTATGTGGCGAACAGGTCATCCGTGTCCCCACGTCCATAAACCATGGGACTGCTGGGGCCCAGGCTGCCAGGATTTCGGCCTTGCCTTCGGAGCCCGGCCACATACGCGGCCTTGCAGCGGAGGCGGGGACATGTAGACAGGTAAAATTTGGAAAATGGCAGTGTTTCCTCGAGTTCCCGGGCATCGGCCTTTTTGAGCGGCTTGCTTTTTCTCCTGGCCGGAGAGGGCCCTGACGGAGAAAGGCAGGATTACGTGTGCAGGAAAGGTGTGTGCTGAGAGGGTGACGACGTTGAGACCATGTTGGGATCTTTAGTCCCAGGAGAGGCCCCTGGCGGGTGTGGGTCAGTGTTCTCTACCCATCCCACTTGGCGGGGGGAGGTTTTCACCATACAAAGCAGCAGCGGAATTATTCGTCGCCGGAGGGGTTGCATCTGCCCACAAGCTCCACCTGGCCAGGGTCCGCCCCTACTGCATTGTCCATGTCAGTCAACAGAAGCTAAGACCTTCCAGAGAGACTACCTGCTCTTCTCTACCCACGGGGAAGCAGTACAGCCAGAAGCCTCCCCCGTTCCATCTCTAGGCTCTCTCTCAGGCCCCTCATACTTGTGATGTGTCTCAGGGGTAGAAGGAAGAGATTTCTCCGAATGAACACATACACAGAGGGGCCATAGATGCTGAGGAAGGGCGCCTTGCCTACTGATATCCTAGCGTAAGTGGAAAAGTGGTACCTGCCTGCTGGCCCCGTGTGTCGAACGTGTCCACATCAGGGGCTGCCTACTGTGAGGTGATTCCCTGGGTGCCCTGGATTTTGTGGCCCAAAAGAGAAGGGGCCGTCGTGTGTCCATGGGTAAAATGGAGGGCACTACGGAAGTGGCCGCTTAGGCTGGACCTCTCCTATTGGCTCGGTGTTTGTGACCCGTCCCCGTCAGAAGTTCCGGCCAGCCTTGCGGTGGCTGTCTCCATGGTGATTGGGAAAGAAGCCTTAGGCCCCGCACTCAGCCGTCACCTGGCCTACCTGGCCTCTTTAGCCTCATCTAGACCGCTGTGTGGATGAAAGAATGAATGTCGGCCAATGACCACATGTCCTCGTTGCCTTTGAAGGATTAGGCTCCTTGCCTGGGCAGAAGACAGCCAAGGTCAGCCTGAGCCTAGACACCTAGTGACCTGTGACACTGCAGGCAGTGACAGATGTTGATTTTCATGCTCATGTATCCGCAGGTGGCGGATTCAGAGTGGTCGGAGAAGAAGTGTAACTAGGGAAGACACAAACACGAGGGCACGGGCCAAAGGTCAGGGAAAATAGCTGAGATCGTGGAGCTCTAGCGGAGCCAGTGTAGGGCCCAGGCCTCCCTCCTGTACGTGGCAAAGAGGTGATCCATATGCCGCCATGCGCAGACTCTGGACTGCTGGGGCCCTGGACGCCCGGATTGCGGCCTTGTCTTCGGAGAAGTGACACACATGCACTGTGCCAGCGGAGGCTGTGGCCCAGCAGAGGGCAAAATCTTGAAAATGCGGGCTTCAGTTGACTTTGCCTGTGCTCTCCTTTGGCTGAGTGCCATCGTGTGTTTCCTAGCAGGAGAAGGCATTCGTGGAGAGAGGCGGATTCCATGTGTGCAGGCAAAGTGTGTGCTGAGATGATGAGTGGCTGGAGACCAGGGTGGACTCTTGAGACCCAGGATAGACCCCTGGCAGGTATGTGTCAATGTTTTCTGCCCATGGCACTCAGCCGGGTATTTGCATAGAATGTTCTCCGCGGAATTAGTAGTCTCCGGAGAGGCTGCTGCATGTCAGCAAGCTTCACCTGGCCAGGTCCGCCCGTGATGTAGCTCCCCAATCAATGGCTACTCTCTAGACCTTCCAGATAGACTAGCAGATCTTCTCTGCCCATGGGCAACCAGTAGAGCCGGAGGCCTTCCCCCTTTGCTCTTTGGTCTCTAGGCCCTCTGTCAGGCACTCCAAGGTGTGAAGTGACAAGGGGGAGAAGGAAGAGATTTCAGAGAACGAACACATCCAGAGAGAGACAGAGAGAGGCAAGAGATGCTGAGTGGGGATGCCTTGCGTAGTGATATCCTGAGGAAAGTGGGAAAGAGGTACCTGGCCTGCTGTGCCAATGCCCTGAAGCAGTCCGCACCAGGGGCTCCCTTGTGCCTGCGTAGCCTTTCCCAGGGTGTGCTCAAATCCTGTGGCCACTAGGTGTCATAGGTCACACTGGAGGGCCCTGTGTCATCTGCCTGGCGGGCCGGATCTCTGCCATTGGCTCAAGTCTTGTCAGCAGGCCCATCACAAGCTCCGGCCACTCTTGCGGGGGGGGGACTGTCTCTATGCTGATGGCAAAGGAGTCTTAGCCCCGCCCACCTGGCCTTGACTTCACCTACCTGGCCCGCTGACCCTCACTCAGACCTCTGTGTTGCTCCAAATGAATGTCCGCCAGTGCCCGGGTGTCAGCATCTGGGATAAAGGATTCGGGACCTTGCCTGGGGCAGAAGGCAGCCTAGGTCAGCGGGTACCTGGAAGTCTACTGCCTTGTGACACTGCTGCCAGTGACAAATGGTGACTCCCACACTCACATATCGCCTGGTGGCAGAATGATAGTGATGGGCGGAGAAACATGGCTCCGGAGCACACGTTCCGTGGGGCACCAGCCAAAGCAAAGGCCAGGGCCGGTAGTGGACGTCGTGGAGCTGAATGGCGAGCCAGTGAAGGGCCCAAGGGTCCCTCCTGTATGTGGCGAACAGGTCATCCGTGTCCCCACGTCCATAAACCATGGGACTGCTGGGGCCCAGGCTGCCAGGATTTCGGCCTTGCCTTCGGAGCCCGGCCACATACGCGGCCTTGCAGCGGAGGCGGGGACATGTAGACAGCCAAAATTTGGAAAATGGCAGTGTTTCCTCGAGTTCCCTGGCATCGGCCTTTTTGAGCGGCTTGCTTTTTCTCCTGGTAGGAGAGGGCCCTGACGGAGAAAGGCAGGATTACGTGTGCAGGAAAGGTGTGTGCTGAGAGGGTGACGACGTTGAGACCATGTTGGGATCTTTAGTCCCAGGAGAGGCCCCTGGCGGGTGTGGGTCAGTGTTGTCTACCCATCCCACTTGGCGGGGGGAGGTTTTCACCATACAAAGCAGCAGCGGAATTATTCGTCGCCGGAGGGGTTGCATCTGCCCACAAGCTCCACCTGGCCAGGGTCCGCCCCTACTGTATTGTCCATGTCAGTCAACAGAAGCTAAGACCTTCCAGAGAGACTACCTGCTCTTCTCTACCCACGGGGAAGCAGTACAGCCAGAAGCCTCCCCCGTTCCATCTCTAGGCTCTCTCTCAGGCCCCTCATACTTGTGATGTGTCTCAGGGGTAGAAGGAAGAGATTTCTCCGAATGAACACATACACAGAGGGGCCATAGATGCTGAGGAAGGGCGCCTTGCCTACTGATATCCTAGCGTAAGTGGAAAAGTGGTACCTGCCTGCTGGCCCCGTGTGTCGAACGTGTCCACATCAGGGGCTGCCTACTGTGAGGTGATTCCCTGGGTGCCCTGGATTTTGTGGCCCAAAAGAGAAGGGGCCGTCGTGTGTCCATGGGTAAAATGGAGGGCACTGCGGAAGTGGCCGCTTAGGCTGGACCTCTCCTATTGGCTCGGTGTTTGTGACCCGTCCCCGTCAGAAGTTCCGGCCAGCCTTGCGGTGGCTGTCTCCATGGTGATTGGGAAAGAAGCCTTAGGCCCCGCACTCAGCCGTCACCTGGCCTACCTGGCCTCTTTAGCCTCATCTAGACCGCTGTGTGGATGAAAGAATGAATGTCGGCCAATGACCACATGTCCTCGTTGCCTTTGAAGGATTAGGCTCCTTGCCTGGGCAGAAGACAGCCAAGGTCAGCCTGAGCCTAGACACCTAGTGACCTGTGACACTGCAGGCAGTGACAGATGTTGATTTTCATGCTCATGTATCCGCAGGTGGCGGATTCAGAGTGGTCGGAGAAGAAGTGTAACTAGGGATGACACAGACACGAGGGCACGGGCCAAAGGTCAGGGAAAATAGCTGAGATCGTGGAGCTCTAGCGGAGCCAGTGTAGGGCCCAGGCCTCCCTCCTGTACGTGGCAAAGAGGTGATCCATATGCCGCCATGCGCAGACTCTGGACTGCTGGGGCCCTGGACGCCCGGATTGCGGCCTTGTCTTCGGAGAAGTGACACACATGCACTGTGCCAGCGGAGGCTGTGGCCCAGCAGAGGGCAAAATCTTGAAAATGCGGGCTTCAGTTGACTTTGCCTGTGCTCTCCTTTGGCTGAGTGCCATCGTGTGTTTCCTAGCAGGAGAAGGCATTCGTGGAGAGAGGCGGATTCCATGTGTGCAGGCAAAGTGTGTGCTGAGATGATGAGTGGCTGGAGACCAGGGTGGACTCTTGAGACCCAGGATAGACCCCTGGCAGGTATGTGTCAATGTTTTCTGCCCATGGCACTCAGCCGGGTATTTGCATAGAATGTTCTCCGCGGAATTAGTAGTCTCCGGAGAGGCTGCTGCATGTCAGCAAGCTTCACCTGGCCAGGTCCGCCCGTGATGTAGCTCCCCAATCAATGGCTACTCTCTAGACCTTCCAGATAGACTAGCAGATCTTCTCTGCCCATGGGCAACCAGTAGAGCCAGAGGCCTTCCCCCTTTGCTCTTTGGTCTCTAGGCCCTCTGTCAGGCACTCCAAGGTGTGAAGTGACAAGGGGGAGAAGGAAGAGATTTCAGAGAACGAACACATCCAGAGAGAGACAGAGAGAGGCAAGAGATGCTGAGTGGGGATGCCTTGCGTAGTGATATCCTGAGGAAAGTGGGAAAGAGGTACCTGGCCTGCTGTGCCAATGCCCTGAAGCAGTCCGCACCAGGGGCTCCCTTGTGCCTGCGTAGCCTTTCCCAGGGTGTGCTCAAATCCTGTGGCCACTAGGTGTCATAGGTCACACTGGAGGGCCCTGTGTCATCTGCCTGGCGGGCCGGATCTCTGCCATTGGCTCAAGTCTTGTCAGCAGGCCCATCACAAGCTCCGCCCACTCTTGCGGGGGGGACTGTCTCTATGGTGATGGCAAAGGAGCCTTAGCCCCGCCCACCTGGCCTTGACTTCACCTACCTGGCCCGCTGACCCTCACTCAGACCTCTGTGTTGCTCCAAATGAATGTCCGCCAGTGCCCGGGTGTCAGCATCTGGGATAAAGGATTCGGGACCTTGCCTGGGGCAGAAGGCAGCCTAGGTCAGCGGGTACCTGGAAGTCTACTGCCTTGTGACACTGCTGCCAGTGACAAATGGTGACTCCCACACTCACATATCGCCTGGTGGCAGAATGATAGTGATGGGCGGAGAAACATGGCTCCGGAGCACACGTTCCGTGGGGCACCAGCCAAAGCAAAGGCCAGGGCCGGTAGTGGACGTCGTGGAGCTGAATGGCGAGCCAGTGAAGGGCCCAAGGGTCCCCCCTGTTTGTGGCGAACAGGTCATCCGTGTCCCCACGTCCATAAACCATGGGACTGCTGGGGCCCAGGCTGCCAGGATTTCGGCCTTGCCTTCGGAGCCCGGCCACATACGCGGCCTTGCAGCGGAGGCGGGGACATGTAGACAGCCAAAATTTGGAAAATGGCAGTGTTTCCTCTAGTTCCCGGGCATCGGCCTTTTTGAGCGGCTTGCTTTTTCTCCTGGTCGGAGAGGGCCCTGACGGAGAAAGGCAGGATTACGTGTGCAGGAAAGGTGTGTGCTGAGAGGGTGACGACGTTGAGACCATGTTGGGATCTTTAGTCCCAGGAGAGGCCCCTGGCGGGTGTGGGTCAGTGTTGTCTACCCATCCCACTTGGCGGGGGGAGGTTTTCACCATACAAAGCAGCAGCGGAATTATTCGTCGCCGGAGGGGTTGCATCTGCCCACAAGCTCCACCTGGCCAGGGTCCGCCCCTACTGTATTGTCCATGTCAGTCAACAGAAGCTAAGACCTTCCAGAGAGACTACCTGCTCTTCTCTACCCACGGGGAAGCAGTACAGCCAGAAGCCTCCCCCGTTCCATCTCTAGGCTCTCTCTCAGGCCCCTCATACTTGTGGTGTGTCTCAGGGGTAGAAGGAAGAGATTTCTCCGAATGAACACATACACAGAGGGGCCATAGATGCTGAGGAAGGGCGCCTTGCCTACTGATATCCTAGCGTAAGTGGAAAAGTGGTACCTGCCTGCTGGCCCCGTGTGTCGAACGTGTCCACATCAGGGGCTGCCTACTGTGAGGTGATTCCCTGGGTGCCCTGGATTTTGTGGCCCAAAAGAGAAGGGGCCGTCGTGTGTCCATGGGTAAAATGGAGGGCAGTGCGGAAGTGGCCGCTTAGGCTGGACCTCTCCTATTGGCTCGGTGTTTGTGACCCGTCCCCGTCAGAAGTTCCGGCCAGCCTTGCGGTGGCTGTCTCCATGGTGATTGGGAAAGAAGCCTTAGGCCCCGCACTCAGCCGTCACCTGGCCTACCTGGCCTCTTTAGCCTCATCTAGACCGCTGTGTGGATGAAAGAATGAATGTCGGCCAATGACCACATGTCCTCATTGCCTTTGAAGGATTAGGCTCCTTGCCTGGGCAGAAGACAGCCAAGGTCAGCCTGAGCCTAGACACCTAGTGACCTGTGACACTGCAGGCAGTGACAGATGTTGATTTTCATGCTCATGTATCCGCAGGTGGCGGATTCAGAGTGGTCGGAGAAGAAGTGTAACTAGGGATGACACAGACACGAGGGCACGGGCCAAAGGTCAGGGAAAATAGCTGAGATCGTGGAGCTCTAGCGGAGCCAGTGTAGGGCCCAGGCCTCCCTCCTGTACGTGGCAAAGAGGTGATCCATATGCCGCCATGCGCAGACTCTGGACTGCTGGGGCCCTGGACGCCCGGATTGCGGCCTTGTCTTCGGAGAAGTGACACACATGCACTGTGCCAGCGGAGGCTGTGGCCCAGCAGAGGGCAAAATCTTGAAAATGCGGGCTTCAGTTGACTTTGCCTGTGCTCTCCTTTGGCTGAGTGCCATCGTGTGTTTCCTAGCAGGAGAAGGCATTCGTGGAGAGAGGCGGATTCCATGGGTGCAGGCAAAGTGTGTGCTGAGATGATGAGTGGCTGGAGACCAGGGTGGACTCTTGAGACCCAGGATAGACCCCTGGCAGGTATGTGTCAATGTTTTCTGCCCATGGCACTCAGCCGGGTATTTGCATAGAATGTTCTCCGCGGAATTAGTAGTCTCCGGAGAGGCTGCTGCATGTCAGCAAGCTTCACCTGGCCAGGTCCGCCCGTGATGTAGCTCCCCAATCAATGGCTACTCTCTAGACCTTCCAGATAGACTAGCAGATCTTCTCTGCCCATGGGCAACCAGTAGAGCCAGAGGCCTTCCCCCTTTGCTCTTTGGTCTCTAGGCCCTCTGTCAGGCACTCCAAGGTGTGAAGTGACAAGGGGGAGAAGGAAGAGATTTCAGAGAACGAACACATCCAGAGAGAGACAGAGAGAGGCAAGAGATGCTGAGTGGGGATGCCTTGCGTAGTGATATCCTGAGGAAAGTGGGAAAGAGGTACCTGGCCTGCTGTGCCAATGCCCTGAAGCAGTCCGCACCAGGGGCTCCCTTGTGCCTGCGTAGCCTTTCCCAGGGTGTGCTCAAATCCTGTGGCCACTAGGTGTCATAGGTCACACTGGAGGGCCCTGTGTCATCTGCCTGGCGGGCCGGATCTCTGCCATTGGCTCAAGTCTTGTCAGCAGGCCCATCACAAGCTCCGGCCACTCTTGCGGGGGGGGACTGTCTCTATGGTGATGGCAAAGGAGTCTTAGCCCCGCCCACCTGGCCTTGACTTCACCTACCTGGCCCGCTGACCCTCACTCAGACCTCTGTGTTGCTCCAAATGAATGTCCGCCAGTGCCCGGGTGTCAGCATCTGGAATAAAGGATTCGGGACCTTGCCTGGGGCAGAAGGCAGCCTAGGTCAGCGGGTACCTGGAAGTCTACTGCCTTGTGACACTGCTGCCAGTGACAAATGGTGACTCCCACACTCACATATCGCCTGGTGGCAGAATGATAGTGATGGGCGGAGAAACATGGCTCCGGAGCACACGTTCCGTGGGGCACCAGCCAAAGCAAAGGCCAGGGCCGGTAGTGGACGTCGTGGAGCTGAATGGCGAGCCAGTGAAGGGCCCAAGGTTCCCCCCTGTATGTGGCGAACAGGTCATCCGTGTCCCCACGTCCATAAACCATGGGACTGCTGGGGCCCAGGCTGCCAGGATTTCGGCCTTGCCTTCGGAGCCCGGCCACATACGCGGCCTTGCAGCGGAGGCGGGGACATGTAGACAGCCAAAATTTGGAAAATGGCAGTGTTTCCTCTAGTTCCCGGGCATCGGCCTTTTTGAGCGGCTTGCTTTTTCTCCTGGTAGGAGAGGGCCCTGACGGAGAAAGGCAGGATTACGTGTGCAGGAAAGGTGTGTGCTGAGAGGGTGACGACGTTGAGACCATGTTGGGATCTTTAGTCCCAGGAGAGGCCCCTGGCGGGTGTGGGTCAGTGCTGTCTACCCATCCCACTTGGCGGGGGGAGGTTTTCACCATACAAAGCAGCAGCGGAATTATTCGTCGCCGGAGGGGTTGCATCTGCCCACAAGCTCCACCTGGCCAGGGTCCGCCCCTACTGTATTGTCCATGTCAGTCAACAGAAGCTAAGACCTTCCAGAGAGACTACCTGCTCTTCTCTACCCACGGGGAAGCAGTACAGGCAGAAGCCTCCCCCGTTCCATCTCTAGGCTCTCTCTCAGGCCCCGCATACTTGTGATGTGTCTCAGGGGTAGAAGGAAGAGATTTCTCCGAATGAACACATACACAGAGGGGCCATAGATGCTGAGGAAGGGCGCCTTGCCTACTGATATCCTAGCGTAAGTGGAAAAGTGGTACCTGCCTGCTGGCCCCGTGTGTCGAACGTGTCCACATCAGGGGCTGCCTACTGTGAGGTGATTCCCTGGGTGCCCTGGATTTTGTGGCCCAAAAGAGAAGGGGCCGTCGTGTGTCCATGGGTAAAATGGAGGGCACTGCGGAAGTGGCCGCTTAGGCTGGACCTCTCCTATTGGCTCGGTGTTTGTGACCTGTCCCCGTCAGAAGTTCCGGCCAGCCTTGCGGTGGCTGTCTCCATGGTGATTGGGAAAGAAGCCTTAGGCCCCGCACTCAGCCGTCACCTGGCCTACCTGGCCTCTTTAGCCTCATCTAGACCGCTGTGTGGATGAAAGAATGAATGTCGGCCAATGACCACATGTCCTCGTTGCCTTTGAAGGATTAGGCTCCTTGCCTGGGCAGAAGACAGCCAAGGTCAGCCTGAGCCTAGACACCTAGTGACCTGTGACACTGCAGGCAGTGACAGATGTTCATTTTCATGCTCATGTATCCGCAGGTGGCGGATTCAGAGTGGTCGGAGAAGAAGTGTAACTAGGGATGACACAGACACGAGGGCACGGGCCAAAGGTCAGGGAAAATAGCTGAGATCGTGGAGCTCTAGCGGAGCCAGTGTAGGGCCCAGGCCTCCCTCCTGTACGTGGCAAAGAGGTGATCCATATGCCGCCATGCGCAGACTCTGGACTGCTGGGGCCCTGGACGCCCGGATTGCGGCCTTGTCTTCGGAGAAGTGACACACATGCACTGTGCCAGCGGAGGCTGTGGCCCAGCAGAGGGCAAAATCTTGAAAATGCGGGCTTCAGTTGGCTTTGCCTGTGCTCTCCTTTGGCTGAGTGCCATCGTGTGTTTCCTAGCAGGAGAAGGCATTCGTGGAGAGAGGCGGATTCCATGTGTGCAGGCAAAGTGTGTGCTGAGATGATGAGTGGCTGGAGACCAGGGTGGACTCTTGAGACCCAGGATAGACCCCTGGCAGGTATGTGTCAATGTTTTCTGCCCATGGCACTCAGCCGGGTATTTGCATAGAATGTTCTCCGCGGAATTAGTAGTCTCCGGAGAGGCTGCTGCATGTCAGCAAGCTTCACCTGGCCAGGTCCGCCCGTGATGTAGCTCCCCAATCAATGGCTGCTCTCTAGACCTTCCAGATAGACTAGCAGATCTTCTCTGCCCATGGGCAACCAGTAGAGCCAGAGGCCTTCCCCCTTTGCTCTTTGGTCTCTAGGCCCTCTGTCAGGCACTCCAAGGTGTGAAGTGACAAGGGGGAGAAGGAAGAGATTTCAGAGAACGAACACATCCAGAGAGAGACAGAGAGAGGCAAGAGATGCTGAGTGGGGATGCCTTGCGTAGTGATATCCTGAGGAAAGTGGGAAAGAGGTACCTGGCCTGCTGTGCCAATGCCCTGAAGCAGTCCGCACCAGGGGCTCCCTTGTGCCTGCGTAGCCTTTCCCAGGGTGTGCTCAAATCCTGTGGCCACTAGGTGTCATAGGTCACACTGGAGGGCCCTGTGTCATCTGCCTGGCGGGCCGGATCTCTGCCATTGGCTCAAGTCTTGTCAGCAGGCCCATCACAAGCTCCGGCCACTCTTGCGGGGGGGGGACTGTCTCTATGGTGATGGCAAAGGAGTCTTAGCCCCGCCCACCTGGCCTTGACTTCACCTACCTGGCCCGCTGACCCTCACTCAGACCTCTGTGTTGCTCCAAATGAATGTCCGCCAGTGCCCGGGTGTCAGCATCTGGGATAAAGGATTCGGGACCTTGCCTGGGGCAGAAGGCAGCCTAGGTCAGCGGGTACCTGGAAGTCTACTGCCTTGTGACACTGCTGCCAGTGACAAATGGTGACTCCCACACTCACATATCGCCTGGTGGCAGAATGATAGTGATGGGCGGAGAAACATGGCTCCGGAGCACACGTTCCGTGGGGCACCAGCCAAAGCAAAGGCCAGGGCCGGTAGTGGACGTCGTGGAGCTGAATGGCGAGCCAGTGAAGGGCCCAAGGGTCCCTCCTGTATGTGGCGAACAGGTCATCCGTGTCCCCACGTCCATAAACCATGGGACTGCTGGGGCCCAGGCTGCCAGGATTTCGGCCTTGCCTTCGGAGCCCGGCCACATACGCGGCCTTGCAGCGGAGGCGGGGACATGTAGACAGCCAAAATTTGGAAAATGGCAGTGTTTCCTCTAGTTCCCGGGCATCGGCCTTTTTGAGCGGCTTGCTTTTTCTCCTGGTAGGAGAGGGCCCTGACGGAGAAAGGCAGGATTACGTGTGCAGGAAAGGTGTGTGCTGAGAGGGTGACGACGTTGAGACCATGTTGGGATCTTTAGTCCCAGGAGAGGCCCCTGGCGGGTGTGGGTCAGTGTTCTCTACCCATCCCACTTGGCGGGGGGAGGTTTTCACCATACAAAGCAGCAGCGGAATTATTCGTCGCCGGAGGGGTTGCATCTGCCCACAAGCTCCACCTGGCCAGGGTCCGCCCCTACTGTATTGTCCATGTCAGTCAACAGAAGCTAAGACCTTCCAGAGAGACTACCTGCTCTTCTCTACCCACGGGGAAGCAGTACAGCCAGAAGCCTCCCCCGTTCCATCTCTAGGCTCTCTCTCAGGCCCCTCATACTTGTGGTGTGTCTCAGGGGTAGAAGGAAGAGATTTCTCCGAATGAACACATACACAGAGGGGCCATAGATGCTGAGGAAGGGCGCCTTGCCTACTGATATCCTAGCGTAAGTGGAAAAGTGGTACCTGCCTGCTGGCCCCGTGTGTCGAACGTGTCCACATCAGGGGCTGCCTACTGTGAGGTGATTCCCTGGGTGCCCTGGATTTTGTGGCCCAAAAGAGAAGGGGCCGTCGTGTGTCCATGGGTAAAATGGAGGGCAGTGCGGAAGTGGCCGCTTAGGCTGGACCTCTCCTATTGGCTCGGTGTTTGTGACCCGTCCCCGTCAGAAGTTCCGGCCAGCCTTGCGGTGGCTGTCTCCATGGTGATTGGGAAAGAAGCCTTAGGCCCCGCACTCAGCCGTCACCTGGCCTACCTGGCCTCTTTAGCCTCATCTAGACCGCTGTGTGGATGAAAGAATGAATGTCGGCCAATGACCACATGTCCTCATTGCCTTTGAAGGATTAGGCTCCTTGCCTGGGCAGAAGACAGCCAAGGTCAGCCTGAGCCTAGACACCTAGTGACCTGTGACACTGCAGGCAGTGACAGATGTTGATTTTCATGCTCATGTATCCGCAGGTGGCGGATTCAGAGTGGTCGGAGAAGAAGTGTAACTAGGGATGACACAGACACGAGGGCACGGGCCAAAGGTCAGGGAAAATAGCTGAGATCGTGGAGCTCTAGCGGAGCCAGTGTAGGGCCCAGGCCTCCCTCCTGTACGTGGCAAAGAGGTGATCCATATGCCGCCATGCGCAGACTCTGGACTGCTGGGGCCCTGGACGCCCGGATTGCGGCCTTGTCTTCGGAGAAGTGACACACATGCACTGTGCCAGCGGAGGCTGTGGCCCAGCAGAGGGCAAAATCTTGAAAATGCGGGCTTCAGTTGACTTTGCCTGTGCTCTCCTTTGGCTGAGTGCCATCGTGTGTTTCCTAGCAGGAGAAGGCATTCGTGGAGAGAGGCGGATTCCATGGGTGCAGGCAAAGTGTGTGCTGAGATGATGAGTGGCTGGAGACCAGGGTGGACTCTTGAGACCCAGGATAGACCCCTGGCAGGTATGTGTCAATGTTTTCTGCCCATGGCACTCAGCCGGGTATTTGCATAGAATGTTCTCCGCGGAATTAGTAGTCTCCGGAGAGGCTGCTGCATGTCAGCAAGCTTCACCTGGCCAGGTCCGCCCGTGATGTAGCTCCCCAATCAATGGCTACTCTCTAGACCTTCCAGATAGACTAGCAGATCTTCTCTGCCCATGGGCAACCAGTAGAGCCAGAGGCCTTCCCCCTTTGCTCTTTCGTCTCTAGGCCCTCTGTCAGGCACTCCAAGGTGTGAAGTGACAAGGGGGAGAAGGAAGAGATTTCAGAGAACGAACACATCCAGAGAGAGACAGAGAGAGGCAAGAGATGCTGAGTGGGGATGCCTTGCGTAGTGATATCCTGAGGAAAGTGGGAAAGAGGTACCTGGCCTGCTGTGCCAATGCCCTGAAGCAGTCCGCACCAGGGGCTCCCTTGTGCCTGCGTAGCCTTTCCCAGGGTGTGCTCAAATCCTGTGGCCACTAGGTGTCATAGGTCACACTGGAGGGCCCTGTGTCATCTGCCTGGCGGGCCGGATCTCTGCCATTGGCTCAAGTCTTGTCAGCAGGCCCATCACAAGCTCCGGCCACTCTTGCGGGGGGGGACTGTCTCTATGGTGATGGCAAAGGAGTCTTAGCCCCGCCCACCTGGCCTTGACTTCACCTACCTGGCCCGCTGACCCTCACTCAGACCTCTGTGTTGCTCCAAATGAATGTCCGCCAGTGCCCGGGTGTCAGCATCTGGAATAAAGGATTCGGGACCTTGCCTGGGGCAGAAGGCAGCCTAGGTCAGCGGGTACCTGGAAGTCTACTGCCTTGTGACACTGCTGCCAGTGACAAATGGTGACTCCCACACTCACATATCGCCTGGTGGCAGAATGATAGTGATGGGCGGAGAAACATGGCTCCGGAGCACACGTTCCGTGGGGCACCAGCCAAAGCAAAGGCCAGGGCCGGTAGTGGACGTCGTGGAGCTGAATGGCGAGCCAGTGAAGGGCCCAAGGTTCCCCCCTGTATGTGGCGAACAGGTCATCCGTGTCCCCACGTCCATAAACCATGGGACTGCTGGGGCCCAGGCTGCCAGGATTTCGGCCTTGCCTTCGGAGCCCGGCCACATACGCGGCCTTGCAGCGGAGGCGGGGACATGTAGACAGCCAAAATTTGGAAAATGGCAGTGTTTCCTCTAGTTCCCGGGCATCGGCCTTTTTGAGCGGCTTGCTTTTTCTCCTGGTAGGAGAGGGCCCTGACGGAGAAAGGCAGGATTACGTGTGCAGGAAAGGTGTGTGCTGAGAGGGTGACGACGTTGAGACCATGTTGGGATCTTTAGTCCCAGGAGAGGCCCCTGGCGGGTGTGGGTCAGTGCTGTCTACCCATCCCACTTGGCGGGGGGAGGTTTTCACCATACAAAGCAGCAGCGGAATTATTCGTCGCCGGAGGGGTTGCATCTGCCCACAAGCTCCACCTGGCCAGGGTCCGCCCCTACTGTATTGTCCATGTCAGTCAACAGAAGCTAAGACCTTCCAGAGAGACTACCTGCTCTTCTCTACCCACGGGGAAGCAGTACAGGCAGAAGCCTCCCCCGTTCCATCTCTAGGCTCTCTCTCAGGCCCCGCATACTTGTGATGTGTCTCAGGGGTAGAAGGAAGAGATTTCTCCGAATGAACACATACACAGAGGGGCCATAGATGCTGAGGAAGGGCGCCTTGCCTACTGATATCCTAGCGTAAGTGGAAAAGTGGTACCTGCCTGCTGGCCCCGTGTGTCGAACGTGTCCACATCAGGGGCTGCCTACTGTGAGGTGATTCCCTGGGTGCCCTGGATTTTGTGGCCCAAAAGAGAAGGGGCCGTCGTGTGTCCATGGGTAAAATGGAGGGCACTGCGGAAGTGGCCGCTTAGGCTGGACCTCTCCTATTGGCTCGGTGTTTGTGACCTGTCCCCGTCAGAAGTTCCGGCCAGCCTTGCGGTGGCTGTCTCCATGGTGATTGGGAAAGAAGCCTTAGGCCCCGCACTCAGCCGTCACCTGGCCTACCTGGCCTCTTTAGCCTCATCTAGACCGCTGTGTGGATGAAAGAATGAATGTCGGCCAATGACCACATGTCCTCGTTGCCTTTGAAGGATTAGGCTCCTTGCCTGGGCAGAAGACAGCCAAGGTCAGCCTGAGCCTAGACACCTAGTGACCTGTGACACTGCAGGCAGTGACAGATGTTGATTTTCATGCTCATGTATCCGCAGGTGGCGGATTCAGAGTGGTCGGAGAAGAAGTGTAACTAGGGATGACACAGACACGAGGGCACGGGCCAAAGGTCAGGGAAAATAGCTGAGATCGTGGAGCTCTAGCGGAGCCAGTGTAGGGCCCAGGCCTCCCTCCTGTACGTGGCAAAGAGGTGATCCATATGCCGCCATGCGCAGACTCTGGACTGCTGGGGCCCTGGACGCCCGGATTGCGGCCTTGTCTTCGGAGAAGTGACACACATGCACTGTGCCAGCGGAGGCTGTGGCCCAGCAGAGGGCAAAATCTTGAAAATGCGGGCTTCAGTTGGCTTTGCCTGTGCTCTCCTTTGGCTGAGTGCCATCGTGTGTTTCCTAGCAGGAGAAGGCATTCGTGGAGAGAGGCGGATTCCATGTGTGCAGGCAAAGTGTGTGCTGAGATGATGAGTGGCTGGAGACCAGGGTGGACTCTTGAGACCCAGGATAGACCCCTGGCAGGTATGTGTCAATGTTTTCTGCCCATGGCACTCAGCCGGGTATTTGCATAGAATGTTCTCCGCGGAATTAGTAGTCTCCGGAGAGGCTGCTGCATGTCAGCAAGCTTCACCTGGCCAGGTCCGCCCGTGATGTAGCTCCCCAATCAATGGCTGCTCTCTAGACCTTCCAGATAGACTAGCAGATCTTCTCTGCCCATGGGCAACCAGTAGAGCCAGAGGCCTTCCCCCTTTGCTCTTTGGTCTCTAGGCCCTCTGTCAGGCACTCCAAGGTGTGAAGTGACAAGGGGGAGAAGGAAGAGATTTCAGAGAACGAACACATCCAGAGAGAGACAGAGAGAGGCAAGAGATGCTGAGTGGGGATGCCTTGCGTAGTGATATCCTGAGGAAAGTGGGAAAGAGGTACCTGGCCTGCTGTGCCAATGCCCTGAAGCAGTCCGCACCAGGGGCTCCCTTGTGCCTGCGTAGCCTTTCCCAGGGTGTGCTCAAATCCTGTGGCCACTAGGTGTCATAGGTCACACTGGAGGGCCCTGTGTCATCTGCCTGGCGGGCCGGATCTCTGCCATTGGCTCAAGTCTTGTCAGCAGGCCCATCACAAGCTCCGGCCACTCTTGCGGGGGGGGGACTGTCTCTATGGTGATGGCAAAGGAGTCTTAGCCCCGCCCACCTGGCCTTGACTTCACCTACCTGGCCTGCTGACCCTCACTCAGACCTCTGTGTTGCTCCAAATGAATGTCCGCCAGTGCCCGGGTGTCAGCATCTGGGATAAAGGATTCGGGACCTTGCCTGGGGCAGAAGGCAGCCTAGGTCAGCGGGTACCTGGAAGTCTACTGCCTTGTGACACTGCTGCCAGTGACAAATGGTGACTCCCACACTCACATATCGCCTGGTGGCAGAATGATAGTGATGGGCGGAGAAACATGGCTCCGGAGCACACGTTCCGTGGGGCACCAGCCAAAGCAAAGGCCAGGGCCGGTAGTGGACGTCGTGGAGCTGAATGGCGAGCCAGTGAAGGGCCCAAGGGTCCCTCCTGTATGTGGCGAACAGGTCATCCGTGTCCCCACGTCCATAAACCATGGGACTGCTGGGGCCCAGGCTGCCAGGATTTCGGCCTTGCCTTCGGAGCCCGGCCACATACGCGGCCTTGCAGCGGAGGCGGGGACATGTAGACAGCCAAAATTTGGAAAATGGCAGTGTTTCCTCGAGTTCCCGGGCATCGGCCTTTTTGAGCGGCTTGCTTTTTCTCCTGGTCGGAGAGGGCCCTGACGGAGAAAGGCAGGATTACGTGTGCAGGAAAGGTGTGTGCTGAGAGGGTGACGACGTTGAGACCATGTTGGGATCTTTAGTCCCAGGAGAGGCCCCTGGCGGGTGTGGGTCAGTGTTCTCTACCCATCCCATTTGGCGGGGGGAGGTTTTCACCATACAAAGCAGCAGCGGAATTATTCGTCGCCGGAGGGGTTGCATCTGCCCACAAGCTCCACCTGGCCAGGGTCCGCCCCTACTGCATTGTCCATGTCAGTCAACAGAAGCTAAGACCTTCCAGAGAGACTACCTGCTCTTCTCTACCCACGGGGAAGCAGTACAGCCAGGTGCCTCCCCCGTTCCATCTCTAGGCTCTCTCTCAGGCCCCTCATACTTGTGATGTGTCTCAGGGGTAGAAGGAAGAGATTTCTCCGAATGAACACATACACAGAGGGGCCATAGATGCTGAGGAAGGGCGCCTTGCCTACTGATATCCTAGCGTAAGTGGAAAAGTGGTACCTGCCTGCTGGCCCCGTGTGTCGAACGTGTCCACATCAGGGGCTGCCTACTGTGAGGTGATTCCCTGGGTGCCCTGGATTTTGTGGCCCAAAAGAGAAGGGGCCGTCGTGTGTCCATGGGTAAAATGGAGGGCACTGCGGAAGTGGCCGCTTAGGCTGGACCTCTCCTATTGGCTCGGTGTTTGTGACCCGTCCCCGTCAGAAGTTCCGGCCAGCCTTGCGGTGGCTGTCTCCATGGTGATTGGGAAAGAAGCCTTAGGCCCCGCACTCAGCCGTCACCTGGCCTACCTGGCCTCTTTAGCCTCATCTAGACCGCTGTGTGGATGAAAGAATGAATGTCGGCCAATGACCACATGTCCTCGTTGCCTTTGAAGGATTAGGCTCCTTGCCTGGGCAGAAGACAGCCAAGGTCAGCCTGAGCCTAGACACCTAGTGACCTGTGACACTGCAGGCAGTGACAGATGTTGATTTTCATGCTCATGTATCCGCAGGTGGCGGATTCAGAGTGGTCGGAGAAGAAGTGTAACTAGGGATGACACAGACACGAGGGCACGGGCCAAAGGTCAGGGAAAATAGCTGAGATCGTGGAGCTCTAGCGGAGCCAGTGTAGGGCCCAGGCCTCCCTCCTGTACGTGGCAAAGAGGTGATCCATATGCCGCCATGCGCAGACTCTGGACTGCTGGGGCCCTGGACGCCCGGATTGCGGCCTTGTCTTCGGAGAAGTGACACACATGCACTGTGCCAGCGGAGGCTGTGGCCCAGCAGAGGGCAAAATCTTGAAAATGCGGGCTTCAGTTGACTTTGCCTGTGCTCTCCTTTGGCTGAGTGCCATCGTGTGTTTCCTAGCAGGAGAAGGCATTCGTGGAGAGAGGCGGATTCCACGTGTGCAGGCAAAGTGTGTGCTGAGATGATGAGTGGCTGGAGACCAGGGTGGACTCTTGAGACCCAGGATAGACCCCTGGCAGGTATGTGTCAATGTTTTCTGCCCATGGCACTCAGCCGGGTATTTGCATAGAATGTTCTCCTTGGAATTAGTAGTCTCCGGAGAGGCTGCTGCATGTCAGCAAGCTTCACCTGGCCAGGTCCGCCCGTGATGTAGCTCCCCAATCAATGGCTACTCTCTAGACCTTCCAGATAGACTAGCAGATCTTCTCTGCCCATGGGCAACCAGTAGAGCCAGAGGCCTTCCCCCTTTGCTCTTTGGTCTCTAGGCCCTCTGTCAGGCACTCCAAGGTGTGAAGTGACAAGGGGGAGAAGGAAGAGATTTCAGAGAACGAACACATCCAGAGAGAGACAGAGAGAGGCAAGAGATGCTGAGTGGGGATGCCTTGCGTAGTGATATCCTGAGGAAAGTGGGAAAGAGGTACCTGGCCTGCTGTGCCAATGCCCTGAAGCAGTCCGCACCAGGGGCTCCCTTGTGCCTGCGTAGCCTTTCCCAGGGTGTGCTCAAGTCCTGTGGCCACTAGGTGTCATAGGTCACACTGGAGGGCCCTGTGTCATCTGCCTGGCGGGCCGGATCTCTGCCATTGGCTCAAGTCTTGTCAGCAGGCCCATCACAAGCTCCGGCCACTCTTGCGGGGGGGGACTGTCTCTATGGTGATGGCAAAGGAGTCTTAGCCCCGCCCACCTGGCCTTGACTTCACCTACCTGGCCTGCTGACCCTCACTCAGACCTCTGTGTTGCTCCAAATGAATGTCCGCCAGTGCCCGGGTGTCAGCATCTGGGATAAAGGATTCGGGACCTTGCCTGGGGCAGAAGGCAGCCTAGGTCAGCGGGTACCTGGAAGTCTACTGCCTTGTGACACTGCTGCCAGTGACAAATGGTGACTCCCACACTCACATATCGCCTGGTGGCAGAATGATAGTGATGGGCGGAGAAACATCGCTCCGGAGCACAAGTTCCGTGGGGCACCAGCCAAAGCAAAGGCCAGGGCCGGTAGTGGACGTCGTGGAGCTGAATGGCGAGCCAGTGAAGGGCCCAAGGATCCCTCCTGTATGTGGCGAACAGGTCATCCGTGTCCCCACGTCCATAAACCATGGGACTGCTGGGGCCCAGGCTGCCAGGATTTCGGCCTTGCCTTCGGAGCCCGGCCACATACGCGGCCTTGCAGCGGAGGCGGGGACATGTAGACAGCCAAAATTTGGAAAATGGCAGTGTTTCCTCGAGTTCCCGGGCATCGGCCTTTTTGAGCGGCTTGCTTTTTCTCCTGGCCGGAGAGGGCCCTGACGGAGAAAGGCAGGATTACGTGTGCAGGAAAGGTGTGTGCTGAGAGGGTGACGACGTTGAGACCATGTTGGGATCTTTAGTCCCAGGAGAGGCCCCTGGCGGGTGTGGGTCAGTGTTCTCTACCCATCCCACTTGGCGGGGGGAGGTTTTCACCATACAAAGCAGCAGCGGAATTATTCGTCGCCGGAGGGGTTGCATCTGCCCACAAGCTCCACCTGGCCAGGGTCCGCCCCTACTGCATTGTCCATGTCAGTCAACAGAAGCTAAGACCTTCCAGAGAGACTACCTGCTCTTCTCTACCCACGGGGAAGCAGTACAGCCAGAAGCCTCCCCCGTTCCATCTCTAGGCTCTCTCTCAGGCCCCTCATACTTGTGATGTGTCTCAGGGGTAGAAGGAAGAGATTTCTCCGAATGAACACATACACAGAGGGGCCATAGATGCTGAGGAAGGGCGCCTTGCCTACTGATATCCTAGCGTAAGTGGAAAAGTGGTACCTGCCTGCTGGCCCCGTGTGTCGAACGTGTCCACATCAGGGGCTGCCTACTGTGAGGTGATTCCCTGGGTGCCCTGGATTTTGTGGCCCAAAAGAGAAGGGGCCGTCGTGTGTCCATGGGTAAAATGGAGGGCACTACGGAAGTGGCCGCTTAGGCTGGACCTCTCCTATTGGCTCGGTGTTTGTGACCCGTCCCCGTCAGAAGTTCCGGCCAGCCTTGCGGTGGCTGTCTCCATGGTGATTGGGAAAGAAGCCTTAGGCCCCGCACTCAGCCGTCACCTGGCCTACCTGGCCTCTTTAGCCTCATCTAGACCGCTGTGTGGATGAAAGAATGAATGTCGGCCAATGACCACATGTCCTCGTTGCCTTTGAAGGATTAGGCTCCTTGCCTGGGCAGAAGACAGCCAAGGTCAGCCTGAGCCTAGACACCTAGTGACCTGTGACACTGCAGGCAGTGACAGATGTTGATTTTCATGCTCATGTATCCGCAGGTGGCGGATTCAGAGTGGTCGGAGAAGAAGTGTAACTAGGGAAGACACAAACACGAGGGCACGGGCCAAAGGTCAGGGAAAATAGCTGAGATCGTGGAGCTCTAGCGGAGCCAGTGTAGGGCCCAGGCCTCCCTCCTGTACGTGGCAAAGAGGTGATCCATATGCCGCCATGCGCAGACTCTGGACTGCTGGGGCCCTGGACGCCCGGATTGCGGCCTTGTCTTCGGAGAAGTGACACACATGCACTGTGCCAGCGGAGGCTGTGGCCCAGCAGAGGGCAAAATCTTGAAAATGCGGGCTTCAGTTGACTTTGCCTGTGCTCTCCTTTGGCTGAGTGCCATCGTGTGTTTCCTAGCAGGAGAAGGCATTCGTGGAGAGAGGCGGATTCCATGTGTGCAGGCAAAGTGTGTGCTGAGATGATGAGTGGCTGGAGACCAGGGTGGACTCTTGAGACCCAGGATAGACCCCTGGCAGGTATGTGTCAATGTTTTCTGCCCATGGCACTCAGCCGGGTATTTGCATAGAATGTTCTCCGCGGAATTAGTAGTCTCCGGAGAGGCTGCTGCATGTCAGCAAGCTTCACCTGGCCAGGTCCGCCCGTGATGTAGCTCCCCAATCAATGGCTACTCTCTAGACCTTCCAGATAGACTAGCAGATCTTCTCTGCCCATGGGCAACCAGTAGAGCCAGAGGCCTTCCCCCTTTGCTCTTTCGTCTCTAGGCCCTCTGTCAGGCACTCCAAGGTGTGAAGTGACAAGGGGGAGAAGGAAGAGATTTCAGAGAACGAACACATCCAGAGAGAGACAGAGAGAGGCAAGAGATGCTGAGTGGGGATGCCTTGCGTAGTGATATCCTGAGGAAAGTGGGAAAGAGGTACCTGGCCTGCTGGGCCAATGCCCTGAAGCAGTCCGCACCAGGGGCTCCCTTGTGCCTGCGTAGCCTTTCCCAGGGTGTGCTCAAATCCTGTGGCCACTAGGTGTCATAGGTCACACTGGAGGGCCCTGTGTCATCTGCCTGGCGGGCCGGATCTCTGCCATTGGCTCAAGTCTTGTCAGCAGGCCCATCACAAGCTCCGGCCACTCTTGCGGGGGGGGACTGTCTCTATGGTGATGGCAAAGGAGTCTTAGCCCCGCCCACCTGGCCTTGACTTCACCTACCTGGCCCGCTGACCCTCACTCAGACCTCTGTGTTGCTCCAAATGAATGTCCGCCAGTGCCCGGGTGTCAGCATCTGGGATAAAGGATTCGGGACCTTGCCTGGGGCAGAAGGCAGCCTAGGTCAGCGGGTACCTGGAAGTCTACTGCCTTGTGACACTGCTGCCAGTGACAAATGGTGACTCCCACACTCACATATCGCCTGGTGGCAGAATGATAGTGATGGGCGGAGAAACATGGCTCCGGAGCACACGTTCCGTGGGGCACCAGCCAAAGCAAAGGCCAGGGCCGGTAGTGGACGTCGTGGAGCTGAATGGCGAGCCAGTGAAGGGCCCAAGGGTCCCTCCTGTATGTGGCGAACAGGTCATCCGTGTCCCCACGTCCATAAACCATGGGACTGCTGCGGCCCAGGCTGCCAGGATTTCGGCCTTGCCTTCGGAGCCCGGCCACATACGCGGCCTTGCAGCGGAGGCGGGGACATGTAGACAGCCAAAATTTGGAAAAAGGCAGTGTTTCCTCGAGTTCCCTGGCATCGGCCTTTTTGAGCGGCTTGCTTTTTTTCCTGGTAGGAGAGGCCCTGACGGAGAAAGGCAGGATTACGTGTGCAGGAAAGGTGTGTGCTGAGAGGGTGACGACGTTGAGACCATGTTGGGATCTTTAGTCCCAGGAGAGGCCCCTGGCGGGTGTGGGTCAGTGTTCTCTACCCATCTCACTTGGCGGGGGGAGGTTTTCACCATACAAAGCAGCAGCGGAATTATTCGTCGCCGGAGGGGTTGCATCTGCCCACAAGCTCCACCTGGCCAGGGTCCGCCCTTGCTGTATTGTCCATGTCAGTCAACAGAAGCTAAGACCTTCCAGAGAGACTACCTGCTCTTCTCTACCCACGGGGAAGCAGTACAGCCAGAAGCCTCCCCCATTCCATCTCTAGGCTCTCTCTCAGGCCCCTCATACTTGTGATGTGTCTCAGGGGTAGAAGGAAGAGATTTCTCCGAATGAACACATACACAGAGGGGCCATAGATGCTGAGGAAGGGCGCCTTGCCTACTGATATCCTAGCGTAAGTGGAAAAGTGGTACCTGCCTGCTGGCCCCGTGTGTCGAACGTGTCCACATCAGGGGCTGCCTACGGTGAGGTGATTCCCTGGGTGCCCTGGATTTTGTGGCCCAAAAGAGAAGGGGCCGTCGTGTGTCCATGGGTAAAATGGAGGGTACTGCGGAAGTGGCCGCTTAGGCTGGACCTCTCCTATTGGCTCGGTGTTTGTGACCCGTCCCCGTCAGAAGTTCCGGCCAGCCTTGCGGTGGCTGTCTCCATGGTGATTGGGAAAGAAGCCTTAGGCCCCGCACTCAGCCGTCACCTGGCCTACCTGGCCTCTTTAGCCTCATCTAGACCGCTGTGTGGATGAAAGAATGAATGTCGGCCAATGACCACATGTCCTCGTTGCCTTTGAAGGATTAAGCTCCTTGCGTGGGCAGAAGACAGCCAAGGTCAGCCTGAGCCTAGACACCTAGTGACCTGTGACACTGCAGGCAGTGACAGATGTTCATTTTCATGCTCATGTATCCGCAGGTGGCGGATTCAGAGTGGTCGGAGAAGAAGTGTAACTAGGGATGACACAGACACGAGGGCACGGGCCAAAGGTCAGGGAAAATAGCTGAGATCGTGGAGCTCTAGCGGAGCCAGTCTAGGGCCCAGGCCTCCCTCCTGTACGTGGCAAAGAGGTGATCCATATGCCGCCATGCGCAGACTCTGGACTGCTGGGGCCCTGGACGCCCGGATTGCGGCCTTGTCTTCGGAGAAGTGACACACATGCACTGTGCCAGCGGAGGCTGTGGCCCAGCAGAGGACAAAATCTTGAAAATGGGGGCTTCAGTTGACTTTGCCTGTGCTCTCCTTTGGCTGAGTGCCATCGTGTGTTTCCTAGCAGGAGAAGGCATTCGTGGAGAGAGGCGGATTCCATGTGTGCAGGCAAAGTGTGTGCTGAGATGATGAGTGGCTGGAGACCAGGGTGGACTCTTGAGACCCAGGATAGACCCCTGGCAGGTATGTGTCAATGTTTTCTGCCCATGGCACTCAGCCGGGTATTTGCATAGAATGTTCTCCGCGGAATTAGTAGTCTCCGGAGAGGCTGCTGCATGTCAGCAAGCTTCACCTGGCCAGGTCCGCCCGTGATGTAGCTCCCCAATCAATGGCTACTCTCTAGACCTTCCAGATAGACTAGCAGATCTTCTCTGCCCATGGGCAACCAGTAGAGCCAGAGGCCTTCCCCCTTTGCTCTTTCGTCTCTAGGCCCTCTGTCAGGCACTCCAAGGTGTGAAGTGACAAGGGGGAGAAGGAAGAGATTTCAGAGAACGAACACATCCAGAGAGAGACAGAGAGAGGCAAGAGATGCTGAGTGGGGATGCCTTGCGTAGTGATATCCTGAGGAAAGTGGGAAAGAGGTACCTGGCCTGCTGGGCCAATGCCCTGAAGCAGTCCGCACCAGGGGCTCCCTTGTGCCTGCGTAGCCTTTCCCAGGGTGTGCTCAAATCCTGTGGCCACTAGGTGTCATAGGTCACACTGGAGGGCCCTGTGTCATCTGCCTGGCGGGCCGGATCTCTGCCATTGGCTCAAGTCTTGTCAGCAGGCCCATCACAAGCTCCGGCCACTCTTGCGGGGGGGGACTGTCTCTATGGTGATGGCAAAGGAGTCTTAGCCCCGCCCACCTGGCCTTGACTTCACCTACCTGGCCCGCTGACCCTCACTCAGACCTCTGTGTTGCTCCAAATGAATGTCCGCCAGTGCCCGGGTGTCAGCATCTGGGATAAAGGATTCGGGACCTTGCCTGGGGCAGAAGGCAGCCTAGGTCAGCGGGTACCTGGAAGTCTACTGCCTTGTGACACTGCTGCCAGTGACAAATGGTGACTCCCACACTCACATATCGCCTGGTGGCAGAATGATAGTGATGGGCGGAGAAACATGGCTCCGGAGCACACGTTCCGTGGGGCACCAGCCAAAGCAAAGGCCAGGGCCGGTAGTGGACGTCGTGGAGCTGAATGGCGAGCCAGTGAAGGGCCCAAGGGTCCCTCCTGTATGTGGCGAACAGGTCATCCGTGTCCCCACGTCCATAAACCATGGGACTGCTGCGGCCCAGGCTGCCAGGATTTCGGCCTTGCCTTCGGAGCCCGGCCACATACGCGGCCTTGCAGCGGAGGCGGGGACATGTAGACAGCCAAAATTTGGAAAAAGGCAGTGTTTCCTCGAGTTCCCTGGCATCGGCCTTTTTGAGCGGCTTGCTTTTTTTCCTGGTAGGAGAGGCCCTGACGGAGAAAGGCAGGATTACGTGTGCAGGAAAGGTGTGTGCTGAGAGGGTGACGACGTTGAGACCATGTTGGGATCTTTAGTCCCAGGAGAGGCCCCTGGCGGGTGTGGGTCAGTGTTCTCTACCCATCTCACTTGGCGGGGGGAGGTTTTCACCATACAAAGCAGCAGCGGAATTATTCGTCGCCGGAGGGGTTGCATCTGCCCACAAGCTCCACCTGGCCAGGGTCCGCCCTTGCTGTATTGTCCATGTCAGTCAACAGAAGCTAAGACCTTCCAGAGAGACTACCTGCTCTTCTCTACCCACGGGGAAGCAGTACAGCCAGAAGCCTCCCCCATTCCATCTCTAGGCTCTCTCTCAGGCCCCTCATACTTGTGATGTGTCTCAGGGGTAGAAGGAAGAGATTTCTCCGAATGAACACATACACAGAGGGGCCATAGATGCTGAGGAAGGGCGCCTTGCCTACTGATATCCTAGCGTAAGTGGAAAAGTGGTACCTGCCTGCTGGCCCCGTGTGTCGAACGTGTCCACATCAGGGGCTGCCTACGGTGAGGTGATTCCCTGGGTGCCCTGGATTTTGTGGCCCAAAAGAGAAGGGGCCGTCGTGTGTCCATGGGTAAAATGGAGGGTACTGCGGAAGTGGCCGCTTAGGCTGGACCTCTCCTATTGGCTCGGTGTTTGTGACCCGTCCCCGTCAGAAGTTCCGGCCAGCCTTGCGGTGGCTGTCTCCATGGTGATTGGGAAAGAAGCCTTAGGCCCCGCACTCAGCCGTCACCTGGCCTACCTGGCCTCTTTAGCCTCATCTAGACCGCTGTGTGGATGAAAGAATGAATGTCGGCCAATGACCACATGTCCTCGTTGCCTTTGAAGGATTAAGCTCCTTGCGTGGGCAGAAGACAGCCAAGGTCAGCCTGAGCCTAGACACCTAGTGACCTGTGACACTGCAGGCAGTGACAGATGTTCATTTTCATGCTCATGTATCCGCAGGTGGCGGATTCAGAGTGGTCGGAGAAGAAGTGTAACTAGGGATGACACAGACACGAGGGCACGGGCCAAAGGTCAGGGAAAATAGCTGAGATCGTGGAGCTCTAGCGGAGCCAGTCTAGGGCCCAGGCCTCCCTCCTGTACGTGGCAAAGAGGTGATCCATATGCCGCCATGCGCAGACTCTGGACTGCTGGGGCCCTGGACGCCCGGATTGCGGCCTTGTCTTCGGAGAAGTGACACACATGCACTGTGCCAGCGGAGGCTGTGGCCCAGCAGAGGACAAAATCTTGAAAATGGGGGCTTCAGTTGACTTTGCCTGTGCTCTCCTTTGGCTGAGTGCCATCGTGTGTTTCCTAGCAGGAGAAGGCATTCGTGGAGAGAGGCGGATTCCATGTGTGCAGGCAAAGTGTGTGCTGAGATGATGAGTGGCTGGAGACCAGGGTGGACTCTTCAGACCCAGGATAGACCCCTGGCAGGTATGTGTCAATGTTTCTGCCCATGGCACTCAGCCGGGTATTTGCATAGAATGTTCTCCGCGGAATTAGTAGTCTCCGGAGAGGCTGCTGCATGTCAGCAAGCTTCACCTGGCCAGGTCCGCCCGTGATGTAGCTCCCCAATCAATGGCTACTCTCTAGACCTTTCAGATAGACTAGCAGATCTTCTCTGCCCATGGGCAACCAGTAGAGCCAGAGGCCTTCCCCCTTTGCTCTTTCGCTCTAGGCCCTCTGTCAGGCACTCCAAGGTGTGAAGTGACAAGGGGGAGAAGGAAGAGATTTCAGAGAACGAACACATCCAGAGAGAGACAGAGAGAGGCAAGAGATGCTGAGTGGGGATGCCTTGCGTAGTGATATCCTGAGGAAAGTGGGAAAGAGGTACCTGGCCTGCTGTGCCAATGCCCTGAAGCAGTCCGCACCAGGGGCTCCCTTGTGCCTGCGTAGCCTCTCCCAGGGTGTGCTCAAATCCTGCGGCCACTAGGTGTCATAGGTCACACTGGAGGGCCCTGTGTCATCTGCCTGGCGGGCCGGATCTCTGCCATTGGCTCAAGTCTTGTCAGCAGGCCCATCACAAGCTCCGCCCACTCTTGCGGGGGGAGACTGTCTCTATGGTGATGGCAAAGGAGTCTTAGCCCCGCCCACCTGGCCTTGACTTCACCTACCTGGCCCGCTGACCCTCACTCAGACCTCTGTGTTGCTCCAAATGAATGTCCGCCAGTGCCCGGGTGTCAGCATCTGGGATAAAGGATTCGGGACCTTGCCTGGGGCAGAAGGCAGCCTAGGTCAGCGGGTACCTGGAAGTCTACTGCCTTGTGACACTGCCTCCAGTGACAAATGGTGACTCCCACACTCACATATCGCCTGGTGGCAGAATGATAGTGATGGGCGGAGAAACATCGCTCCGGAGCACACGTTCCGTGGGGCACCAGCCAAAGCAAAGGCCAGGGCCAGTAGTGGACGTCGCGGAGCTGAATGGCGAGCCAGTGAAGGGCCCAAGGATTCCCCTTGTATGTGGGAAACATGTCATCCGGGTCCCCACGTCCATAAACCACTGGATTACTGGGGCCCGGGACGCCAGGTTTTCGGCCTTGCCTTCGCTGCCCGGCCACATAGGCAGCCTTCCACCGGAGGCGGGGATATGTAGGCAGCAAAAATGTGGAAAATGGCAGTGTCTCCTCGATTTCTCTGGCATCGGCCTTTTTGAGTGGCATGCTTTTTTCCTAGTAGGATGAGGCACCGACGGAGAAAGGCAGGATTATATGTGCAGGAAAGGTGTGTGCTGAGAAGGTGACAAGGTTGAGACCAGGTTGGGATCTTTAGTCCCAGGAAAGGCCCCTGGCAGGTGTGGGTCAATGTTCTGTGCCCATCCCACTTGGCGTGGGGAGGTTTACACCATACAAAGCAGCAGCGGAATTATTCTTCCCCCAGAGGTTGCATGTGCCCACAAGCTCCGCCTGGCCAGGGTCCGCCCCTACCGTATTGCCCATGTCGATCAACAGAAGCTAAGAGCTTCCAGAGAGACTAACTGCTATTCTCTAGCCACGGGGAAGCGGTACAGCCAGAAGCCTCCCCTGTTTCATCTCCAGGTTCTCTCTCAGGCCCCTCATAGTTGTGATGTGTCTCAGGGGTAGAAAAAAGAGATTTCTTTAAAAGAACACACACAAAGAGGGGCCATAGATGCTGAGGAAGGGCGCCTTGCCTAGTGATATCCTAGCGTAAGTGGAAAAGAGGTACCTGCCTGCTGTCCCAGTATGTCGAACCTGTCCACATCAGGGGTTGCCTACTGTGAAGTTATTCCCTGGGTACCCTCGATTTTGTGGCCAAGGACAGAAGGGGCCGTTGTGTGTCCACGGGTAAAATGGAGGGCTCTGCGGAACCGGCCGGTTAGGCTGGACCTCTCCTATTGGCTCAGAGTTTGTGACCCGTCCCCGTCAGAAGTTCCGGCCAGCCTTGCGGTGGCTGTCTCCATGGTGATTGGGAAGGA
The DNA here is from genome assembly GCF_030014295.1 of Loxodonta africana. Classification (NCBI taxonomy): domain Eukaryota; kingdom Metazoa; phylum Chordata; class Mammalia; order Proboscidea; family Elephantidae; genus Loxodonta; species Loxodonta africana. Next base: position 220,049 of record NW_026974948.1, on the reverse strand, counting down.
AGCCTTAGGCCCCGCACTCAGCCTTCACCTGGCCCACCTGGCCTCTTTCCCCTCATCTAGACCCCTGTGTAGATGAAAGAAAGGTTGTTGGCCAGTGAACACGTGTCCTTCATTTCCTTTGAAGGATTAAGCTCCTTGCCTGGGCAGAAGACAGCCAAGGTCAGCCTGAGCCTAGACACCTAGTGACCTGTGACACTGCAGACAGTGATAGATGTTGATGTCCACGCTCAGATATCCGCAGCTGGCGGATCGAGAGTGGTCGGAGGTGAAGTGTAACTACAGGTCACGCACTCACGAGGGCACGGGCCAAAGGTCAGGAAAAATAGCTGAGGTCGTGGAGCTCTAGCGGAGCCAGTCTAGGGCCGAGGCCTCCCTCCTGTACGTGGCAAAGAGGTGATCCGTATGCCGCCATGCGCAGCCTCTGGACTGCTGGGGCCCTGGATGCCCGGATTTCGGCCTTGTCTTCGGAGAAGTGACGCACATGCAGCGTGCCACCGGAGGCTGTGGCCTAGCAGAGGGCAAAATCTTGAAAATGGGGGCTTCAGTTGACTTTGCCTGTGCTCTCCTTTGGCTGAGTGACATCCTGTGTCTCCTAGCAGGAGAAGGCATTCGTGGAGAGAGGCGGATTCCCTGTGTGCAGACAAAGTGTGTGCTGAGATGATGAGTAGCTGGAGACCGGGGTGGACTCTTCAGACCCAGGATAGGCCTCTGGCAGGTATGTGTCAATGTTTTCTGCCCTTTGCACTCAGCCAGGTATTTGCATACAATGTTACCAGAGGAATTAGTAGTCTCCGGAGAGGCTGCCACATGTCAGCAAGCTTCACCTGGCCAGGGTCCGCCGGTGACGTAGCTACCCCATCAGTCACTACTCTCTAGACCTTCCAGATAAACTACCAGATCTTGTCTACCCATGGGCAACCAGTAGAGCCAGAGGCCTTCCCCCTTTGCTCTTTGGTCTCTAGGCACTCTATCAGGCATTCCAAGCTGTGAAGTGACTCAGGGGGAGAAGGAAGAGATTTCAGAGAACGAAGACAAGCAGAGAGAGACAGAGAGAGGCAAGAGATGCTGAGTGGGGATGCCTTGCGTAGTGATATCCTGAGGAAAGTGGGAAAGAGGTACCTGGCCTGCTCTGCCAATGCCCTGAACCAGTCCGCACCAGGGGCTCCCCTGTGCCTGCGTAGGCTTTCCCAGGCTGTGCTCAAATCCTGTGGCCACTAGGTGTCATAGGTCATAATGGAGGGCCCTGTGTCATCTGCCTGGCGGGCCAGATCTCTGCCATTGGCTCAGTCTTGTCACCAGGCCCATCATAAGCTCCGCCTACTCTTCCGGTGGTGGGACTGTCTCCATGGTGATGGCAAAGGAGCCTTAGTCCCGCCCACCTGGCCTTGACTTCACCTAGCTGGCCTGCTGACCCTCACTCAGACCTCTGTGTTGATAAAAATTAATGTCGGCCAGTGCCCAGGTGTCAGCATCTGGGATAAAGGATTCCGGACCTTGCCGGGGGAGAAGGCAGCCTAGGTCAGCTGGTACCTGGAAGTCTAGTGACTCGTGACACTGCTGCCAGTGACAGACAAATGGTGACTCCCACACTCACATATCCCCTGGTGGCAGAATGATAGTGATGGGTGGAGAAACATCGCTCTGGAGCACTCGCGCAATGGGGCACCGGCCAAGGGCCAGGGCCAGTAGTGGACGTCGCGGAGCTGAATGGCGAGCCAGTGAAGGGCCCAAGGATTCCTCTTGTATGTGGGAAACATGTCATCCGGGTCCCCACGTCCATAAACCACTGGATTGCTGGGGCCCAGGATGCCAGGATTTCGGCCTTGCCTTCGCAGCCCGGCCACATAGGCAGCCTTCCACCGGAGGCGGGGATATGTAGACAGCAAAAATGTGGAAAATGGCAGTGTCTCCTCGATTTCTCTGGCATCGGCCTTTTTGAGCGGCATGCTTTTTTCCTAGTAGGATGAGGCACCGACAGAGAAAGGCAGGATTATGTGTGCAGGAAAGGTATGTGCTGAGAAGGTGACAAGGTTGAGACCAGGTTGGGATCTTTAGTCCCAGGAAAGGCCCCTGGCAGGTGTGGGTCAATGTTCTGCGCCCATCCCACTTGGCGTGGGGAGGTTTACACCATACAAAGCAGCAGCGGAATTATTCTTCCCCCAGAGGTTGCATGTGCCCACAAGCTCCGCCTGGCCAGGGTCCGCCCCTACCGTATTGCCCATGTCGATCAACAGAAGCTAAGAGCTTCCAGAGAGACTAACTGCTATTCTCTAGCCACGGGGAAGCGGTACAGCCAGAAGCCTCCCCCGTTCCATCTCTAGGCTCTCTCTCAGGCCCCTCATACTTGTGATGTGTCTCAGGGGTAGAAGGAAGAGATTTCTCCGAATGAACACATACACAGAGGGGCCATAGATGCTGAGGAAGGCGCCTTGCCTACTGATATCCTAGCGTAAGTGGAAAAGTGGTACCTGCCTGCTGGCCCCGTGTGTCGAACGTGTCCACATCAGGGGCTGCCTACTGTGAGGTGATTCCCTGGGTGCCCTGGATTTTGTGGCCCAAAAGAGAAGGGGCCGTCGTGTGTCCATGGGTAAAATGGAGGGCACTGCGGAAGTGGCCGCTTAGGCTGGACCTCTCGTATTGGCTCGGTGTTTGTGACCCGTCCCCGTCAGAAGTTCCGGCCAGCCTTGCGGTGGCTGTCTCCATGGTGATTGGGAAAGAAGCCTTAGGCCCCGCACTCAGCCGTCACCTGGCCTACCTGGCCTCTTTAGCCTCATCTAGACCGCTGTGTGGATGAAAGAATGAATGTCGGCCAATGACCACATGTCCTCGTTGCCTTTGAAGGATTAGGCTCCTTGCCTGGGCAGAAGACAGCCAAGGTCAGCCTGAGCCTAGACACCTAGTGACCTGTGACACTGCAGGCAGTGACAGATGTTCATTTTCATGCTCATATATCCGCAGGTGGCGGATTCAGAGTGGTCGGAGAAGAAGTGTAACTAGGGATGACACAGACACGAGGGCACGGGCCAAAGGTCAGGGAAAATAGCTGAGATCGTGGAGCTCTAGCGGAGCCAGTGTAGGGCCCAGGCCTCCCTCCTGTACGTGGCAAAGAGGTGATCCATATGCCGCCATGGGCAGACTCTGGACTGCTGGGGCCCTGGACGCCCTGATTGCGGCCTTGTCTTCGGAGAAGTGACACACATGCACTGTGCCAGCGGAGGCTGTGGCCCAGGAGAGGGCAAAATCTTGAAAATGGGGGTTTCAGTTGACTTTGCCTGTGCTCTCCTTTGGCTGAGTGCCATCGTGTGTTTCCTAGCAGGAGAAGGCATTCGTGGAGAGAGGCGGATTCCATGTGTGCAGGCAAAGTGTGTGCTGAGATGATGAGTGGCTGGAGACCAGGGTGGACTCTTCAGACCCAGGATAGACCCCTGGCAGGTATGTGTCAATGTTTTCTGCCCATGGCACTCAGCCGGGTATTTGCATAGAATGTTCTCCGAGGAATTAGTAGTCTCTGGAGAGGCTGCTGCATGTCAGCAAGCTTCACCTGGCCAGGTCCGCCCGTGATGTAGCTCCCCAATCAATGGCTACTCTCTAGACCTTCCAGATAGACTAGCAGATCTTCTCTGCCCATGGGCAACCAGTAGAGCCAGAGGCCTTCCCCCTTTGCTCTTTCGTCTCTAGGCCCTCTGTCAGGCACTCCAAGGTGTGAAGTGACAAGGGGGAGAAGGAAGAGATTTCAGAGAACGAACGCATCCAGAGAGAGACAGAGAGAGGCAAGAGATGCTGAGTGGGGATGCCTTGCGTAGTGATATCCTGAGGAAAGTGGGAAAGAGGTACCTGGCCTGCTGTGCCAATGCCCTGAAGCAGTCCGCACCAGGGGCTCCCTTGTACCTGCGTAGCCTTTCCCAGAGTGTGCTCAAATCCTGTGGCCACTAGGTGTCATAGGTCACACTGGAGGGCCCTGTGTCATCTGCCTGGCGGGCCGGATCTCTGCCATTGGCTCAAGTCTTGTCAGCAGGCCCATCACAAGCTCCGCCCACTCTTGCGGGAGGGGACTGTCTCTATGGTGATGGCAAAGGAGTCTTAGCCCCGCCCACCTGGCCTTGATTTCACCTACCTGGCCCGCTGACCCTCACTCAGACCTCTGTGTTGCTCCAAATGAATGTCCGCCAGTGCCCGGGTGTCAGCATCTGGGATAAAGGATTCGGGACCTTGCCTGGGGCAGAAGGCAGCCTAGGTCAGCGGGTACCTGGAAGTCTACTGCCTTGTGACACTGCCTCCAGTGACAAATGGTGACTCCCACACTCACATATCACCTGGTGGCAGAATGATTGTGATGGGCGGAGAAACATCGCTCCGGAGCACACGTTCCGTGGGGCACCAGCCAAAGCAAAGGCCAGGGGCAGTAGTGGATGTCGCGGAGCTGAATGGCGAGCCAGTGAAGGGCCCAAGGGTCCCTCCTGTATGTGGCGAACAGGTCATCCGTGTCCCCACGTCCATAAACCATGGGACTGCTGGGGCCCAGGCTGCCAGGATTTCGGCCTTGCCTTCGGAGCCCGGCCACATACGCGGCCTTGCAGCGGAGGCGGGGACGTGTAGACAGCCAAAATTTGGAAAAAGGCAGTGTTTCCTCGAGTTCCCTGGCATCGGCCTTTTTAGCGGCTTGCTTTTTTTCCTGGTAGGAGAGGGCCCTGACGGAGAAAGGCAGGATTACGTGTGCAGGAAAGGTGTGTGCTGAGAGGGTGACGACGTTGAGACCATGTTGGGATCTTTAGTCCCAGGAGAGGCCCCTGGCGGGTGTGGGTCAGTGTTCTCTACCCATCCCACTTGGCGGGGGGAGGTTTTCACCATACAAAGCAGCAGCGGAATTATTCGTCGCCGGAGGGGTTGCATCTGCCCACAAGTTCCACCTGGCCAGGGTCCGCCCTTGCTGTATTGTCCATGTCAGTCAACAGAAGCTAAGACCTTCCAGAGAGACTACCTGCTCTTCTCTACCCACGGGGAAGCAGTACAGCCAGAAGCCTCCCCCATTCCATCTCTAGGCTCTCTCTCAGGCCCCTCATACTTGTGATGTGTCTCAGGGGTAGAAGGAAGAGATTTCTCCGAATGAACACATACACAGAGGGGCCATAGATGCTGAGGAAGGGCGCCTTGCCTACTGATATCCTAGCGTAAGTGGAAAAGTGGTACCTGCCTGCTGGCCCCGTGTGTCGAACGTGTCCACATCAGGGGCTGCCTACGGTGAGGTGATTCCCTGGGTGCCCTGGATTTTGTGGCCCAAAAGAGAAGGGGCCGTCGTGTGTCCATGGGTAAAATGGAGGGCACTGCGGAAGTGGCCGCTTAGGCTGGACCTCTCGTATTGGCTCGGTGTTTGTGACCCGTCCCCGTCAGAAGTTCCGGCCAGCCTTGCGGTGGCTGTCTCCACGGTGATTGGGAAAGAAGCCTTAGGCCCCGCACTCAGCCGTCACCTGGCCTACCTGGCCTCTTTAGCCTCATCTAGACCGCTGTGTGGATGAAAGAATGAATGTCGGCCAATGACCACATGTCCTCGTTGCCTTTGAAGGATTAGGCTCCTTGCCTGGGCAGAAGACAGCCAAGGTCAGCCTGAGCCTAGACACCTAGTGACCTGTGACACTGCAGGCAGTGACAGATGTTGATTTTCATGCTCATGTATCCGCAGGTGGCGGATTCAGAGTGGTCGGAGAAGAAGTGTAACTAGGGATGACACAGACACGAGGGCACGGGCCAAAGGTCAGGGAAAATAGCTGAGATCGTGGAGCTCTAGCAGAGCCAGTGTAGGGCCCAGGCCTCCCTCCTGTACGTGGCAAAGAGGTGATCCATATGCCGCCATGGGCAGACTCTGGACTGCTGGGGCCCTGGACGCCCGGATTGCGGCCTTGTCTTCGGAGAAGTGACACACATGCACTGTGCCAGCGGAGGCTGTGGCCCAGCAGAGGACAAAATCTTGAAAATGGGGGCTTCAGTTGACTTTGCCTGTGCTCTCCTTTGGCTGAGTGCCATCGTGTGTTTCCTAGCAGGAGAAGGCATTCGTGGAGAGAGGCGGATTCCGTGTGTGCAGGCAAAGTGTGTGCTGAGATGATGAGTAGCTGGAGACCAGGGTGGACTCTTCAGACCCAGGATAGACCCCTGGCAGGTATGTGTCAATGTTTCTGCCCATGGCACTCAGCCGGGTATTTGCATAGAATGTTCTCCGAGGAATTAGTAGTCTCCGGAGAGGCTGCTGCATGTCAGCAAGCTTCACCTGGCCAGGTCCGCCCGTGATGTAGCTCCCCAATCAATGGCTACTCTCTAGACCTTTCAGATAGACTAGCAGATCTTCTCTGCCCATGGGCAACCAGTAGAGCCAGAGGCCTTCCCCCTTTGCTCTTTCGTCTCTAGGCCCTCTGTCAGGCACTCCAAGGTGTGAAGTGACAAGGGGGAGAAGGAAGAGATTTCAGAGAACGAACACATCCAGAGAGAGACAGAGAGAGGCAAGAGATGCTGAGTGGGGATGCCTTGCGTAGTGATATCCTGAGGAAAGTGGGAAAGAGGTACCTGGCCTGCTGTGCCAATGCCCTGAAGCAGTCCGCACCAGGGGCTCCCTTGTGCCTGCGTAGCCTCTCCCAGGGTGTGCTCAAATCCTGTGGCCACTAGGTGTCATAGGTCACACTGGAGGGCCCTGTGTCATCTGCCTGGCGGGCCGGATCTCTGCCATTGGCTCAAGTCTTGTCAGCAGGCCCATCAGCAGCTCCGCCCACTCTTGCGGGGGGGGACTGTCTCTATGGTGATGGCAAAGGAGTCTTAGCCCCGCCCACCTGGCCTTGACTTCACCTACCTGGCCCGCTGACCCTCACTCAGACCTCTGTGTTGCTCCAAATGAATGTCCGCCAGTGCCCGGGTGTCAGCATCTGGGATAAAGGATTCGGGACCTTGCCTGGGGCAGAAGGCAGCCTAGGTCAGCGGGTACCTGGAAGTCTACTGCCTTGTGACACTGCTGCCAGTGACAAATGGTGACTCCCACACTCACATATCGCCTGGTGGCAGAATGATAGTGATGGGCGGAGAAACATGGCTCCGGAGCACACGTTCCGTGGGGCACCAGCCAAAGCAAAGGCCAGGGCCGGTAGTGGACGTCGTGGAGCTGAATGGCGAGCCAGTGAAGGGCCCAAGGGTCCCTCCTGTATGTGGCGAACAGGTCATCCGTGTCCCCACGTCCATAAACCATGGGACTGCTGGGGCCCAGGCTGCCAGGATTTCGGCCTTGCCATCGGAGCCCGGCCACATACGCGGCCTTGCAGCGGAGGCGGGGACGTGTAGACAGCCAAAATTTGGAAAAAGGCAGTGTTTCCTCGAGTTCCCTGGCATCGGCCTTTTTAGCGGCTTGCTTTTTTTCCTGGTAGGAGAGGGCCCTGACGGAGAAAGGCAGGATTACGTGTGCAGGAAAGGTGTGTGCTGAGAGGGTGACGACGTTGAGACCATGTTGGGATCTTTAGTCCCAGGAGAGGCCCCTGGCGGGTGTGGGTCAGTGTTCTCTACCCATCCCACTTGGCGGGGGGAGGTTTTCACCATACAAATCAGCAGCGGAATTATTCGTCGCCGGAGGGGTTGCATCTGCCCACAAGCTCCACCTGGCCAGGGTCCGCCCTTGCTGTATTGTTCATGTCAGTCAACAGAAGCTAAGACCTTCCAGAGAGACTACCTGCTCTTCTCTACCCACGGGGAAGCAGTACAGCCAGAAGCCTCCCCCATTCCATCTCTAGGCTCTCTCTCAGGCCCCTCATACTTGTGATGTGTCTCAGGGGTAGAAGGAAGAGATTTCTCCGAATGAACACATACACAGAGGGGCCATAGATGCTGAGGAAGGGCGCCTTGCCTACTGATATCCTAGCGTAAGTGGAAAAGTGGTACCTGCCTGCTGGCCCCGTGTGTCGAACGTGTCCACATCAGGGGCTGCCTACGGTGAGGTGATTCCCTGGGTGCCCTGGATTTTGTGGCCCAAAAGAGAAGGGGCCGTCGTGTGTCCATGGGTAAAATGGAGGGCACTGCGGAAGTGGCCGCTTAGGCTGGACCTCTCGTATTGGTTCGGTGTTTGTGACCCGTCCCCGTCAGAAGTTCCGGCCAGCCTTGCGGTGGCTGTCTCCACGGTGATTGGGAAAGAAGCCTTAGGCCCCGCACTCAGCCGTCACCTGGCCTACCTGGCCTCTTTAGCCTCATCTAGACCGCTGTGTGGATGAAAGAATGAATGTCGGCCAATGACCACATGTCCTCGTTGCCTTTGAAGGATTAGGCTCCTTGCCTGGGCAGAAGACAGCCAAGGTCAGCCTGAGCCTAGACACCTAGTGACCTGTGACACTGCAGGCAGTGACAGATGTTCATTTTCATGCTCATGTATCCGCAGGTGGCGGATTCAGAGTGGTCGGAGAAGAAGTGTAACTAGGGATGACACAGACACGAGGGCACGGGCCAAAGGTCAGGGAAAATAGCTGAGATCGTGGAGCTCTAGCGGAGCCAGTGTAGGGCCCAGGCCTCCCTCCTGTACGTGGCAAAGAGGTGATCCATATGCCGCCATGGGCAGACTCTGGACTGCTGGGGCCCTGGACGCCCGGATTGCGGCCTTGTCTTCGGAGAAGTGACACACATGCACTGTGCCAGCGGAGGCTGTGGCCCAGCAGAGGACAAAATCTTGAAAATGGGGGCTTCAGTTGACTTTGCCTGTGCTCTCCTTTGGCTGAGTGCCATCGTGTGTTTCCTAGCAGGAGAAGGCATTCGTGGAGAGAGGCGGATTCCGTGTGTGCAGGCAAAGTGTGTGCTGAGATGATGAGTGGCTGGAGACCAGGGTGGACTCTTCAGACCCAGGATAGACCCCTGGCAGGTATGTGTCAATGTTTCTGCCCATGGCACTCAGCCGGGTATTTGCATAGAATGTTCTCCGAGGAATTAGTAGTCTCCGGAGAGGCTGCTGCATGTCAGCAAGCTTCACCTGGCCAGGTCCGCCCGTGATGTAGCTCCCCAATCAATGGCTACTCTCTAGACCTTTCAGATAGACTAGCAGATCTTCTCTGCCCATGGGCAACCAGTAGAGCCAGAGGCCTTCCCCCTTTGCTCTTTCGTCTCTAGGCCCTCTGTCAGGCACTCCAAGGTGTGAAGTGACAAGGGGGAGAAGGAAGAGATTTCAGAGAACGAACACATCCAGAGAGAGACAGAGAGAGGCAAGAGATGCTGAGTGGGGATGCCTTGCGTAGTGATATCCTGAGGAAAGTGGGAAAGAGGTACCTGGCCTGCTGTGCCAATGCCCTGAAGCAGTCCGCACCAGGGGCTCCCTTGTGCCTGCGTAGCCTCTCCCAGGGTGTACTCAAATCCTGCGGCCACTAGGTGTCATAGGTCACACTGGAGGGCCCTGTGTCATCTGCCTGGCGGGCCGGATCTCTGCCATTGGCTCAAGTCTTGTCAGCAGGCCCATCACAAGCTCCGCCCACTCTTGCGGGGGGGGACTGTCTCTATGGTGATGGCAAAGGAGTCTTAGCCCCGCCCACCTGGCCTTGACTTCACCTACCTGGCCCGCTGACCCTCACTCAGACCTCTGTGTTGCTCCAAATGAATGTCCGCCAGTGCCCGGGTGTCAGCATCTGGGATAAAGGATTCGGGACCTTGCCTGGGGCAGAAGGCAGCCTAGGTCAGCGGGTACCTGGAAGTCTACTGCCTTGTGACACTGCTGCCAGTGACAAATGGTGACTCCCACACTCACATATCGCCTGGTGGCAGAATGATAGTGATGGGCGGAGAAACATCGCTCCGGAGCACACGTTCCGTGGGGCACCAGCCAAAGCAAAGGCCAGGGCCGGTAGTGGACGTCGTGGAGCTGAATGGCGAGCCAGTGAAGGGCCCAAGGGTCCCTCCTGTATGTGGCGAACAGGTCATCCGTGTCCCCACGTCCATAAACCATGGGACTGCTGGGGCCCAGGCTGCCAGGATTTCTGCCTTGCCTTCGGAGCCCGGCCACATACGCGGCCTTGCAGCGGAGGCGGGGACGTGTAGACAGCCAAAATTTGGAAAAAGGCAGTGTTTCCTCGAGTTCCCTGGCATCGGCCTTTTTAGCGGCTTGCTTTTTTTCCTGGTAGGAGAGGGCCCTGACGGAGAAAGGCAGGATTACGTGTGCAGGAAAGGTGTGTGCTGAGAGGGTGACGACGTTGAGACCATGTTGGGATCTTTAGTCCCAGGAGAGGCCCCTGGCGGGTGTGGGTCAGTGTTCTCTACCCATCCCACTTGGTGGGGGGAGGTTTTCACCATACAAAGCAGCAGCGGAATTATTCGTCGCCGGAGGGGTTGCATCTGCCCACAAGCTCCACCTGGCCAGGGTCCGCACTTGCTGTATTGTCCATGTCAGTCAACAGAAGCTAAGACCTTCCAGAGAGACTACCTGCTCTTCTCTACCCACGGGGAAGCAGTACAGCCAGAAGCCTCCCCCATTCCATCTCTAGGCTCTCTCTCAGGCCCCTCATACTTGTGATGTGTCTCAGGGGTAGAAGGAAGAGATTTCTCCGAATGAACACATACACAGAGGGGCCATAGATGCTGAGGAAGGGCGCCTTGCCTACTGATATCCTAGCGTAAGTGGAAAAGTGGTACCTGCCTGCTGGCCCCGTGTGTCGAACGTGTCCACATCAGGGGCTGCCTACGGTGAGGTGATTCCCTGGGTGCCCTGGATTTTGTGGCCCAAAAGAGAAGGGGCCGTCGTGTGTCTATGGGTAAAATGGAGGGCACTGCGGAAGTGGCCGCTTAGGCTGGACCTCTCGTATTGGCTCGGTGTTTGTTACCCGTCCCTGTCAGAAGTTCCGGCCAGCCTTGCGGTGGCTGTCTCCACGGTGATTGGGAAAGAAACCTTAGGCCCCGCACTCAGCCGTCACCTGGCCTACCTGGCCTCTTTAGCCTCATCTAGACCGCTGTGTGGATGAAAGAATGAATGTCGGCCAATGACCACATGTCCTCGTTGCCTTTGAAGGATTAGGCTCCTTGCCTGGGCAGAAGACAGCCAAGGTCAGCCTGAGCCTAGACACCTAGTGACCTGTGACACTGCAGGCAGTGACAGATGTTCATTTTCATGCTCATGTATCCGCAGGTGGCGGATTCAGAGTGGTCGGAGAAGAAGTGTAACTAGGGATGACACAGACACGAGGGCACGGGCCAAAGGTCAGGGAAAATAGCTGAGATCGTGGAGCTCTAGCGGAGCCAGTGTAGGGCCCAGGCCTCCCTCCTGTACGTGGCAAAGAGGTGATCCATATGCCGCCATGGGCAGACTCTGGACTGCTGGGGCCCTGGACGTCCGGATTGCGGCCTTGTCTTCGGAGAAGTGACACACATGCACTGTGCCAGCGGAGGCTGTGGCCCAGCAGAGGACAAAATCTTGAAAATGGGGGCTTCAGTTGACTTTGCCTGTGCTCTCCTTTGGCTGAGTGCCATCGTGTGTTTCCTAGCAGGAGAAGGCATTCGTGGAGAGAGGCGGATTCCGTGTGTGCAGGCAAAGTGTGTGCTGAGATGATGAGTGGCTGGAGACCAGGGTGGACTCTTCAGACCCAGGATAGACCCCTGGCAGGTATGTGTCAATGTTTCTGCCCATGGCACTCAGCCGGGTATTTGCATAGAATGTTCTCCGAGGAATTAGTAGTCTCCGGAGAGGCTGCTGCATGTCAGCAAGCTTCACCTGGCCAGGTCCGCCCGTGATGTAGCTCCCCAATCAATGGCTACTCTCTAGACCTTCCAGATAGACTAGCAGATCTTCTCTGCCCATGGGCAACCAGTAGAGCCAGAGGCCTTCCCCCTTTGCTCTTTCGTCTCTAGGCCCTCTGTCAGGCACTCCAAGGTGTGAAGTGACAAGGGGGAGAAGGAAGAGATTTCAGAGAACGAACACATCCAGAGAGAGACAGAGAGAGGCAAGAGATGCTGAGTGGGGATGCCTTGCGTAGTGATATCCTGAGGAAAGTGGGAAAGAGGTACCTGGCCTGCTGTGCCAATGCCCTGAAGCAGTCCGCACCAGGGGCTTCCTTGTGCCTGCGTAGCCTTTCCCAGGGTGTGCTCAAATCCTGTGGCCACTAGGTGTCATAGGTCACACTGGAGGGCCCTGTGTCATCTGCCTGGCGGGCCGGATCTCTGCCATTGGCTCAAGTCTTGTCAGCAGGCCCATCAGCAGCTCCGCCCACTCTTGCGGGGGGGGACTGTCTCTATGGTGATGGCAAAGGAGTCTTAGCCCCGCCCACCTGGCCTTGACTTCACCTACCTGGCCCGCTGACCCTCACTCAGACCTCTGTGTTGCTCCAAATGAATGTCCGCCAGTGCCCGGGTGTCAGCATCTGGGATAAAGGATTCGGGACCTTGCCTGGGGCAGAAGGCAGCCTAGGTCAGCGGGTACCTGGAAGTCTACTGCCTTGTGACACTGCTGCCAGTGACAAATGGTGACTCCCACACTCACATATCGCCTGGTGGCAGAATGATAGTGATGGGCGGAGAAACATCGCTCCGGAGCACACGTTCCGTGGGGCACCAGCCAAAGCAAAGGCCAGGGCCGGTAGTGGACGTCGTGGAGCTGAATGGCGAGCCAGTGAAGGGCCCAAGGGTCCCTCCTGTATGTGGCGAACAGGTCATCCGTGTCCCCACGTCCATAAACCATGGGACTGCTGGGGCCCAGGCTGCCAGGATTTCGGCCTTGCCTTCGGAGCCCGGCCACATACTCGGCCTTGCAGCGGAGGCGGGGACATGTAGACAGCCAAAATTTGGAAAAAGGCAGTGTTTCCTCGAGTTCCCTGGCATCGGCCTTTTTGAGCGGCTTGCTTTTTTTCCTGGTAGGAGAGGGCCCTGCCGGAGAAAGGCAGGATTACGTGTGCAGGAAAGGTGTGTGCTGAGAGGGTGACGACGTTGAGACCATGTTGGGATCTTTAGTCCCAGGAGAGGCCCCTGGCGGGTGTGGGTCAGTGTTCTCTACCCATCCCACTTGGCGGGGGGAGGTTTTCACCATACAAAGCAGCAGCGGAATTATTCGTCGCCGGAGGGGTTGCATCTGCCCACAAGCTCCACCTGGCCAGGGTCCGCCCGTGCTGTATTGTCCATGTCAGTCAACAGAAGCTAAGACCTTCCAGAGAGACTACCTGCTCTTCTCTACCCACGGGGAAGCAGTACAGCCAGAAGCCTCCCCCATTCCATCTCTAGGCTCTCTCTCAGGCCCCTCATACTTGTGATGTGTCTCAGGGGTAGAAGGAAGAGATTTCTCCGAATGAACACATACACAGAGGGGCCATAGATGCTGAGGAAGGGCGCCTTGCCTACTGATATCCTAGCGTAAGTGGAAAAGTGGTACCTGCCTGCTGGCCCCGTGTGTCGAACGTGTAAACATCAGGGGCTGCCTACGGTGAGGTGATTCCCTGGGTGCCCTGGATTTTGTGGCCCAAAAGAGAAGGGGCCGTCGTGTGTCCATGGGTAAAATGGAGGGCACTGCGGAAGTGGCCGCTTAGGCTGGACCTCTCCTATTGGCTCGGTGTTTGTGACCCGTCCCCGTCAGAAGTTCCGGCCAGCCTTGCGGTGGCTGTCTCCACGGTGATTGGGAAAGAAACCTTAGGCCCCGCACTCAGCCGTCACCTGGCCTACCTGGCCTCTTTAGCCTCATCTAGACCGCTGTGTGGATGAAAGAATGAATGTCGGCCAATGACCACATGTCCTCGTTGCCTTTGAAGGATTAGGCTCCTTGCCTGGGCAGAAGACAGCCAAGGTCAGCCTGAGCCTAGACACCTAGTGACCTGTGACACTGCAGGCAGTGACAGATGTTCATTTTCATGCTCATGTATCCGCAGGTGGCGGATTCAGAGTGGTCGGAGAAGAAGTGTAACTAGGGATGACACAGACACGAGGGCACGGGCCAAAGGTCAGGGAAAATAGCTGAGATCGTGGAGCTCTAGCGGAGCCAGTGTAGGGCCCAGGCCTCCCTCCTGTACGTGGCAAAGAGGTGATCCATATGCCGCCATGGGCAGACTCTGGACTGCTGGGGCCCTGGACGCCCGGATTGCGGCCTTGTCTTCGGAGAAGTGACACACATACACTGTGCCAGTGGAGGCTGTGGCCCAGCAGAGGACAAAATCTTGAAAATGGGGGCTTCAGTTGACTTTGCCTGTGCTCTCCTTTGGCTGAGTGCCATCATGTGTTTCCTAGCAGGAGAAGGCATTCGTGCAGAGAGGCGGATTCCGTGTGTGCAGGCAAAGTGTGTGCTGAGATGATGAGTGGCTGGAGACCAGGGTGGACTCTTCAGACCCAGGATAGACCCCTGGCAGGTATGTGTCAATGTTTCTGCCCATGGCACTCAGCCGGGTATTTGCATAGAATGTTCTCCGCGGAATTAGTAGTCTCCGGAGAGGCTGCTGCATGTCAGCAAGCTTCACCTGGCCAGGTCCGCCCGTGATGTAGCTCCCCAATCAATGGCTACTCTCTAGACCTTCCAGATAGACTAGCAGATCTTCTCTGCCCATGGGCAACCAGTAGAGCCAGAGGCCTTCCCCCTTTGCTCTTTGGTCTCTAGGCCCTCTGTCAGGCACTCCAAGGTGTGAAGTGACAAGGGGGAGAAGGAAGAGATTTCAGAGAACGAACACATCCAGAGAGAGACAGAGAGAGGCAAGAGATGCTGAGTGGGGATGCCTTGCGTAGTGATATCCTGAGGAAAGTGGGAAAGAGGTACCTGGCCTGCTGTGCCAATGCCCTGAAGCAGTCCGCACCAGGGGCTCCCTTGTGCCTGCGTAGCCTCTCCCAGGGTGTGCTCAAATCCTGTGGCCACTAGGTGTCATAGGTCACACTGGAGGGCTCTGTGTCATCTGCCTGGCGGGCCGGATCTCTGCCATTGGCTCAAGTCTTGTCAGGAGCCCATCACAAGCTCCGCCCACTCTTGCGGGGGGGACTGTCTCTATGGTGATGGCAAAGGAGTCTTAGCCCCGCCCACCTGGCCTTGACTTCACCTACCTGGCCCGCTGACCCTCACTCAGACCTCTGTGTTGCTCCAAATGAATGTCCGCCAGTGCCCGGGTGTCAGCATCTGGGATAAAGGATTCGGGACCTTGCCTGGGGCAGAAGGCAGCCTAGGTCAGCGGGTACCTGGAAGTCTACTGCCTTGTGCCACTGCTGCTAGTGACAAATGGTGACTCCCACACTCACATATCGCCTGGTGGCAGAATGATAGTGATGGGCGGAGAAACATCGCTCCGGAGCACACTTTCCGTGGGGCACCAGCCAAAGCAAAGGCCAGGGCCGGTAGTGGACGTCGTGGAGCTGAATGGCGAGCCAGTGAAGGGCCCAAGGGTCCCTCCTGTATGTGGCGAACAGGTCATCCGTGTCCCCACGTCCATAAACCATGGGACTGCTGGGGCCCAGGCTGCCAGGATTTCGGCCTTGCCTTCGGAGCCCGGCCACATACGCGGCCTTGCAGCGGAGGCGGGGACATGTAGACAGCCAAAATTTGGAAAAAGGCAGTGTTTCCTCGAGTTCCCTGGCATCGGCCTTTTTGAGCGGCTTGCTTTTTTTCCTGGTAGGAGAGGGCCCTGACGGAGAAAGGCAGGATTACGTGTGCAGGAAAGGTGTGTGCTGAGAGGGTGACGACGTTGAGACCATGTTGAGATCTTTAGTCCCAGGAGAGGCCCCTGGCGGGTGTGGGTCAGTGTTCTCTACCCATCCCACTTGGCGGGGGGAGGTTTTCACCATACAAAGCAGCAGCGGAATTATCCGTCGCCCGAGGGGTTGCATCTGCCCACAAGCTCCACCTGGGCAGGGTCCGCCCCTGCTGTATTGTCCATGTCAGTCAACAGAAGCTAAGACCTTCCAGAGAGACTACCTGCTCTTCTCTACCCACGGGGAAGCAGTACAGCCAGAAGCCTCCCCCGTTCCATCTCTAGGCTCTCTCTCAGGCCCCTCATACTTGTGATGTGTCTCAGGGGTAGAAGGAAGAGATTTCTCCGAATGAACACATACACAGAGGGGCCATAGATGCTGAGGAAGGGCGCCTTGCCTACTGATATCCTAGCGTAAGTGGAAAAGTGGTACCTGCCTGCTGGCCCCGTGTGTCGAACGTGTCCACATCAGGGGCTGCCTACTGTGAGGTGATTCCCTGGGTGCCCTGGATTTTGTGGCCCAAAAGAGAAGGGGCCGTCGTGTGTCCATGGGTAAAATGGAGGGCACTGCGGAAGTGGCCGCTTAGGCTGGACCTCTCGTATTGGCTCGGTGTTTGTGACCCGTCCCCGTCAGAAGTTCCGGCCAGCCTTGCGGTGGCTGTCTCCATGGTGATTGGGAAAGAAGCCTTAGGCCCCGCACTCAGCCGTCACCTGGCCTACCTGGCCTCTTTAGCCTCATCTAGACCGCTGTGTGGATGAAAGAATGAATGTCGGCCAATGACCACATGTCCTCGTTGCCTTTGAAGGATTAGGCTCCTTGCCTGGGCAGAAGACAGCCAAGGTCAGCCTGAGCCTAGACACCTAGTGACCTGTGACACTGCAGGCAGTGACAGATGTTCATTTTCATGCTCATGTATCCGCAGGTGGCGGATTCAGAGTGGTCGGAGAAGAAGTGTAACTAGGGATGACACAGACACGAGGGCACGGGCCAAAGGTCAGGGAAAATAGCTGAGATCGTGGAGCTCTAGCGGAGCCAGTGTAGGGCCCAGGCCTCCCTCCTGTACGTGGCAAAGAGGTGATCCATATGCCGCCATGGGCAGACTCTGGACTGCTGGGGCCCTGGACGCCCGGATTGCGGCCTTGTCTTCGGAGAAGTGACACACATGAACTGTGCCAGCGGAGGCTGTGGCCCAGCAGAGGACAAAATCTTGAAAATGGGGGCTTCAGTTGACTTTGCCTGTGCTCTCCTTTGGCTGAGTGCCATCGTGTGTTTCCTAGCAGGAGAAGGCATTCGTGGAGAGAGGCGGATTCCGTGTGTGCAGGCAAAGTGTGTGCTGAGATGATGAGTGGCTGGAGACCAGGGTGGACTCTTCAGACCCAGGATAGACCCCTGGCAGGTATGTGTCAATGTTTCTGCCCATGGCACTCAGCCGGGTATTTGCATAGAATGTTCTCCGCGGAATTAGTAGTCTCCGGAGAGGCTGCTGCATGTCAGCAAGCTTCACCTGGCCAGGTCCGCCCGTGATGTAGGTCCCTAATCAATGGCTACTCTCTAGACCTTCCAGATAGACTAGCAGATCTTCTCTGCCCATGGGCAACCAGTAGAGCCAGAGGCCTTCCCCCTTTGCTCTTTCGTCTCTAGGCCCTCTGTCAGGCACTCCAAGGTGTGAAGTGACAAGGGGGAGAAGGAAGAGATTTCAGAGAACGAACACATCCAGAGAGAGACAGAGAGAGGCAAGAGATGCTGAGTGGGGATTCCTTGCGTAGTGATATCCTGAGGAAAGTGGGAAAGAGGTACCTGGCCTGCTGTGCCAATGCCCTGAAGCAGTCCGCACCAGGGGCTCCCTTGTGCCTGCGTAGCCTCTCCCAGGGTGTGCTCAAATCCTGTGGCCACTAGGTGTCATAGGTCAAACTGGGGGGCCCTGTGTCATCTGCCTGGCGGCCCGGATCTCTGCCATTGGCTCAAGTCTTGTCAGCAGGCCCATCACAAGCTCCGCCCACTCTTGCGGGGGGGGGACTGTCTCTATGGTGATGGCAAAGGAGTCTTAGCCCCGCCCACCTGGCCTTGACTTCACCTACCAGGCCCGCTGACACTCACTCAGACCTCTGTGTTGCTCCAAATGAATGTCCGCCAGTGCCCGGGTGTCAGCATCTGGGATAAAGGATTCGGGACCTTGCCTGGGGCAGAAGGCAGCCTAGGTCAGCGGGTACCTGGAAGTCTACTGCCTTGTGACACTGCTGCCAGTGACAAATGGTGACTCCCACACTCACATATCCCCTGGTGGCAGAATGATAGTGATGGGTGGAGAAACATGGCTCCGGAGCACACGTTCCGTGGGGCACCAGCCAAAGCAAAGGCCAGGGCCGGTAGTGGACGTCGTGGAGCTGAATGGCGAGCCAGTGAAGGGCCCAAGGGTCCCTCCTGTATGTGGCGAACAGGTCATCCGTGTCCCCACGTCCATAAACCATGGGACTGCTGGGGCCCAGGCTGCCAGGATTTCGGCCTTGCCTTCGGAGCCCGGCCACATACGCGGCCTTGCAGCGGAGGCGGGGACATGTAGACAGCCAAAATTTGGAAAAAGGCAGTGTTTCCTCGAGTTCCCTGGCATCGGCCTTTTTGAGCGGCTTGCTTTTTTTCCTGGTAGGAGAGGGCCCTGACGGAGAAAGGCAGGATTACGTGTGCAGGAAAGGTGTGTGCTGAGAGGGTGACGACGTTGAGACCATGTTGGGATCTTTAGTCCCAGGAGAGGCCCCTGGAGGGTGTGGGTCAGTGTTCTCTACCCATCCCACTTGGCGGGGGGAGGTTTTCACCATACAAAGCAGCAGCGGAATTATTCGTCGCCGGAGGGGTTGCATCTGCCCACAAGCTCCACCTGGCCAGCGTCCGCCCCTACTGTATTGTCCACGTCAGTCAACAGAAGCTAAGACCTTCCAGAGAGACTACCTGCTCTTCTCTACCCACGGGGAAGCAGTATAGCCAGATGCCTCCCCCGTTCCATCTCTAGGCTCTCTCTCAGGCCCCTCATACTTGTGATGTGTCTCAGGGGTAGAAGGAAGAGATTTCTCCGAATGAACACATACACAGAGGGGCCTTAGATGCTGAGGAAGGGCGCCTTGCCTACTGATATCCTAGCGTAAGTGGAAAAGTGGTACCTGCCTGCTGGCCCCGTGTGTCGAACGTGTCCACATCAGGGGCTGCCTACGGTGAGGTGATTCCCTGGGTGCCCTGGATTTTGTGGCCCAAAAGAGAAGGGGCCGTCGTGTGTCCATGGGTAAAATGGAGGGCACTGCGGAAGTGGCCGCTTAGGCTGGACCTCTCGTATTGGCTCGGTGTTTGTGACCCGTCCCCGTCAGAAGTTCCGGCCAGCCTTGCGGTGGCTGTCTCCATGGTGATTGGGAAAGAAGCCTTAGGCCCCGCACTCAGCCGTCACCTGGCCTACCTGGCCTCTTTAGCCTCATCTAGACCGCTGTGTGGATGAAAGAATGAATGTCGGCCAATGACCACATGTCCTCGTTGCCTTTGAAGGATTACGCTCCTTGCATGGGCAGAAGACAGCCAAGGTCAGCCTGAGCCTAGACACCTAGTGACCTGTGACACTGCAGGCAGTGACAGATGTTCATTTTCATGCTCATGTATCCGCAGGTGGCGGATTCAGAGTGGTCGGAGAAGAAGTGTAACTAGGGATGACACAGACACGAGGGCACGGGCCAAAGGTCAGGGAAAATAGCTGAGATCGTGGAGCTCTAGCGGAGCCAGTGTAGGGCCCAGGCCTCCCTCCTGTACGTGGCAAAGAGGTGATCCATATGCCGCCATGGGCAGACTCTGGACTGCTGGGGCCCTGGACGTCCGGATTGCGGCCTTGTCTTCGGAGAAGTGACACACATGCACTGTGCCAGCGGAGGCTGTGGCCCAGCAGAGGACAAAATCTTGAAAATGGGGGCTTCAGTTGACTTTGCCTGTGCTCTCCTTTGGCTGAGTGCCATCGTGTGTTTCCTAGCAGGAGAAGGCATTCGTGGAGAGAGGCGGATTCCGTGTGTGCAGGCAAAGTGTGTGCTGAGATGATGAGTGGCTGGAGACCATTGTGCACTCTTCAGACCCAGGATAGACCCCTGGCAGGTATGTGTCAATGTTTCTGCCCATGGCACTCAGCCGGGTATTTGCATAGAATGTTCTCCGAGGAATTAGTAGTCTCCGGAGAGGCTGCTGCATGTCAGCAAGCTTCACCTGGCCAGGTCCGCCCGTGATGTAGCTCCCCAATCAATGGCTACTCTCTAGACCTTCCAGATAGACTAGCAGATCTTCTCTGCCCATGGGCAACCAGTAGAGCCAGAGGCCTTCCCCCTTTGCTCTTTCGTCTCTAGGCCCTCTGTCAGGCACTCCAAGGTGTGAAGTGACAAGGGGGAGAAGGAAGAGATTTCAGAGAACGAACACATCCAGAGAGAGACAGAGAGAGGCAAGAGATGCTGAGTGGGGATGCCTTGCGTAGTGATATCCTGAGGAAAGTGGGAAAGAGGTACCTGGCCTGCTGTGCCAATGCCCTGAAGCAGTCCGCACCAGGGGCTCCCTTGTGCCTGCGTAGCCTCTCCCAGGGTGTGCTCAAATCCTGCGGCCACTAGGTGTCATAGGTCACACTGGAGGGCCCTGTGTCATCTGCCTGGCGGGCCGGATCTCTGCCATTGGCTCAAGTCTTGTCAGCAGGCCCATCACAAGCTCCGGCCACTCTTGCGGGGGGGGACTGTCTCTATGGTGATGGCAAAGGAGTCTTAGCCCCGCCCACCTGGCCTTGACTTCACCTACCTGGCCCGCTGACCCTCACTGAGACCTCTGTGTTGCTCCAAATGAATGTCCGCCAGTGCCCGGGTGTCAGCATCTGGGATAAAGGATTCGGGACCTTGCCTGGGGCAGAAGGCAGCCTAGGTCAGCGGGTACCTGGAAGTCTACTGCCTTGTGACACTGCTGCCAGTGACAAATGGTGACTCCCACACTCACATATCGCCTGGTGGTAGAATGATAGTGATGGGCGGAGAAACATCGCTCCGGAGCACACGTTCCGTGGGGCACCAGACAAAGCAAAGGCCAGGGCCGGTAGTGGACGTCGTGGAGCTGAATGGCGAGCCAGTGAAGGGCCCAAGGGTCCCTCCTGTATGTGGCGAACAGGTCATCCGTGTCCCCACGTCCATAAACCATGGGACTGCTGGGGCCCAGGCTGCCAGGATTTCGGCCTTGCCTTCGGAGCCCGGCCACATACTCGGCCTTGCAGCGGAGGCGGGGACATGTAGACAGCCAAAATTTGGAAAAAGGCAGTGTTTCCTCGAGTTCCCTGGCATCGGCCTTTTTGAGCGGCTTGCTTTTTTTCCTGGTAGGAGAGGGCCCTGACGGAGAAAGGCAGGATTACGTGTGCAGGAAAGGTGTGTGCTGAGAGGGTGACGACGTTGAGACCATGTTGGGATCTTTAGTCCCAGGAGAGGCCCCTGGCGGGTGTGGGTCAGTGTTCTCTACCCATCCCACTTGGCGGGGGGAGGTTTTCACCATACAAAGCAGCAGCGGAATTATTCGTCGCCGGAGGGGTTGCGTCTGCCCACAAGCTCCACCTGGCCAGGGTCCACCCCTACTGTATTGTCCATGTCAGTCAACAGAAGCTAAGACCTTCCAGAGAGACTACCTGCTCTTCTCTACCCACGGGGAAGCAGTACAGCCAGAAGCCTCCCCCGTTCCATCTCTAGGCTCTCTCTCAGGCCCCTCATACTTGTGATGTGTCTCAGGGGTAGAAGGAAGAGATTTCTCCGAATGAACACATACACAGAGGGGCCATAGATGCTGAGGAAGGGCGCCTTGCCTACTGATATCCTAGCGTAAGTGGAAAAGTGGTACCTGCCTGCTGGCCCCGTGTGTCGAACGTGTCCACATCAGGGGCTGCCTACGGTGAGGTGATTCCCTGGGTGCCCTGGATTTTGTGGCCCAAAAGAGAAGGGGCCGTCGTGTGTCCATGGGTAAAATGGAGGGTACTGCGGAAGTGGCCGCTTAGGCTGGACCTCTCCTATTGGCTCGGTGTTTGTGACCCGTCCCCGTCAGAAGTTCCGGCCAGCCTTGCGGTGGCTGTCTCCATGGTGATTGGGAAAGAAGCCTTAGGCCCCGCACTCAGCCGTCACCTGGCCTACCTGGCCTCTTTAGCCTCATCTAGACCGCTGTGTGGATGAAAGAATGAATGTCGGCCAATGACCACATGTCCTCGTTGCCTTTGAAGGATTAAGCTCCTTGCGTGGGCAGAAGACAGCCAAGGTCAGCCTGAGCCTAGACACCTAGTGACCTGTGACACTGCAGGCAGTGACAGATGTTGATTTTCATGCTCATGTATCCGCAGGTGGCGGATTCAGAGTGGTCGGAGAAGAAGTGTAACTAGGGATGACACAGACACGAGGGCACGGGCCAAAGGTCAGGGAAAATAGCTGAGATCGTGGAGCTCTAGCGGAGCCGGTCTAGGGCCCAGGCCTCCCTCCTGTACGTGGCAAAGAGGTGATCCATATGCCGCCATGGGCAGACTCTGGACTGCTGGGGCCCTGGACGCCCGGATTGCGTCCTTGTCTTCGGAGAAGTGACACACATGCACTGTGCCAGCGGAGGCTGTGGCCCAGCAGAGGACAAAATCTTGAAAATGGGGGCTTCAGTTGACTTTGCCTGTGCTCTCCTTTGGCTGAGTGCCATCGTGTGTTTCCTAGCAGGAGAAGGCATTCGTGGAGAGAGGCGGATTCCGTGTGTGCAGGCAAAGTGTGTGCTGAGATGATGAGTGGCTGGAGACCAGGGTGGACTCTTCAGACCCAGGATAGACCCCTGGCAGGTATGTGTCAATGTTTTCTGCCCATGGCACTCAGCCGGGTATTTGCATAGAATGTTCTCCGAGGAATTACTAGTCTCCGGAGAGGCTGCTGCATGTCAGCAAGCTTCACCTGGCCAGGTCCGCCCGTGATGTGGCTCCCCAATCAATGGCTACTCTCTAGACCTTCCAGATAGACTAGCAGATCTTCTCTGCCCATGGGCAACCAGTAGAGCCAGAGGCCTTCCCCCTTTGCTCTTTCGTCTCTAGGCCCTCTGTCAGGCACTCCAAGGTGTGAAGTGACAAGGGGGAGAAGGAAGAGATTTCAGAGAACGAACGCATCCAGAGAGAGACAGAGAGAGGCAAGAGATGCTGAGTGGGGATGCCTTGCGTAGTGATATCCTGAGGAAAGTGGGAAAGAGGTACCTGGCCTGCTGTGCCAATGCCCTGAAGCAGTCCGCACCAGGGGCTCCCTTGTACCTGCGTAGCCTTTCCCAGAGTGTGCTCAAATCCTGTGGCCACTAGGTGTCATAGGTCACACTGGAGGGCCCTGTGTCATCTGCCTGGCGGGCCGGATCTCTGCCATTGGCTCAAGTCTTGTCAGCAGGCCCATCACAAGCTCCGCCCACTCTTGCGGGGGGGGACTGTCTCTATGGTGATGGCAAAGGAGTCTTAGCCCCGCCCACCTGGCCTTGACTTCACCTACCTGGCCCGCTGACCCTCACTCAGACCTCTGTGTTGCTCCAAATGAATGTCCGCCAGTGCCCGGGTGTCAGCATCTGGGATAAAGGATTCGGGACCTTGCCTGGGGCAGAAGGCAGCCTAGGTCAGCGGGTACCTGGAAGTCTACTGCCTTGTGACACTGCCTCCAGTGACAAATGGTGACTCCCACACTCACATATCGCCTGGTGGCAGAATGATAGTGATGGGCGGAGAAACATCGCTCCGGAGCACACGTTCCGTGGGGCACCAGCCAAAGCAAAGGCCAGGGCCAGTAGTGGACGTCGCGGAGCTGAATGGCGAGCCAGTGAAGGGCCCAAGGATTCCCCTTGTATGTGGGAAACATGTCATCCGGGTCCCCACGTCCATAAGCCACTGGATTACTGGGGCCCGGGACGCCAGGTTTTCGGCCTTGCCTTCGCTGCCCGTCCACATAGGCAGCCTTCCACCGGAGGCGGGGATATGTAGGCAGCAAAAATGTGGAAAATGGCAGTGTCTCCTCGATTTCTCTGGCATCGGCCTTTTTGAGCGGCATGCTTTTTTCCTAGTAGGATGAGGCACCGACGGAGAAAGGCAGGATTATATGTGCAGGAAAGGTGTGTGCTGAGAAGGTGACAAGGTTGAGACCAGGTTGGGATCTTTAGTCCCAGGAAAGGCCCCTGGCAGGTGTGGGTCAATGTTCTGTGCCCATCCCACTTGGCGTGGGGAGGTTTACACCATACAAAGCAGCAGCGGAATTATTCTTCCCCCAGAGGTTGCATGTGCCCACAAGCTCCGCCTGGCCAGGGTCCGCCCCTACCGTATTGCCCATGTCGATCAACAGAAGCTAAGAGCTTCCAGAGAGACTAACTGCTATTCTCTAGCCACGGGGAAGCGGTACAGCCAGAAGCCTCCCCTGTTTCATCTCCAGGTTCTCTCTCAGGCCCCTCATAGTTGTGATGTGTCTCAGGGGTAGAAAAAAGAGATTTCTTTAAAAGAACACACACAAAGAGGGGCCATAGATGCTGAGGAAGGGCGCCTTGCCTAGTGATATCCTAGCGTAAGTGGAAAAGAGGTACCTGCCTGCTGTCCCAGTATGTCGAACCTGTCCACATCAGGGGTTGCCTACTGTGAAGTTATTCCCTGGGTACCCTCGATTTTGTGGCCAAGGACAGAAGGGGCCGTTGTGTGTCCACGGGTAAAATGGAGGGCTCTGCGGAACCGGCCGGTTAGGCTGGACCTCTCCTATTGGCTCAGAGTTTGTGACCCGTCCCCGTCAGAAGTTCCGGCCAGCCTTGCGGTGGCTGTCTCCATGGTGATTGGGAAGGAAGCCTTAGGCCCCGCACTCAGCCTTCACCTGGCCCACCTGGCCTCTTTACCCTCATCTAGACCCCTGTGTAGATGAAAGAAAGGTTGTTGGCCAGTGAACACGTGTCCTTCATTTCCTTTGAAGGATTAAGCTCCTTGCCTGGGCAGAAGACAGCCAAGGTCAGCCTGAGCCTAGACACCTAGTGACCTGTGACACTGCAGACAGTGATAGATGTTGATGTCCACGCTCAGATATCCGCAGCTGGCGGATCGAGAGTGGTCGGAGGTGAAGTGTAACTACAGGTCACGCACTCACGAGGGCACGGGCCAAAGGTCGGGAAAAATAGCTGAGGTCGTGGAGCTCTAGCGGAGCCAGTCTAGGGCCGAGGCCTCCCTCCTGTACGTGGCAAAGAGGTGATCCGTATGCCGCCATGCGCAGCCTCTGGACTGCTGGGGCCCTGGATGCCCGGATTTCGGCCTTGTCTTCGGAGAAGTGACGCACATGCAGCGTGCCACCGGAGGCTGTGGCCTAGCAGAGGGCAAAATCTTGAAAATGGGGGCTTCAGTTGACTTTGCCTGTGCTCTCCTTTGGCTGAGTGACATCCTGTGTCTCCTAGCAGGAGAAGGCATTCGTGGAGAGAGGCGGATTCCCTGTGTGCAGACAAAGTGTGTGCTGAGATGATGAGTAGCTGGAGACCGGGGTGGACTCTTCAGACCCAGGATAGGCCTCTGGCAGGTATGTGTCAATGTTTTCTGCCCTTTGCACTCAGCCAGGTATTTGCATACAATGTTACCAGAGGAATTAGTAGTCTCCGGAGAGGCTGCCACATGTCAGCAAGCTTCACCTGGCCAGGGTCCGCCGGTGACGTAGCTACCCCATCAGTCACTACTCTCTAGACCTTCCAGATAAACTACCAGATCTTGTCTACCCATGGGCAACCAGTAGAGCCAGAGGCCTTCCCCCTTTGCTCTTTGGTCTCTAGGCACTCTATCAGGCATTCCAAGCTGTGAAGTGACTCAGGGGGAGAAGGAAGAGATTTCAGAGAACGAAGACAAGCAGAGAGAGACAGAGAGAGGCAAGAGATGCTGAGTGGGGATGCCTTGCGTAGTGATATCCTGAGGAAAGTGGGAAAGAGGTACCTGGCCTGCTCTGCCAATGCCCTGAACCAGTCCGCACCAGGGGCTCCCCTGTGCCTGCGTAGGCTTTCCCAGGCTGTGCTCAAATCCTGTGGCCACTAGGTGTCATAGGTCATAATGGAGGGCCCTGTGTCATCTGCCTGGCGGGCCAGATCTCTGCCATTGGCTCAGTCTTGTCACCAGGCCCATCATAAGCTCCGCCTACTCTTCCGGTGGTGGGACTGTCTCCATGGTGATGGCAAAGGAGCCTTAGTCCCGCCCACCTGGCCTTGACTTCACCTAGCTGGCCTGCTGACCCTCACTCAGACCTCTGTGTTGATAAAAATTAATGTCGGCCAGTGCCCAGGTGTCAGCATCTGGGATAAAGGATTCCGGACCTTGCCGGGGGAGAAGGCAGCCTAGGTCAGCTGGTACCTGGAAGTCTAGTGACTCGTGACACTGCTGCCAGTGACAGACAAATGGTGACTCCCACACTCACATATCCCCTGGTGGCAGAATGATAGTGATGGGTGGAGAAACATCGCTCTGGAGCACTCGCGCAATGGGGCACCGGCCAAGGGCCAGGGCCAGTAGTGGACGTCGCGGAGCTGAATGGCGAGCCAGTGAAGGGCCCAAGGATTCCTCTTGTATGTGGGAAACATGTCATCCGGGTCCCCACGTCCATAAACCACTGGATTGCTGGGGCCCAGGATGCCAGGATTTCGGCCTTGCCTTCGCAGCCCGGCCACATAGGCAGCCTTCCACCGGAGGCGGGGATATGTAGACAGCAAAAATGTGGAAAATGGCAGTGTCTCCTCGATTTCTCTGGCATCGGCCTTTTTGAGCGGCATGCTTTTTTCCTAGTAGGATGAGGCACCGACAGAGAAAGGCAGGATTATGTGTGCAGGAAAGGTATGTGCTGAGAAGGTGACAAGGTTGAGACCAGGTTGGGATCTTTAGTCCCAGGAAAGGCCCCTGGCAGGTGTGGGTCAATGTTCTGTGCCCATCCCACTTGGCGTGGGGAGGTTTACACCATACAAAGCAGCAGCGGAATTATTCTTCCCCCAGAGGTTGCATGTGCCCACAAGCTCCGCCTGGCCAGGGTCCGCCCCTACCGTATTGCCCATGTCGATCAACAGAAGCTAAGAGCTTCCAGAGAGACTAACTGCTATTCTCTAGCCACGGGGAAGCGGTACAGCCAGAAGCCTCCCCCGTTCCATGTCTAGGCTCTCTCTCAGGCCCCTCATACTTGTGATGTGTCTCAGGGGTAGAAGGAAGAGATTTCTCCGAATGAACACATACACAGAGGGGCCATAGATGCTGAGGAAGGGCGCCTTGCCTACTGATATCCTAGCGTAAGTGGAAAAGTGGTACCTGCCTGCTGGCCCCGTGTGTCGAACGTGTCCACATCAGGGGCTGCCTACTGTGAGGTGATTCCCTGGGTGCCCTGGATTTTGTGGCCCAAAAGAGAAGGGGCCGTCGTGTGTCCATGGGTAAAATGGAGGGCACTGCGGAAGTGGCCGCTTAGGCTGGACCTCTCCTATTGGCTCGGTGTTTGTGACCCGTCCCCGTCAGAAGTTCCGGCCAGCCTTGCGGTGGCTGTCTCCACGGTGATTGGGAAAGAAGCCTTAGGCCCCGCACTCAGCCGTCACCTGGCCTACCTGGCCTCTTTAGCCTCATCTAGACCGCTGTGTGGATGAAAGAATGAATGTCGGCCAATGACCACATGTCCTCGTTGCCTTTGAAGGATTAGGCTCCTTGCCTGGGCAGAAGACAGCCAAGGTCAGCCTGAGCCTAGACACCTAGTGACCTGTGACACTGCAGGCAGTGACAGATGTTCATTTTCATGCTCATATATCCGCAGGTGGCGGATTCAGAGTGGTCGGAGAAGAAGTGTAACTAGGGATGACACAGACACGAGGGCACGGGCCAAAGGTCAGGGAAAATAGCTGAGATCGTGGAGCTCTAGCGGAGCCAGTGTAGGGCCCAGGCCTCCCTCCTGTACGTGGCAAAGAGGTGATCCATATGCCGCCATGGGCAGACTCTGGACTGCTGGGGCCCTGGACGCCCGGATTGCGGCCTTGTCTTCGGAGAAGTGACACACATGCACTGTGCCAGCGGAGGCTGTGGCCCAGGAGAGGGCAAAATCTTCAAAATGGGGGTTTCAGTTGACTTTGCCTGTGCTCTCCTTTGGCTGAGTGCCATCGTGTGTTTCCTAGCAGGAGAAGGCATTCGTGGAGAGAGGCGGATTCCATGAGTGCAGGCAAAGTGTGTGCTGAGATGATGAGTGGCTGGAGACCAGGGTGGACTCTTCAGACCCAGGATAGACCCCTGGCAGGTATGTGTCAATGTTTTCTGCCCATGGCACTCAGCCGGGTATTTGCATAGAATGTTCTCCGAGGAATTAGTAGTCTCTGGAGAGGCTGCTGCATGTCAGCAAGCTTCACCTGGCCAGGTCCGCCCGTGATGTAGCTCCCCAATCAATGGCTACTCTCTAGACCTTCCAGATAGACTAGCAGATCTTCTCTGCCCATGGGCAACCAGTAGAGCCAGAGGCCTTCCCCCTTTGCTCTTTCGTCTCTAGGCCCTCTGTCAGGCACTCCAAGGTGTGAAGTGACAAGGGGGAGAAGGAAGAGATTTCAGAGAACGAACGCATCCAGAGAGAGACAGAGAGAGGCAAGAGATGCTGAGTGGGGATGCCTTGCGTAGTGATATCCTGAGGAAAGTGGGAAAGAGGTACCTGGCCTGCTGTGCCAATGCCCTGAAGCAGTCCGCACCATGGGCTCCCTTGTACCTGCGTAGCCTTTCCCAGAGTGTGCTCAAATCCTGTGGCCACTAGGTGTCATAGGTCACACTGGAGGGCCCTGTGTCATCTGCCTGGCGGGCCGGATCTCTGCCATTGGCTCAAGTCTTGTCAGCAGGCCCATCACAAGCTCCGCCCACTCTTGCGGGGGGGGACTGTCTCTATGGTGATGGCAAAGGAGTCTTAGCCCCGCCCACCTGGCCTTGACTTCACCTACCTGGCCCGCTGACCCTCACTCAGACCTCTGTGTTGCTCCAAATGAATGTCCGCCAGTGCCCGGGTGTCAGCATCTGGGATAAAGGATTCGGGACCTTGCCTGGGGCAGAAGGCAGCCTAGGTCAGCGGGTACCTGGAAGTCTACTGCCTTGTGACACTGCCTCCAGTGACAAATGGTGACTCCCACACTCACATATCACCTGGTGGCAGAATGATAGTGATGGGCGGAGAAACATCGCTCCGGAGCACACGTTCCGTGGGGCACCAGCCAAAGCAAAGGCCAGGGCCAGTAGTGGACGTCGCGGAGCTGAATGGCGAGCCAGTGAAGGGCCCAAGGGTCCCTCCTGTATGTGGCGAACAGGTCATCCGTGTCCCCACGTCCATAAACCATGGGACTGCTGGGGCCCAGGCTGCCAGGATTTCGGCCTTGCCTTCGGAGCCCGGCCACATACGCGGCCTTGCAGCGGAGGCGGGGACATGTAGACAGCCAAAATTTGGAAAATGGCAGTGTTTCCTCGAGTTCCCTGGCATCGGCCTTTTTGAGCGGCTTGCTTTTTTTCCTGGTAGGAGAGGGCCCTGACGGAGAAAGGCAGGATTACGTGTGCAGGAAAGGTGTGTGCTGAGAGGGTGACGACGTTGAGACCATGTTGGGATCTTTAGTCCCAGGAGAGGCCCCTGGCGGGTGTGGGTCAGTGTTCTCTACCCATCCCACTTGGCGGGGGGAGGTTTTCACCATACAAAGCAGCAGCGGAATTATCCGTCGCCGGAGGGGTTGCATCTGCCCACAAGCTCCACCTGGCCAGGGTCCGCCCCTACTGTATTGTCCATGTCAGTCAACAGAAGCTAAGACCTTCCAGAGAGACTACCTGCTCTTCTCTACCCACGGGGAAGCAGTACAGCCAGAAGCCTCCCCCGTTCCATGTCTAGGCTCTCTCTCAGGCCCCTCATACTTGTGATGTGTCTCAGGGGTAGAAGGAAGAGATTTCTCCGAATGAACACATACACAGAGGGGCCATAGATGCTGAGGAAGGGCGCCTTGCCTACTGATATCCTAGCGTAAGTGGAAAAGTGGTACCTGCCTGCTGGCCCCGTGTGTCGAACGTGTCCACATCAGGGGCTGCCTACTGTGAGGTGATTCCCTGGGTGCCCTGGATTTTGTGGCCCAAAAGAGAAGGGGCCGTCGTGTGTCCATGGGTAAAATGGAGGGCACTGCGGAAGTGGCCGCTTAGGCTGGACCTCTCCTATTGGCTCGGTGTTTGTGACCCGTCCCCGTCAGAAGTTCCGGCCAGCCTTGCGGTGGCTGTCTCCACGGTGATTGGGAAAGAAACCTTAGGCCCCGCACTCAGCCGTCACCTGGCCTACCTGGCCTCTTTAGCCTCATCTAGACCGCTGTGTGGATGAAAGAATGAATGTCGGCCAATGACCACATGTCCTCGTTGCCTTTGAAGGATTAGGCTCCTTGCCTGGGCAGAAGACAGCCAAGGTCAGCCTGAGCCTAGACACCTAGTGACCTGTGACACTGCAGGCAGTGACAGATGTTCATTTTCATGCTCATGTATCCGCAGGTGGCGGATTCAGAGTGGTCGGAGAAGAAGTGTAACTAGGGATGACACAGACACGAGGGCACGGGCCAAAGGTCAGGGAAAATAGCTGAGATCGTGGAGCTCTAGCGGAGCCAGTGTAGGGCCCAGGCCTCCCTCCTGTACGTGGCAAAGAGGTGATCCATATGCCGCCATGCACAGACTCTGGACTGCTGGGGCCCTGGACGCCCGGATTGCGGCCTTGTCTTCGGAGAAGTGACACACATGCACTGTGCCAGCGGAGGCTGTGGCGCAGCAGAGGGCAAAATCTTGAAAATGGGGGCTTCAGTTGACTTTGCCTGTGCTCTCCTTTGGCTGAGTGCCATCGTGTGTTTCCTAGCAGGAGAAGGCATTCGTGGAGAGAGGCGGATTCCATGTGTGCAGGCAAAGTGTGTGCTGAGATGATGAGTGGCTGGAGACCAGGGTGGACTTTTCAGACCCAGGATAGACCCCTGGCAGGTATGTGTCAATGTTTTCTGCCCATGGCACTCAGCCGGGTATTTGCATAGAATGTTCTCCGAGGAATTAGTAGTCTCCGGAGAGGCTGCTGCATGTCAGCAAGCTTCACCTGGCCAGGTCCGCCCGTGATGTAGCTCCCCAATCAATGGCTACTCTCTAGACCTTCCAGATAGACTAGCAGATCTTCTCTGCCCATGGGCAACCAGTAGAGCCAGAGGCCTTCCCCCTTTGCTCTTTCGTCTCTAGGCCCTCTGTCAGGCACTCCAAGGTGTGAAGTGACAAGGGGGAGAAGGAAGAGATTTCAGAGAACGAACACATCCAGAGAGAGACAGAGAGAGGCATGAGATGCTGAGTGGGGATGCCTTGCGTAGTGATATCCTGAGGAAAGTGGGAAAGAGGTACCTGGCCTGCTCTGCCAATGCCCTGAAGCGGTCCGCACCATGGGCTCCCTTGTGCCTGCGTAGCCTTTCCCAGGGTGTGCTCAAATCCTGTGGCCACTAGGTGTCATAGGTCACACTGGAGGGCCCTGTGTCATCTGCCTGGCGGGCTGGATCTCTGCCATTGGCTCAAGTCTTGTCAGCAGGCCCATCAGCAGCTCCGCCCACTCTTGCGGGGGGGGACTGTCTCTATGGTGATGGCAAAGGAGTCTTAGCCCCGCCCACCTGGCCTTGACTTCACCTACCTGGCCCGCTGACCCTCACTCAGACCTCTGTGTTGCTCCAAATGAATGTCCGCCAGTGCCCGGGTGTCAGCATCTGGGATAAAGGATTCGGGACCTTGCCTGGGGCAGAAGGCAGCCTAGGTCAGCGGGTACCTGGAAGTCTACTGCCTTGTGACACTGCCTCCAGTGACAAATGGTGACTCCCACACTCACATATCGCCTGGTGGCAGAATGATAGTGATGGGCGGAGAAACATCGCTCCGGAGCACACGTTCCGTGGGGCACCAGCCAAAGCAAAGGCCAGGGCCAGTAGTGGACGTCGCGGAGCTGAATGGCGAGCCAGTGAAGGGCCCAAGGATTCCTCTTGTATGTGGGAAACATGTCATCCGGGTCCCCACGTCCATAAACCACTGGATTACTGGGGCCCGGGACGCCAGGTTTTCGGCCTTGCCTTCGCTGCCCGGCCACATAGGCAGCCTTCCACCGGAGGCGGGGATATGTAGGCAGCAAAAATGTGGAAAATGGCAGTGTCTCCTCGATTTCTCTGGCATCGGCCTTTTTGAGCGGCATGCTTTTTTCCTAGTAGGATGAGGCACCGACGGAGAAAGGCAGGATTATGTGTGCAGGAAAGGTGTGTGCTGAGAAGGTGACAAGGTTGAGACCAGGTTGGGATCTTTAGTCCCAGGAAAGGCCCCTGGCAGGTGTGGGTCAATGTTCTGTGCCCATCCCACTTGGCGTGGGGAGGTTTACACCATACAAAGCAGCAGCGGAATTATTCTTCCCCCAGAGGTTGCATGTGCCCACAAGCTCCGCCTGGCCAGGGTCCGCCCCTACCGTATTGCCCATGTCGATCAACAGAAGCTAAGAGCTTCCAGAGAGACTAACTGCTATTCTCTAGCCACGGGGAAGCGGTACAGCCAGAAGCCTCCCCTGTTTCATCTCCAGGTTCTCTCTCAGGCCCCTCATAGTTGTGATGTGTCTCAGGGGTAGAAAAAAGAGATTTCTTTAAAAGAACACACACAAAGAGGGGCCATAGATGCTGAGGAAGGGCGCCTTGCCTAGTGATATCCTAGCGTAAGTGGAAAAGAGGTACCTGCCTGCTGTCCCAGTATGTCGAACCTGTCCACATCAGGGGTTGCCTACTGTGAAGTTATTCCCTGGGTACCCTCGATTTTGTGGCCAAGGACAGAAGGGGCCGTTGTGTGTCCACGGGTAAAATGGAGGGCTCTGTGGAACCGGCCGGTTAGGCTGGACCTCTCCTATTGGCTCAGAGTTTGTGACCCGTCCCCGTCAGAAGTTCCGGCCAGCCTTGCGGTGGCTGTCTCCATGGTGATTGGGAAGGAAGCCTTAGGCCCCGCACTCAGCCTTCACCTGGCCCACCTGGCCTCTTTACCCTCATCTAGACCCCTGTGTAGATGAAAGAAAGGTTGTTGGCCAGTGAACACGTGTCCTTCATTTCCTTTGAAGGATTAAGCTCCTTGCCTGGGCAGAAGACAGCCAAGGTCAGCCTGAGCCTAGACACCTAGTGACCTGTGACACTGCAGACAGTGATAGATGTTGATGTCCACGCTCAGATATCCGCAGCTGGCGGATCGAGAGTGGTCGGAGGTGAAGTGTAACTACAGGTCACGCACTCACGAGGGCACGGGCCAAAGGTCGGGAAAAATAGCTGAGGTCGTGGAGCTCTAGCGGAGCCAGTGTAGGGCCGAGGCCTCCCTCCTGTACGTGGCAAAGAGGTGATCCGTATGCCGCCATGCGCAGCCTCTGGACTGCTGGGGCCCTGGATGCCCGGATTTCGGCCTTGTCTTCGGAGAAGTGACGCACATGCAGCGTGCCACCGGAGGCTGTGGCCTAGCAGAGGGCAAAATCTTGAAAATGGGGGCTTCAGTTGACTTTGCCTGTGCTCTCCTTTGGCTGAGTGACATCCTGTGTCTCCTAGCAGGAGAAGGCATTCGTGGAGAGAGGCGGATTCCCTGTGTGCAGACAAAGTGTGTGCTGAGATGATGAGTAGCTGGAGACCGGGGTGGACTCTTCAGACCCAGGATAGGCCTCTGGCAGGTATGTGTCAATGTTTTCTGCCCTTTGCACTCAGCCAGGTATTTGCATACAATGTTACCAGAGGAATTAGTAGTCTCCGGAGAGGCTGCCACATGTCAGCAAGCTTCACCTGGCCAGGGTCTGCCGGTGACGTAGCTACCCCATCAGTCACTACTCTCTAGACCTTCCAGATAAACTACCAGATCTTGTCTACCCATGGGCAACCAGTAGAGCCAGAGGCCTTCCCCCTTTGCTCTTTGGTCTCTAGGCACTCTATCAGGCATTCCAAGCTGTGAAGTGACTCAGGGGGAGAAGGAAGAGATTTCAGAGAACGAAGACAAGCAGAGAGAGACAGAGAGAGGCAAGAGATGCTGAGTGGGGATGCCTTGCGTAGTGATATCCTGAGGAAAGTGGGAAAGAGGTACCTGGCCTGCTCTGCCAATGCCCTGAACCAGTCCGCACCAGGGGCTCCCCTGTGCCTGCGTAGGCTTTCCCAGGCTGTGCTCAAATCCTGTGGCCACTAGGTGTCATAGGTCATAATGGAG
Organism: Loxodonta africana; assembly: GCF_030014295.1. Lineage (NCBI taxonomy): Eukaryota > Metazoa > Chordata > Mammalia > Proboscidea > Elephantidae > Loxodonta > Loxodonta africana. The sequence continues at coordinate 186,187 of NW_026974948.1, read as the reverse complement.
GGCCCTGTGTCATCTGCCTGGCGGGCCAGATCTCTGCCATTGGCTCAGTCTTGTCACCAGGCCCATCATAAGCTCCGCCTACTCTTCCGGTGGTGGGACTGTCTCCATGGTGATGGCAAAGGAGCCTTAGTCCCGCCCACCTGGCCTTGACTTCACCTAGCTGGCCTGCTGACCCTCACTCAGACCTCTGTGTTGATAAAAATTAATGTCGGCCAGTGCCCAGGTGTCAGCATCTGGGATAAAGGATTCCGGACCTTGCCGGGGGAGAAGGCAGCCTAGGTCAGCTGGTACCTGGAAGTCTAGTGACTCGTGACACTGCTGCCAGTGACAGACAAATGGTGACTCCCACACTCACATATCCCCTGGTGGCAGAATGATAGTGATGGGTGGAGAAACATCGCTCTGGAGCACTCGCGCAATGGGGCACCGGCCAAGGGCCAGGGCCAGTAGTGGACGTCGCGGAGCTGAATGGCGAGCCAGTGAAGGGCCCAAGGATTCCTCTTGTATGTGGGAAACATGTCATCCGGGTCCCCACGTCCATAAACCACTGGATTGCTGGGGCCCAGGATGCCAGGATTTCGGCCTTGCCTTCGCAGCCCGGCCACATAGGCAGCCTTCCACCGGAGGCGGGGATATGTAGACAGCAAAAATGTGGAAAATGGCAGTGTCTCCTCGATTTCTCTGGCATCGGCCTTTTTGAGCGGCATGCTTTTTTCCTAGTAGGATGAGGCACCGACAGAGAAAGGCAGGATTATGTGTGCAGGAAAGGTATGTGCTGAGAAGGTGACAAGGTTGAGACCAGGTTGGGATCTTTAGTCCCAGGAAAGGCCCCTGGCAGGTGTGGGTCAATGTTCTGTGCCCATCCCACTTGGCGTGGGGAGGTTTACACCATACAAAGCAGCAGCGGAATTATTCTTCCCCCAGAGGTTGCATGTGCCCACAAGCTCCGCCTGGCCAGGGTCCGCCCCTACCGTATTGCCCATGTCGATCAACAGAAGCTAAGAGCTTCCAGAGAGACTAACTGCTATTCTCTAGCCACGGGGAAGCGGTACAGCCAGAAGCCTCCCCCGTTCCATGTCTAGGCTCTCTCTCAGGCCCCTCATACTTGTGATGTGTCTCAGGGGTAGAAGGAAGAGATTTCTCCGAATGAACACATACACAGAGGGGCCATAGATGCTGAGGAAGGGCGCCTTGCCTACTGATATCCTAGCGTAAGTGGAAAAGTGGTACCTGCCTGCTGGCCCCGTGTGTCGAACGTGTCCACATCAGGGGCTGCCTACTGTGAGGTGATTCCCTGGGTGCCCTGGATTTTGTGGCCCAAAAGAGAAGGGGCCGTCGTGTGTCCATGGGTAAAATGGAGGGCACTGCGGAAGTGGCCGCTTAGGCTGGACCTCTCCTATTGGCTCGGTGTTTGTGACCCGTCCCCGTCAGAAGTTCCGGCCAGCCTTGCGGTGGCTGTCTCCACGGTGATTGGGAAAGAAACCTTAGGCCCCGCACTCAGCCGTCACCTGGCCTACCTGGCCTCTTTAGCCTCATCTAGACCGCTGTGTGGATGAAAGAATGAATGTCGGCCAATGACCACATGTCCTCGTTGCCTTTGAAGGATTAGGCTCCTTGCCTGGGCAGAAGACAGCCAAGGTCAGCCTGAGCCTAGACACCTAGTGACCTGTGACACTGCAGGCAGTGACAGATGTTCATTTTCATGCTCATGTATCCGCAGGTGGCGGATTCAGAGTGGTCGGAGAAGAAGTGTAACTAGGGATGACACAGACACGAGGGCACGGGCCAAAGGTCAGGGAAAATAGCTGAGATCGTGGAGCTCTAGCGGAGCCAGTGTAGGGCCCAGGCCTCCCTCCTGTACGTGGCAAAGAGGTGATCCATATGCCGCCATGCACAGACTCTGGACTGCTGGGGCCCTGGACGCCCGGATTGCGGCCTTGTCTTCGGAGAAGTGACACACATGCACTGTGCCAGCGGAGGCTGTGGCGCAGCAGAGGGCAAAATCTTGAAAATGGGGGCTTCAGTTGACTTTGCCTGTGCTCTCCTTTGGCTGAGTGCCATCGTGTGTTCCCTAGCAGGAGAAGGCATTCGTGGAGAGAGGCGGATTCCATGTGTGCAGGCAAAGTGTGTGCTGAGATGATGAGTGGCTGGAGACCAGGGTGGACTTTTCAGACCCAGGATAGACCCCTGGCAGGTATGTGTCAATGTTTTCTGCCCATGGCACTCAGCCGGGTATTTGCATAGAATGTTCTCCGAGGAATTAGTAGTCTCCGGAGAGGCTGCTGCATGTCAGCAAGCTTCACCTGGCCAGGTCCGCCCGTGATGTAGCTCCCCAATCAATGGCTACTCTCTAGACCTTCCAGATAGACTAGCAGATCTTCTCTGCCCATGGGCAACCAGTAGAGCCAGAGGCCTTCCCCCTTTGCTCTTTCGTCTCTAGGCCCTCTGTCAGGCACTCCAAGGTGTGAAGTGACAAGGGGGAGAAGGAAGAGATTTCAGAGAACGAACACATCCAGAGAGAGACAGAGAGAGGCATGAGATGCTGAGTGGGGATGCCTTGCGTAGTGATATCCTGAGGAAAGTGGGAAAGAGGTACCTGGCCTGCTCTGCCAATGCCCTGAAGCGGTCCGCACCATGGGCTCCCTTGTGCCTGCGTAGCCTTTCCCAGGGTGTGCTCAAATCCTGTGGCCACTAGGTGTCATAGGTCACACTGGAGGGCCCTGTGTCATCTGCCTGGCGGGCTGGATCTCTGCCATTGGCTCAAGTCTTGTCAGCAGGCCCATCAGCAGCTCCGCCCACTCTTGCGGGGGGGGACTGTCTCTATGGTGATGGCAAAGGAGTCTTAGCCCCGCCCACCTGGCCTTGACTTCACCTACCTGGCCCGCTGACCCTCACTCAGACCTCTGTGTTGCTCCAAATGAATGTCCGCCAGTGCCCGGGTGTCAGCATCTGGGATAAAGGATTCGGGACCTTGCCTGGGGCAGAAGGCAGCCTAGGTCAGCGGGTACCTGGAAGTCTACTGCCTTGTGACACTGCCTCCAGTGACAAATGGTGACTCCCACACTCACATATCGCCTGGTGGCAGAATGATAGTGATGGGCGGAGAAACATCGCTCCGGAGCACACGTTCCGTGGGGCACCAGCCAAAGCAAAGGCCAGGGCCAGTAGTGGACGTCGCGGAGCTGAATGGCGAGCCAGTGAAGGGCCCAAGGATTCCTCTTGTATGTGGGAAACATGTCATCCGGGTCCCCACGTCCATAAACCACTGGATTACTGGGGCCCGGGACGCCAGGTTTTCGGCCTTGCCTTCGCTGCCCGGCCACATAGGCAGCCTTCCACCGGAGGCGGGGATATGTAGGCAGCAAAAATGTGGAAAATGGCAGTGTCTCCTCGATTTCTCTGGCATCGGCCTTTTTGAGCGGCATGCTTTTTTCCTAGTAGGATGAGGCACCGACGGAGAAAGGCAGGATTATGTGTGCAGGAAAGGTGTGTGCTGAGAAGGTGACAAGGTTGAGACCAGGTTGGGATCTTTAGTCCCAGGAAAGGCCCCTGGCAGGTGTGGGTCAATGTTCTGTGCCCATCCCACTTGGCGTGGGGAGGTTTACACCATACAAAGCAGCAGCGGAATTATTCTTCCCCCAGAGGTTGCATGTGCCCACAAGCTCCGCCTGGCCAGGGTCCGCCCCTACCGTATTGCCCATGTCGATCAACAGAAGCTAAGAGCTTCCAGAGAGACTAACTGCTATTCTCTAGCCACGGGGAAGCGGTACAGCCAGAAGCCTCCCCTGTTTCATCTCCAGGTTCTCTCTCAGGCCCCTCATAGTTGTGATGTGTCTCAGGGGTAGAAAAAAGAGATTTCTTTAAAAGAACACACACAAAGAGGGGCCATAGATGCTGAGGAAGGGCGCCTTGCCTAGTGATATCCTAGCGTAAGTGGAAAAGAGGTACCTGCCTGCTGTCCCAGTATGTCGAACCTGTCCACATCAGGGGTTGCCTACTGTGAAGTTATTCCCTGGGTACCCTCGATTTTGTGGCCAAGGACAGAAGGGGCCGTTGTGTGTCCACGGGTAAAATGGAGGGCTCTGTGGAACCGGCCGGTTAGGCTGGACCTCTCCTATTGGCTCAGAGTTTGTGACCCGTCCCCGTCAGAAGTTCCGGCCAGCCTTGCGGTGGCTGTCTCCATGGTGATTGGGAAGGAAGCCTTAGGCCCCGCACTCAGCCTTCACCTGGCCCACCTGGCCTCTTTACCCTCATCTAGACCCCTGTGTAGATGAAAGAAAGGTTGTTGGCCAGTGAACACGTGTCCTTCATTTCCTTTGAAGGATTAAGCTCCTTGCCTGGGCAGAAGACAGCCAAGGTCAGCCTGAGCCTAGACACCTAGTGACCTGTGACACTGCAGACAGTGATAGATGTTGATGTCCACGCTCAGATATCCGCAGCTGGCGGATCGAGAGTGGTCGGAGGTGAAGTGTAACTACAGGTCACGCACTCACGAGGGCACGGGCCAAAGGTCGGGAAAAATAGCTGAGGTCGTGGAGCTCTAGCGGAGCCAGTGTAGGGCCGAGGCCTCCCTCCTGTACGTGGCAAAGAGGTGATCCGTATGCCGCCATGCGCAGCCTCTGGACTGCTGGGGCCCTGGATGCCCGGATTTCGGCCTTGTCTTCGGAGAAGTGACGCACATGCAGCGTGCCACCGGAGGCTGTGGCCTAGCAGAGGGCAAAATCTTGAAAATGGGGGCTTCAGTTGACTTTGCCTGTGCTCTCCTTTGGCTGAGTGACATCCTGTGTCTCCTAGCAGGAGAAGGCATTCGTGGAGAGAGGCGGATTCCCTGTGTGCAGACAAAGTGTGTGCTGAGATGATGAGTAGCTGGAGACCGGGGTGGACTCTTCAGACCCAGGATAGGCCTCTGGCAGGTATGTGTCAATGTTTTCTGCCCTTTGCACTCAGCCAGGTATTTGCATACAATGTTACCAGAGGAATTAGTAGTCTCCGGAGAGGCTGCCACATGTCAGCAAGCTTCACCTGGCCAGGGTCCGCCGGTGACGTAGCTACCCCATCAGTCACTACTCTCTAGACCTTCCAGATAAACTACCAGATCTTGTCTACCCATGGGCAACCAGTAGAGCCAGAGGCCTTCCCCCTTTGCTCTTTGGTCTCTAGGCACTCTATCAGGCATTCCAAGCTGTGAAGTGACTCAGGGGGAGAAGGAAGAGATTTCAGAGAACGAAGACAAGCAGAGAGAGACAGAGAGAGGCAAGAGATGCTGAGTGGGGATGCCTTGCGTAGTGATATCCTGAGGAAAGTGGGAAAGAGGTACCTGGCCTGCTCTGCCAATGCCCTGAACCAGTCCGCACCAGGGGCTCCCCTGTGCCTGCGTAGGCTTTCCCAGGCTGTGCTCAAATCCTGTGGCCACTAGGTGTCATAGGTCATAATGGAGGGCCCTGTGTCATCTGCCTGGCGGGCCAGATCTCTGCCATTGGCTCAGTCTTGTCACCAGGCCCATCATAAGCTCCGCCTACTCTTCCGGTGGTGGGACTGTCTCCATGGTGATGGCAAAGGAGCCTTAGTCCCGCCCACCTGGCCTTGACTTCACCTAGCTGGCCTGCTGACCCTCACTCAGACCTCTGTGTTGATAAAAATTAATGTCGGCCAGTGCCCAGGTGTCAGCATCTGGGATAAAGGATTCCGGACCTTGCCGGGGGAGAAGGCAGCCTAGGTCAGCTGGTACCTGGAAGTCTAGTGACTCGTGACACTGCTGCCAGTGACAGACAAATGGTGACTCCCACACTCACATATCCCCTGGTGGCAGAATGATAGTGATGGGTGGAGAAACATCGCTCTGGAGCACTCGCGCAATGGGGCACCGGCCAAGGGCCAGGGCCAGTAGTGGACGTCGCGGAGCTGAATGGCGAGCCAGTGAAGGGCCCAAGGATTCCTCTTGTATGTGGGAAACATGTCATCCGGGTCCCCACGTCCATAAACCACTGGATTGCTGGGGCCCAGGATGCCAGGATTTCGGCCTTGCCTTCGCAGCCCGGCCACATAGGCAGCCTTCCACCGGAGGCGGGGATATGTAGACAGCAAAAATGTGGAAAATGGCAGTGTCTCCTCGATTTCTCTGGCATCCGCCTTTTTGAGCGGCATGCTTTTTTCCTAGTAGGATGAGGCACCGACAGAGAAAGGCAGGATTATGTGTGCAGGAAAGGTATGTGCTGAGAAGGTGACAAGGTTGAGACCAGGTTGGGATCTTTAGTCCCAGGAAAGGCCCCTGGCAGGTGTGGGTCAATGTTCTGTGCCCATCCCACTTGGCGTGGGGAGGTTTACACCATACAAAGCAGCAGCGGAATTATTCTTCCCCCAGAGGTTGCATGTGCCCACAAGCTCCGCCTGGCCAGGGTCCGCCCCTACCGTATTGCCCATGTCGATCAACAGAAGCTAAGAGCTTCCAGAGAGACTAACTGCTATTCTCTAGCCACGGGGAAGCGGTACAGCCAGAAGCCTCCCCCGTTCCATGTCTAGGCTCTCTCTCAGGCCCCTCATACTTGTGATGTGTCTCAGGGGTAGAAGGAAGAGATTTCTCCGAATGAACACATACACAGAGGGGCCATAGATGCTGAGGAAGGGCGCCTTGCCTACTGATATCCTAGCGTAAGTGGAAAAGTGGTACCTGCCTGCTGGCCCCGTGTGTCGAACGTGTCCACATCAGGGGCTGCCTACTGTGAGGTGATTCCCTGGGTGCCCTGGATTTTGTGGCCCAAAAGAGAAGGGGCCGTCGTGTGTCCATGGGTAAAATGGAGGGCACTGCGGAAGTGGCCGCTTAGGCTGGACCTCTCCTATTGGCTCGGTGTTTGTGACCCGTCCCCGTCAGAACTTCCGGCCAGCCTTGCGGTGGCTGTCTCCACGGTGATTGGGAAAGAAACCTTAGGCCCCGCACTCAGCCGTCACCTGGCCTACCTGGCCTCTTTAGCCTCATCTAGACCGCTGTGTGGATGAAAGAATGAATGTCGGCCAATGACCACATGTCCTCGTTGCCTTTGAAGGATTAGGCTCCTTGCCTGGGCAGAAGACAGCCAAGGTCAGCCTGAGCCTAGACACCTAGTGACCTGTGACACTGCAGGCAGTGACAGATGTTCATTTTCATGCTCATGTATCCGCAGGTGGCGGATTCAGAGTGGTCGGAGAAGAAGTGTAACTAGGGATGACACAGACACGAGGGCACGGGCCAAAGGTCAGGGAAAATAGCTGAGATCGTGGAGCTCTAGCGGAGCCAGTGTAGGGCCCAGGCCTCCCTCCTGTACGTGGCAAAGAGGTGATCCATATGCCGCCATGCACAGACTCTGGACTGCTGGGGCCCTGGACGCCCGGATTGCGGCCTTGTCTTCGGAGAAGTGACACACATGCACTGTGCCAGCGGAGGCTGTGGCGCAGCAGAGGGCAAAATCTTGAAAATGGGGGCTTCAGTTGACTTTGCCTGTGCTCTCCTTTGGCTGAGTGCCATCGTGTGTTCCCTAGCAGGAGAAGGCATTCGTGGAGAGAGGCGGATTCCATGTGTGCAGGCAAAGTGTGTGCTGAGATGATGAGTGGCTGGAGACCAGGGTGGACTTTTCAGACCCAGGATAGACCCCTGGCAGGTATGTGTCAATGTTTTCTGCCCATGGCACTCAGCCGGGTATTTGCATAGAATGTTCTCCGAGGAATTAGTAGTCTCCGGAGAGGCTGCTGCATGTCAGCAAGCTTCACCTGGCCAGGTCCGCCCGTGATGTAGCTCCCCAATCAATGGCTACTCTCTAGACCTTCCAGATAGACTAGCAGATCTTCTCTGCCCATGGGCAACCAGTAGAGCCAGAGGCCTTCCCCCTTTGCTCTTTCGTCTCTAGGCCCTCTGTCAGGCACTCCAAGGTGTGAAGTGACAAGGGGGAGAAGGAAGAGATTTCAGAGAACGAACACATCCAGAGAGAGACAGAGAGAGGCATGAGATGCTGAGTGGGGATGCCTTGCGTAGTGATATCCTGAGGAAAGTGGGAAAGAGGTACCTGGCCTGCTCTGCCAATGCCCTGAAGCGGTCCGCACCATGGGCTCCCTTGTGCCTGCGTAGCCTTTCCCAGGGTGTGCTCAAATCCTGTGGCCACTAGGTGTCATAGGTCACACTGGAGGGCCCTGTGTCATCTGCCTGGCGGGCTGGATCTCTGCCATTGGCTCAAGTCTTGTCAGCAGGCCCATCAGCAGCTCCGCCCACTCTTGCGGGGGGGGACTGTCTCTATGGTGATGGCAAAGGAGTCTTAGCCCCGCCCACCTGGCCTTGACTTCACCTACCTGGCCCGCTGACCCTCACTCAGACCTCTGTGTTGCTCCAAATGAATGTCCGCCAGTGCCCGGGTGTCAGCATCTGGGATAAAGGATTCGGGACCTTGCCTGGGGCAGAAGGCAGCCTAGGTCAGCGGGTACCTGGAAGTCTACTGCCTTGTGACACTGCCTCCAGTGACAAATGGTGACTCCCACACTCACATATCGCCTGGTGGCAGAATGATAGTGATGGGCGGAGAAACATCGCTCCGGAGCACACGTTCCGTGGGGCACCAGCCAAAGCAAAGGCCAGGGCCAGTAGTGGACGTCGCGGAGCTGAATGGCGAGCCAGTGAAGGGCCCAAGGATTCCTCTTGTATGTGGGAAACATGTCATCCGGGTCCCCACGTCCATAAACCACTGGATTACTGGGGCCCGGGACGCCAGGTTTTCGGCCTTGCCTTCGCTGCCCGGCCACATAGGCAGCCTTCCACCGGAGGCGGGGATATGTAGGCAGCAAAAATGTGGAAAATGGCAGTGTCTCCTCGATTTCTCTGGCATCGGCCTTTTTGAGCGGCATGCTTTTTTCCTAGTAGGATGAGGCACCGACGGAGAAAGGCAGGATTATGTGTGCAGGAAAGGTGTGTGCTGAGAAGGTGACAAGGTTGAGACCAGGTTGGGATCTTTAGTCCCAGGAAAGGCCCCTGGCAGGTGTGGGTCAATGTTCTGTGCCCATCCCACTTGGCGTGGGGAGGTTTACACCATACAAAGCAGCAGCGGAATTATTCTTCCCCCAGAGGTTGCATGTGCCCACAAGCTCCGCCTGGCCAGGGTCCGCCCCTACCGTATTGCCCATGTCGATCAACAGAAGCTAAGAGCTTCCAGAGAGACTAACTGCTATTCTCTAGCCACGGGGAAGCGGTACAGCCAGAAGCCTCCCCTGTTTCATCTCCAGGTTCTCTCTCAGGCCCCTCATAGTTGTGATGTGTCTCAGGGGTAGAAAAAAGAGATTTCTTTAAAAGAACACACACAAAGAGGGGCCATAGATGCTGAGGAAGGGCGCCTTGCCTAGTGATATCCTAGCGTAAGTGGAAAAGAGGTACCTGCCTGCTGTCCCAGTATGTCGAACCTGTCCACATCAGGGGTTGCCTACTGTGAAGTTATTCCCTGGGTACCCTCGATTTTGTGGCCAAGGACAGAAGGGGCCGTTGTGTGTCCACGGGTAAAATGGAGGGCTCTGTGGAACCGGCCGGTTAGGCTGGACCTCTCCTATTGGCTCAGAGTTTGTGACCCGTCCCCGTCAGAAGTTCCGGCCAGCCTTGCGGTGGCTGTCTCCATGGTGATTGGGAAGGAAGCCTTAGGCCCCGCACTCAGCCTTCACCTGGCCCACCTGGCCTCTTTACCCTCATCTAGACCCCTGTGTAGATGAAAGAAAGGTTGTTGGCCAGTGAACACGTGTCCTTCATTTCCTTTGAAGGATTAAGCTCCTTGCCTGGGCAGAAGACAGCCAAGGTCAGCCTGAGCCTAGACACCTAGTGACCTGTGACACTGCAGACAGTGATAGATGTTGATGTCCACGCTCAGATATCCGCAGCTGGCGGATCGAGAGTGGTCGGAGGTGAAGTGTAACTACAGGTCACGCACTCACGAGGGCACGGGCCAAAGGTCGGGAAAAATAGCTGAGGTCGTGGAGCTCTAGCGGAGCCAGTGTAGGGCCGAGGCCTCCCTCCTGTACGTGGCAAAGAGGTGATCCGTATGCCGCCATGCGCAGCCTCTGGACTGCTGGGGCCCTGGATGCCCGGATTTCGGCCTTGTCTTCGGAGAAGTGACGCACATGCAGCGTGCCACCGGAGGCTGTGGCCTAGCAGAGGGCAAAATCTTGAAAATGGGGGCTTCAGTTGACTTTGCCTGTGCTCTCCTTTGGCTGAGTGACATCCTGTGTCTCCTAGCAGGAGAAGGCATTCGTGGAGAGAGGCGGATTCCCTGTGTGCAGACAAAGTGTGTGCTGAGATGATGAGTAGCTGGAGACCGGGGTGGACTCTTCAGACCCAGGATAGGCCTCTGGCAGGTATGTGTCAATGTTTTCTGCCCTTTGCACTCAGCCAGGTATTTGCATACAATGTTACCAGAGGAATTAGTAGTCTCCGGAGAGGCTGCCACATGTCAGCAAGCTTCACCTGGCCAGGGTCCGCCGGTGACGTAGCTACCCCATCAGTCACTACTCTCTAGACCTTCCAGATAAACTACCAGATCTTGTCTACCCATGGGCAACCAGTAGAGCCAGAGGCCTTCCCCCTTTGCTCTTTGGTCTCTAGGCACTCTATCAGGCATTCCAAGCTGTGAAGTGACTCAGGGGGAGAAGGAAGAGATTTCAGAGAACGAAGACAAGCAGAGAGAGACAGAGAGAGGCAAGAGATGCTGAGTGGGGATGGCTTGCGTAGTGATATCCTGAGGAAAGTGGGAAAGAGGTACCTGGCCTGCTCTGCCAATGCCCTGAACCAGTCCGCACCAGGGGCTCCCCTGTGCCTGCGTAGGCTTTCCCAGGCTGTGCTCAAATCCTGTGGCCACTAGGTGTCATAGGTCATAATGGAGGGCCCTGTGTCATCTGCCTGGCGGGCCAGATCTCTGCCATTGGCTCAGTCTTGTCACCAGGCCCATCATAAGCTCCGCCTACTCTTCCGGTGGTGGGACTGTCTCCATGGTGATGGCAAAGGAGCCTTAGTCCCGCCCACCTGGCCTTGACTTCACCTAGCTGGCCTGCTGACCCTCACTCAGACCTCTGTGTTGATAAAAATTAATGTCGGCCAGTGCCCAGGTGTCAGCATCTGGGATAAAGGATTCCGGACCTTGCCGGGGGAGAAGGCAGCCTAGGTCAGCTGGTACCTGGAAGTCTAGTGACTCGTGACACTGCTGCCAGTGACAGACAAATGGTGACTCCCACACTCACATATCCCCTGGTGGCAGAATGATAGTGATGGGTGGAGAAACATCGCTCTGGAGCACTCGCGCAATGGGGCACCGGCCAAGGGCCAGGGCCAGTAGTGGACGTCGCGGAGCTGAATGGCGAGCCAGTGAAGGGCCCAAGGATTCCTCTTGTATGTGGGAAACATGTCATCCGGGTCCCCACGTCCATAAACCACTGGATTGCTGGGGCCCAGGATGCCAGGATTTCGGCCTTGCCTTCGCAGCCCGGCCACATAGGCAGCCTTCCACCGGAGGCGGGGATATGTAGACAGCAAAAATGTGGAAAATGGCAGTGTCTCCTCGATTTCTCTGGCATCCGCATTTTTGAGCGGCATGCTTTTTTCCTAGTAGGATGAGGCACCGACAGAGAAAGGCAGGATTATGTGTGCAGGAAAGGTATGTGCTGAGAAGGTGACAAGGTTGAGACCAGGTTGGGATCTTTAGTCCCAGGAAAGGCCCCTGGCAGGTGTGGGTCAATGTTCTGTGCCCATCCCACTTGGCGTGGGGAGGTTTACACCATACAAAGCAGCAGCGGAATTATTCTTCCCCCAGAGGTTGCATGTGCCCACAAGCTCCGCCTGGCCAGGGTCCGCCCCTACCGTATTGCCCATGTCGATCAACAGAAGCTAAGAGCTTCCAGAGAGACTAACTGCTATTTTCTACCCACGGGGAAGCGGTACAACCAGAAGCCTCCCCCGTTCCATCTCTAGGCTCTCTCTCAGGCCCCGCATACTTGTGATGTGTCTCAGGGGTAGAAAAAAGAGATTTCTCCGAATGAACACATACACAGAGGGGCCATAGATGCTGAGGAAGGGCGCCTTGCCTACTGATATCCTAGCGTAAGTGGAAAAGTGGTACCTGCCTGCTGGCCCCGTGTGTCGAACGTGTCCACATCAGGGGCTGCCTACTGTGAGGTGATTCCCTGGGTGCCCTGGATTTTGTGGCCCAAAAGAGAAGGGGCCGTCGTGTGTCCATGGGTAAAATGGAGGGCACTGCGGAAGTGGCCGCTTAGGCTGGACCTCTCGTATTGGCTCGGTGTTTGTGACCCGTCCCCGTCAGAAGTTCCGGCCAGCCTTGCGGTGGCTGTCTCCATGGTGATTGGGAAAGAAGCCTTAGGCCCCGCACTCAGCCGTCACCTGGCCTACCTGGCCTCTTTAGCCTCATCTAGACCGCTGTGTGGATGAAAGAATGAATGTCGGCCAATGACCACATGTCCTCGTTGCCTTTGAAGGATTAGGCTCCTTGCCTGGGCAGAAGACAGCCAAGGTCAGCCTGAGCCTAGACACCTAGTGACCTGTGACACTGCAGGCAGTGACAGATGTTCATTTTCATGCTCATGTATCCGCAGGTGGCGGATTCAGAGTGGTCGGAGAAGAAGTGTAACTAGGGATGACACAGACACGAGGGCACGGGCCAAAGGTCAGGGAAAATAGCTGAGATCGTGGAGCTCTAGCGGAGCCAGTGTAGGGCCCAGGCCTCCCTCCTGTACGTGGCAAAGAGGTGATCCATATGCCGCCATGGGCAGACTCTGGACTGCTGGGGCCCTGGACGCCCGGATTGCGGCCTTGTCTTCGGAGAAGTGACACACATGAACTGTGCCAGCGGAGGCTGTGGCCCAGCAGAGGACAAAATCTTGAAAATGGGGGCTTCAGTTGACTTTGCCTGTGCTCTCCTTTGGCTGAGTGCCATCGTGTGTTTCCTAGCAGGAGAAGGCATTCGTGGAGAGAGGCGGATTCCGTGTGTGCAGGCAAAGTGTGTGCTGAGATGATGAGTGGCTGGAGACCAGGGTGGACTCTTCAGACCCAGGATAGACCCCTGGCAGGTATGTGTCAATGTTTCTGCCCATGGCACTCAGCCGGGTATTTGCATAGAATGTTCTCCGCGGAATTAGTAGTCTCCGGAGAGGCTGCTGCATGTCAGCAAGCTTCACCTGGCCAGGTCCGCCCGTGATGTAGGTCCCTAATCAATGGCTACTCTCTAGACCTTCCAGATAGACTAGCAGATCTTCTCTGCCCATGGGCAACCAGTAGAGCCAGAGGCCTTCCCCCTTTGCTCTTTCGTCTCTAGGCCCTCTGTCAGGCACTCCAAGGTGTGAAGTGACAAGGGGGAGAAGGAAGAGATTTCAGAGAACGAACACATCCAGAGAGAGACAGAGAGAGGCAAGAGATGCTGAGTGGGGATTCCTTGCGTAGTGATATCCTGAGGAAAGTGGGAAAGAGGTACCTGGCCTGCTGTGCCAATGCCCTGAAGCAGTCCGCACCAGGGGCTCCCTTGTGCCTGCGTAGCCTCTCCCAGGGTGTGCTCAAATCCTGCGGCCACTAGGTGTCATAGGTCACACTGGAGGGCCCTGTGTCATCTGCCTGGCGGGCCGGATCTCTGCCATTGGCTCAAGTCTTGTCAGCAGGCCCATCACAAGCTCCGGCCACTCTTGCGGGGGGGGACTGTCTCTATGGTGATGGCAAAGGAGTCTTAGCCCCGCCCACCTGGCCTTGACTTCACCTACCTGGCCCGCTGACCCTCACTGAGACCTCTGTGTTGCTCCAAATGAATGTCCGCCAGTGCCCGGGTGTCAGCATCTGGGATAAAGGATTCGGGACCTTGCCTGGGGCAGAAGGCAGCCTAGGTCAGCGGGTACCTGGAAGTCTACTGCCTTGTGACACTGCTGCCAGTGACAAATGGTGACTCCCACACTCACATATCGCCTGGTGGTAGAATGATAGTGATGGGCGGAGAAACATCGCTCCGGAGCACACGTTCCGTGGGGCACCAGACAAAGCAAAGGCCAGGGCCGGTAGTGGACGTCGTGGAGCTGAATGGCGAGCCAGTGAAGGGCCCAAGGGTCCCTCCTGTATGTGGCGAACAGGTCATCCGTGTCCCCACGTCCATAAACCATGGGACTGCTGGGGCCCAGGCTGCCAGGATTTCGGCCTTGCCTTCGGAGCCCGGCCACATACTCGGCCTTGCAGCGGAGGCGGGGACATGTAGACAGCCAAAATTTGGAAAAAGGCAGTGTTTCCTCGAGTTCCCTGGCATCGGCCTTTTTGAGCGGCTTGCTTTTTTTCCTGGTAGGAGAGGGCCCTGACGGAGAAAGGCAGGATTACGTGTGCAGGAAAGGTGTGTGCTGAGAGGGTGACGACGTTGAGACCATGTTGGGATCTTTAGTCCCAGGAGAGGCCCCTGGCGGGTGTGGGTCAGTGTTCTCTGCCCATCCCACTTGGCGGGGGGAGGTTTTCACCATACAAAGCAGCAGCGGAATTATTCGTCGCCGGAGGGGTTGCGTCTGCCCACAAGCTCCACCTGGCCAGGGTCCACCCCTACTGTATTGTCCATGTCAGTCAACAGAAGCTAAGACCTTCCAGAGAGACTACCTGCTCTTCTCTACCCACGGGGAAGCAGTACAGCCAGAAGCCTCCCCCGTTCCATCTCTAGGCTCTCTCTCAGGCCCCTCATACTTGTGATGTGTCTCAGGGGTAGAAGGAAGAGATTTCTCCGAATGAACACATACACAGAGGGGCCATAGATGCTGAGGAAGGGCGCCTTGCCTACTGATATCCTAGCGTAAGTGGAAAAGTGGTACCTGCCTGCTGGCCCCGTGTGTCGAACGTGTCCACATCAGGGGCTGCCTACGGTGAGGTGATTCCCTGGGTGCCCTGGATTTTGTGGCCCAAAAGAGAAGGGGCCGTCGTGTGTCCATGGGTAAAATGGAGGGTACTGCGGAAGTGGCCGCTTAGGCTGGACCTCTCGTATTGGCTCGGTGTTTGTGACCCGTCCCCGTCAGAAGTTCCGGCCAGCCTTGCGGTGGCTGTCTCCATGGTGATTGGGAAAGAAGCCTTAGGCCCCGCACTCAGCCGTCACCTGGCCTACCTGGCCTCTTTAGCCTCATCTAGACCGCTGTGTGGATGAAAGAATGAATGTCGGCCAATGACCACATGTCCTCGTTGCCTTTGAAGGATTAAGCTCCTTGCGTGGGCAGAAGACAGCCAAGGTCAGCCTGAGCCTAGACACCTAGTGACCTGTGACACTGCAGGCAGTGACAGATGTTCATTTTCATGCTCATGTATCCGCAGGTGGCGGATTCAGAGTGGTCGGAGAAGAAGTGTAACTAGGGATGACACAGACACGAGGGCACGGGCCAAAGGTCAGGGAAAATAGCTGAGATCGTGGAGCTCTAGCGGAGCCAGTGTAGGGCCCAGGCCTCCCTCCTGTACGTGGCAAAGAGGTGATCCATATGCCGCCATGGGCAGACTCTGGACTGCTGGGGCCCTGGACGCCCGGATTGCGGCCTTGTCTTCGGAGAAGTGACACACATGCACTGTGCCAGCGGAGGCTGTGGCCCAGCAGAGGACAAAATCTTGAAAATGGGGGCTTCAGTTGACTTTGCCTGTGCTCTCCTTTGGCTGAGTGCCATCGTGTGTTTCCTAGCAGGAGAAGGCATTCGTGGAGAGAGGCGGATTCCGTGTGTGCAGGCAAAGTGTGTGCTGAGATGATGAGTGGCTGGAGACCAGGGTGGACTCTTCAGACCCAGGATAGACCCCTGGCAGGTATGTGTCAATGTTTTCTGCCCATGGCACTCAGCCGGGTATTTGCATAGAATGTTCTCCGAGGAATTAGTAGTCTCCGGAGAGGCTGCTGCATGTCAGCAAGCTTCACCTGGCCAGGTCCGCCCGTGATGTAGCTCCCCAATCAATGGCTACTCTCTAGACCTTCCAGATAGACTAGCAGATCTTCTCTGCCCATGGGCAACCAGTAGAGCCAGAGGCCTTCCCCCTTTGCTCTTTCGTCTCTAGGCCCTCTGTCAGGCACTCCAAGGTGTGAAGTGACAAGGGGGAGAAGGAAGAGATTTCAGAGAACGAACGCATCCAGAGAGAGACAGAGAGAGGCAAGAGATGCTGAGTGGGGATGCCTTGCGTAGTGATATCCTGAGGAAAGTGGGAAAGAGGTACCTGGCCTGCTGTGCCAATGCCCTGAAGCAGTCCGCACCAGGGGCTCCCTTGTACCTGCGTAGCCTTTCCCAGAGTGTGCTCAAATCCTGTGGCCACTAGGTGTCATAGGTCACACTGGAGGGCCCTGTGTCATCTGCCTGGCGGGCCGGATCTGTGCCATTGGCTCAAGTCTTGTCAGCAGGCCCATCACAAGCTCCGCCCACTCTTGCGGGGGGGGACTGTCTCTATGGTGATGGCAAAGGAGTCTTAGCCCCGCCCACCTGGCCTTGACTTCACCTAGCTGGCCTGCTGACCCTCACTCAGACCTCTGTGTTGCTCCAAATGAATGTCCGCCAGTGCCCGGGTGTCAGCATCTGGGATAAAGGATTCGGGACCTTGCCTGGGGCAGAAGGCAGCCTAGGTCAGCGGGTACCTGGAAGTCTACTGCCTTGTGACACTGCCTCCAGTGACAAATGGTGACTCCCACACTCACATATCGCCTGGTGGCAGAATGATAGTGATGGGCGGAGAAACATCGCTCCGGAGCACACGTTCCGTGGGGCACCAGCCAAAGCAAAGGCCAGGGCCAGTAGTGGACGTCGCGGAGCTGAATGGCGAGCCAGTGAAGGGCCCAAGGATTCCCCTTGTATGTGGGAAACATGTCATCCGGGTCCCCACGTCCATAAGCCACTGGATTACTGGGGCCCGGGACGCCAGGTTTTCGGCCTTGCCTTCGCTGCCCGTCCACATAGGCAGCCTTCCACCGGAGGCGGGGATATGTAGGCAGCAAAAATGTGGAAAATGGCAGTGTCTCCTCGATTTCTCTGGCATCGGCCTTTTTGAGCGGCATGCTTTTTTCCTAGTAGGATGAGGCACCGACGGAGAAAGGCAGGATTATATGTGCAGGAAAGGTGTGTGCTGAGAAGGTGACAAGGTTGAGACCAGGTTGGGATCTTTAGTCCCAGGAAAGGCCCCTGGCAGGTGTGGGTCAATGTTCTGTGCCCATCCCACTTGGCGTGGGGAGGTTTACACCATACAAAGCAGCAGCGGAATTATTCTTCCCCCAGAGGTTGCATGTGCCCACAAGCTCCGCCTGGCCAGGGTCCGCCCCTACCGTATTGCCCATGTCGATCAACAGAAGCTAAGAGCTTCCAGAGAGACTAACTGCTATTCTCTAGCCACGGGGAAGCGGTACAGCCAGAAGCCTCCCCTGTTTCATCTCCAGGTTCTCTCTCAGGCCCCTCATAGTTGTGATGTGTCTCAGGGGTAGAAAAAAGAGATTTCTTTAAAAGAACACACACAAAGAGGGGCCATAGATGCTGAGGAAGGGCGCCTTGCCTAGTGATATCCTAGCGTAAGTGGAAAAGAGGTACCTGCCTGCTGTCCCAGTATGTCGAACCTGTCCACATCAGGGGTTGCCTACTGTGAAGTTATTCCCTGGGTACCCTCGATTTTGTGGCCAAGGACAGAAGGGGCCGTTGTGTGTCCACGGGTAAAATGGAGGGCTCTGCGGAACCGGCCGGTTAGGCTGGACCTCTCCTATTGGCTCAGAGTTTGTGACCCGTCCCCGTCAGAAGTTCCGGCCAGCCTTGCGGTGGCTGTCTCCATGGTGATTGGGAAGGAAGCCTTAGGCCCCGCACTCAGCCTTCACCTGGCCCACCTGGCCTCTTTACCCTCATCTAGACCCCTGTGTAGATGAAAGAAAGGTTGTTGGCCAGTGAACACGTGTCCTTCATTTCCTTTGAAGGATTAAGCTCCTTGCCTGGGCAGAAGACAGCCAAGGTCAGCCTGAGCCTAGACACCTAGTGACCTGTGACACTGCAGACAGTGATAGATGTTGATGTCCACGCTCAGATATCCGCAGCTGGCGGATCGAGAGTGGTCGGAGGTGAAGTGTAACTACAGGTCACGCACTCACGAGGGCACGGGCCAAAGGTCGGGAAAAATAGCTGAGGTCGTGGAGCTCTAGCGGAGCCAGTCTAGGGCCGAGGCCTCCCTCCTGTACGTGGCAAAGAGGTGATCCGTATGCCGCCATGCGCAGCCTCTGGACTGCTGGGGCCCTGGATGCCCGGATTTCGGCCTTGTCTTCGGAGAAGTGACGCACATGCAGCGTGCCACCGGAGGCTGTGGCCTAGCAGAGGGCAAAATCTTGAAAATGGGGGCTTCAGTTGACTTTGCCTGTGCTCTCCTTTGGCTGAGTGACATCCTGTGTCTCCTAGCAGGAGAAGGCATTCGTGGAGAGAGGCGGATTCCGTGTGTGCAGACAAAGTGTGTGCTGAGATGATGAGTAGCTGGAGACCGGGGTGGACTCTTCAGACCCAGGATAGGCCTCTGGCAGGTATGTGTCAATGTTTTCTGCCCTTTGCACTCAGCCAGGTATTTGCATACAATGTTACCAGAGGAATTAGTAGTCTCCGGAGAGGCTGCCACATGTCAGCAAGCTTCACCTGGCCAGGGTCTGCCGGTGACGTAGCTACCCCATCAGTCACTACTCTCTAGACCTTCCAGATAAACTACCAGATCTTGTCTACCCATGGGCAACCAGTAGAGCCAGAGGCCTTCCCCCTTTGCTCTTTGGTCTCTAGGCACTCTATCAGGCATTCCAAGCTGTGAAGTGACTCAGGGGGAGAAGGAAGAGATTTCAGAGAACGAAGACAAGCAGAGAGAGACAGAGAGAGGCAAGAGATGCTGAGTGGGGATGCCTTGCGTAGTGATATCCTGAGGAAAGTGGGAAAGAGGTACCTGGCCTGCTCTGCCAATGCCCTGAACCAGTCCGCACCAGGGGCTCCCCTGTGCCTGCGTAGGCTTTCCCAGGCTGTGCTCAAATCCTGTGGCCACTAGGTGTCATAGGTCATAATGGAGGGCCCTGTGTCATCTGCCTGGCGGGCCAGATCTCTGCCATTGGCTCAGTCTTGTCACCAGGCCCATCATAAGCTCCGCCTACTCTTCCGGTGGTGGGACTGTCTCCATGGTGATGGCAAAGGAGCCTTAGTCCCGCCCACCTGGCCTTGACTTCACCTAGCTGGCCTGCTGACCCTCACTCAGACCTCTGTGTTGATAAAAATTAATGTCGGCCAGTGCCCAGGTGTCAGCATCTGGGATAAAGGATTCCGGACCTTGCCGGGGGAGAAGGCAGCCTAGGTCAGCTGGTACCTGGAAGTCTAGTGACTCGTGACACTGCTGCCAGTGACAGACAAATGGTGACTCCCACACTCACATATCCCCTGGTGGCAGAATGATAGTGATGGGTGGAGAAACATCGCTCTGGAGCACTCGCGCAATGGGGCACCGGCCAAGGGCCAGGGCCAGTAGTGGACGTCGCGGAGCTGAATGGCGAGCCAGTGAAGGGCCCAAGGATTCCTCTTGTATGTGGGAAACATGTCATCCGGGTCCCCACGTCCATAAACCACTGGATTGCTGGGGCCCAGGATGCCAGGATTTCGGCCTTGCCTTCGCAGCCCGGCCACATAGGCAGCCTTCCACCGGAGGCGGGGATATGTAGACAGCAAAAATGTGGAAAATGGCAGTGTCTCCTCGATTTCTCTGGCATCGGCCTTTTTGAGCGGCATGCTTTTTTCCTAGTAGGATGAGGCACCGACAGAGAAAGGCAGGATTATGTGTGCAGGAAAGGTATGTGCTGAGAAGGTGACAAGGTTGAGACCAGGTTGGGATCTTTAGTCCCAGGAAAGGCCCCTGGCAGGTGTGGGTCAATGTTCTGTGCCCATCCCACTTGGCGTGGGGAGGTTTACACCATACAAAGCAGCAGCGGAATTATTCTTCCCCCAGAGGTTGCATGTGCCCACAAGCTCCGCCTGGCCAGGGTCCGCCCCTACCGTATTGCCCATGTCGATCAACAGAAGCTAAGAGCTTCCAGAGAGACTAACTGCTATTCTCTAGCCACGGGGAAGCGGTACAGCCAGAAGCCTCCCCCGTTCCATGTCTAGGCTCTCTCTCAGGCCCCTCATACTTGTGATGTGTCTCAGGGGTAGAAGGAAGAGATTTCTCCGAATGAACACATACACAGAGGGGCCATAGATGCTGAGGAAGGGCGCCTTGCCTACTGATATCCTAGCGTAAGTGGAAAAGTGGTACCTGCCTGCTGGCCCCGTGTGTCGAACGTGTCCACATCAGGGGCTGCCTACTGTGAGGTGATTCCCTGGGTGCCCTGGATTTTGTGGCCCAAAAGAGAAGGGGCCGTCGTGTGTCCATGGGTAAAATGGAGGGCACTGCGGAAGTGGCCGCTTAGGCTGGACCTCTCCTATTGGCTCGGTGTTTGTGACCCGTCCCCGTCAGAAGTTCCGGCCAGCCTTGCGGTGGCTGTCTCCATGGTGATTGGGAAAGAAGCCTTAGGCCCCGCACTCAGCCGTCACCTGGCCTACCTGGCCTCTTTAGCCTCATCTAGACCGCTGTGTGGATGAAAGAATGAATGTCGGCCAATGACCACATGTCCTCGTTGCCTTTGAAGGATTAGGCTCCTTGCCTGGGCAGAAGACAGCCAAGGTCAGCCTGAGCCTAGACACCTAGTGACCTGTGACACTGCAGGCAGTGACAGATGTTCATTTTCATGCTCATATATCCGCAGGTGGCGGATTCAGAGTGGTCGGAGAAGAAGTGTAACTAGGGATGACACAGACACGAGGGCACGGGCCAAAGGTCAGGGAAAATAGCTGAGATCGTGGAGCTCTAGCGGAGCCAGTGTAGGGCCCAGGCCTCCCTCCTGTACGTGGCAAAGAGGTGATCCATATGCCGCCATGGGCAGACTCTGGACTGCTGGGGCCCTGGACGCCCGGATTGCGGCCTTGTCTTCGGAGAAGTGACACACATGCACTGTGCCAGCGGAGGCTGTGGCCCAGGAGAGGGCAAAATCTTCAAAATGGGGGTTTCAGTTGACTTTGCCTGTGCTCTCCTTTGGCTGAGTGCCATCGTGTGTTTCCTAGCAGGAGAAGGCATTCGTGGAGAGAGGCGGATTCCATGTGTGCAGGCAAAGTGTGTGCTGAGATGATGAGTGGCTGGAGACCAGGGTGGACTCTTCAGACCCAGGATAGACCCCTGGCAGGTATGTGTCAATGTTTTCTGCCCATGGCACTCAGCCGGGTATTTGCATAGAATGTTCTCCGAGGAATTAGTAGTCTCTGGAGAGGCTGCTGCATGTCAGCAAGCTTCACCTGGCCAGGTCCGCCCGTGATGTAGCTCCCCAATCAATGGCTACTCTCTAGACCTTCCAGATAGACTAGCAGATCTTCTCTGCCCATGGGCAACCAGTAGAGCCAGAGGCCTTCCCCCTTTGCTCTTTCGTCTCTAGGCCCTCTGTCAGGCACTCCAAGGTGTGAAGTGACAAGGGGGAGAAGGAAGAGATTTCAGAGAACGAACGCATCCAGAGAGAGACAGAGAGAGGCAAGAGATGCTGAGTGGGGATGCCTTGCGTAGTGATATCCTGAGGAAAGTGGGAAAGAGGTACCTGGCCTGCTGTGCCAATGCCCTGAAGCAGTCCGCACCAGGGGCTCCCTTGTACCTGCGTAGCCTTTCCCAGAGTGTGCTCAAATCCTGTGGCCACTAGGTGTCATAGGTCACACTGGAGGGCCCTGTGTCATCTGCCTGGCGGGCCGGATCTCTGCCATTGGCTCAAGTCTTGTCAGCAGGCCCATCACAAGCTCCGCCCACTCTTGCGGGGGGGGACTGTCTCTATGGTGATGGCAAAGGAGTCTTAGCCCCGCCCACCTGGCCTTGACTTCACCTACCTGGCCCGCTGACCCTCACTCAGACCTCTGTGTTGCTCCAAATGAATGTCCGCCAGTGCCCGGGTGTCAGCATCTGGGATAAAGGATTCGGGACCTTGCCTGGGGCAGAAGGCAGCCTAGGTCAGCGGGTACCTGGAAGTCTACTGCCTTGTGACACTGCCTCCAGTGACAAATGGTGACTCCCACACTCACATATCACCTGGTGGCAGAATGATAGTGATGGGCGGAGAAACATCGCTCCGGAGCACACGTTCCGTGGGGCACCAGCCAAAGCAAAGGCCAGGGCCAGTAGTGGACGTCGCGGAGCTGAATGGCGAGCCAGTGAAGGGCCCAAGGGTCCCTCCTGTATGTGGCGAACAGGTCATCCGTGTCCCCACGTCCATAAACCATGGGACTGCTGGGGCCCAGGCTGCCAGGATTTCGGCCTTGCCTTCGGAGCCCGGCCACATACGCGGCCTTGCAGCGGAGGCGGGGACATGTAGACAGCCAAAATTTGGAAAATGGCAGTGTTTCCTCGAGTTCCCTGGCATCGGCCTTTTTGAGCGGCTTGCTTTTTTTCCTGGTAGGAGAGGGCCCTGACGGAGAAAGGCAGGATTACGTGTGCAGGAAAGGTGTGTGCTGAGAGGGTGACGACGTTGAGACCATGTTGGGATCTTTAGTCCCAGGAGAGGCCCCTGGCAGGTGTGGGTCAGTGTTCTCTACCCATCCCACTTGGCGGGGGGAGGTTTTCACCATACAAAGCAGCAGCGGAATTATCCGTCGCCGGAGGGGTTGCATCTGCCCACAAGCTCCACCTGGCCAGGGTCCGCCCCTGCTGTATTGTCCATGTCAGTCAACAGAAGCTAAGACCTTCCAGAGAGACTACCTGCTCTTCTCTACCCACGGGGAAGCAGTACAGCCAGAAGCCTCCCCCGTTCCATGTCTAGGCTCTCTCTCAGGCCCCTCATACTTGTGATGTGTCTCAGGGGTAGAAGGAAGAGATTTCTCCGAATGAACACATACACAGAGGGGCCATAGATGCTGAGGAAGGGCGCCTTGCCTACTGATATCCTAGCGTAAGTGGAAAAGTGGTACCTGCCTGCTGGCCCCGTGTGTCGAACGTGTCCACATCAGGGGCTGCCTACTGTGAGGTGATTCCCTGGGTGCCCTGGATTTTGTGGCCCAAAAGAGAAGGGGCCGTCGTGTGTCCATGGGTAAAATGGAGGGCACTGCGGAAGTGGCCACTTAGGCTGGACCTCTCCTATTGGCTCGGTGTTTGTGACCCGTCCCCGTCAGAAGTTCCGGCCAGCCTTGCGGTGGCTGTCTCCACGGTGATTGGGAAAGAAACCTTAGGCCCCGCACTCAGCCGTCACCTGGCCTACCTGGCCTCTTTAGCCTCATCTAGACCGCTGTGTGGATGAAAGAATGAATGTCGGCCAATGACCACATGTCGTCGTTGCCTTTGAAGGATTAGGCTCCTTGCCTGGGCAGAAGACAGCCAAGGTCAGCCTGAGCCTAGACACCTAGTGACCTGTGACACTGCAGGCAGTGACAGATGTTCATTTTCATGCTCATGTATCCGCAGGTGGCGGATTCAGAGTGGTCGGAGAAGAAGTGTAACTAGGGATGACACAGACACGAGGGCACGGGCCAAAGGTCAGGGAAAATAGCTGAGATCGTGGAGCTCTAGCGGAGCCAGTGTAGGGCCCAGGCCTCCCTCCTGTACGTGGCAAAGAGGTGATCCATATGCCGCCATGCACAGACTCTGGACTGCTGGGGCCCTGGACGCCCGGATTGCGGCCTTGTCTTCGGAGAAGTGACACACATGCACTGTGCCAGCGGAGGCTGTGGCGCAGCAGAGGGCAAAATCTTGAAAATGGGGGCTTCAGTTGACTTTGCCTGTGCTCTCCTTTGGCTGAGTGCCATCGTGTGTTCCCTAGCAGGAGAAGGCATTCGTGGAGAGAGGCGGATTCCATGTGTGCAGGCAAAGTGTGTGCTGAGATGATGAGTGGCTGGAGACCAGGGTGGACTTTTCAGACCCAGGATAGACCCCTGGCAGGTATGTGTCAATGTTTTCTGCCCATGGCACTCAGCCGGGTATTTGCATAGAATGTTCTCCGAGGAATTAGTAGTCTCCGGAGAGGCTGCTGCATGTCAGCAAGCTTCACCTGGCCAGGTCCGCCCGTGATGTAGCTCCCCAATCAATGGCTACTCTCTAGACCTTCCAGATAGACTAGCAGATCTTCTCTGCCCATGGGCAACCAGTAGAGCCAGAGGCCTTCCCCCTTTGCTCTTTCGTCTCTAGGCCCTCTGTCAGGCACTCCAAGGTGTGAAGTGACAAGGGGGAGAAGGAAGAGATTTCAGAGAACGAACACATCCAGAGAGAGACAGAGAGAGGCATGAGATGCTGAGTGGGGATGCCTTGCGTAGTGATATCCTGAGGAAAGTGGGAAAGAGGTACCTGGCCTGCTGTGCCAATGCCCTGAAGCGGTCCGCACCATGGGCTCCCTTGTGCCTGCGTAGCCTTTCCCAGGGTGTGCTCAAATCCTGTGGCCACTAGGTGTCATAGGTCACACTGGAGGGCCCTGTGTCATCTGCCTGGCGGGCTGGATCTCTGCCATTGGCTCAAGTCTTGTCAGCAGGCCCATCAGCAGCTCCGCCCACTCTTGCGGGGGGGGACTGTCTCTATGGTGATGGCAAAGGAGTCTTAGCCCCGCCCACCTGGCCTTGACTTCACCTACCTGGCCCGCTGACCCTCACTCAGACCTCTGTGTTGCTCCAAATGAATGTCCGCCAGTGCCCGGGTGTCAGCATCTGGGATAAAGGATTCGGGACCTTGCCTGGGGCAGAAGGCAGCCTAGGTCAGCGGGTACCTGGAAGTCTACTGCCTTGTGACACTGCCTCCAGTGACAAATGGTGACTCCCACACTCACATATCGCCTGGTGGCAGAATGATAGTGATGGGCGGAGAAACATCGCTCCGGAGCACACGTTCCGTGGGGCACCAGCCAAAGCAAAGGCCAGGGCCAGTAGTGGACGTCGCGGAGCTGAATGGCGAGCCAGTGAAGGGCCCAAGGATTCCTCTTGTATGTGGGAAACATGTCATCCGGGTCCCCACGTCCATAAACCACTGGATTACTGGGGCCCGGGACGCCAGGTTTTCGGCCTTGCCTTCGCTGCCCGGCCACATAGGCAGCCTTCCACCGGAGGCGGGGATATGTAGGCAGCAAAAATGTGGAAAATGGCAGTGTCTCCTCGATTTCTCTGGCATCGGCCTTTTTGAGCGGCATGCTTTTTTCCTAGTAGGATGAGGCACCGACGGAGAAAGGCAGGATTATGTGTGCAGGAAAGGTGTGTGCTGAGAAGGTGACAAGGTTGAGACCAGGTTGGGATCTTTAGTCCCAGGAAAGGCCCCTGGCAGGTGTGGGTCAATGTTCTGTGCCCATCCCACTTGGCGTGGGGAGGTTTACACCATACAAAGCAGCAGCGGAATTATTCTTCCCCCAGAGGTTGCATGTGCCCACAAGCTCCGCCTGGCCAGGGTCCGCCCCTACCGTATTGCCCATGTCGATCAACAGAAGCTAAGAGCTTCCAGAGAGACTAACTGCTATTCTCTAGCCACGGGGAAGCGGTACAGCCAGAAGCCTCCCCTGTTTCATCTCCAGGTTCTCTCTCAGGCCCCTCATAGTTGTGATGTGTCTCAGGGGTAGAAAAAAGAGATTTCTTTAAAAGAACACACACAAAGAGGGGCCATAGATGCTGAGGAAGGGCGCCTTGCCTAGTGATATCCTAGCGTAAGTGGAAAAGAGGTACCTGCCTGCTGTCCCAGTATGTCGAACCTGTCCACATCAGGGGTTGCCTACTGTGAAGTTATTCCCTGGGTACCCTCGATTTTGTGGCCAAGGACAGAAGGGGCCGTTGTGTGTCCACGGGTAAAATGGAGGGCTCTGTGGAACCGGCCGGTTAGGCTGGACCTCTCCTATTGGCTCAGAGTTTGTGACCCGTCCCCGTCAGAAGTTCCGGCCAGCCTTGCGGTGGCTGTCTCCATGGTGATTGGGAAGGAAGCCTTAGGCCCCGCACTCAGCCTTCACCTGGCCCACCTGGCCTCTTTACCCTCATCTAGACCCCTGTGTAGATGAAAGAAAGGTTGTTGGCCAGTGAACACGTGTCCTTCATTTCCTTTGAAGGATTAAGCTCCTTGCCTGGGCAGAAGACAGCCAAGGTCAGCCTGAGCCTAGACACCTAGTGACCTGTGACACTGCAGACAGTGATAGATGTTGATGTCCACGCTCAGATATCCGCAGCTGGCGGATCGAGAGTGGTCGGAGGTGAAGTGTAACTACAGGTCACGCACTCACGAGGGCACGGGCCAAAGGTCGGGAAAAATAGCTGAGGTCGTGGAGCTCTAGCGGAGCCAGTCTAGGGCCGAGGCCTCCCTCCTGTACGTGGCAAAGAGGTGATCCGTATGCCGCCATGCGCAGCCTCTGGACTGCTGGGGCCCTGGATGCCCGGATTTCGGCCTTGTCTTCGGAGAAGTGACGCACATGCAGCGTGCCACCGGAGGCTGTGGCCTAGCAGAGGGCAAAATCTTGAAAATGGGGGCTTCAGTTGACTTTGCCTGTGCTCTCCTTTGGCTGAGTGACATCCTGTGTCTCCTAGCAGGAGAAGGCATTCGTGGAGAGAGGCGGATTCCCTGTGTGCAGACAAAGTGTGTGCTGAGATGATGAGTAGCTGGAGACCGGGGTGGACTCTTCAGACCCAGGATAGGCCTCTGGCAGGTATGTGTCAATGTTTTCTGCCCTTTGCACTCAGCCAGGTATTTGCATACAATGTTACCAGAGGAATTAGTAGTCTCCGGAGAGGCTGCCACATGTCAGCAAGCTTCACCTGGCCAGGGTCCGCCGGTGACGTAGCTACCCCATCAGTCACTACTCTCTAGACCTTCCAGATAAACTACCAGATCTTGTCTACCCATGGGCAACCAGTAGAGCCAGAGGCCTTCCCCCTTTGCTCTTTGGTCTCTAGGCACTCTATCAGGCATTCCAAGCTGTGAAGTGACTCAGGGGGAGAAGGAAGAGATTTCAGAGAACGAAGACAAGCAGAGAGAGACAGAGAGAGGCAAGAGATGCTGAGTGGGGATGCCTTGCGTAGTGATATCCTGAGGAAAGTGGGAAAGAGGTACCTGGCCTGCTCTGCCAATGCCCTGAACCAGTCCGCACCAGGGGCTCCCCTGTGCCTGCGTAGGCTTTCCCAGGCTGTGCTCAAATCCTGTGGCCACTAGGTGTCATAGGTCATAATGGAGGGCCCTGTGTCATCTGCCTGGCGGGCCAGATCTCTGCCATTGGCTCAGTCTTGTCACCAGGCCCATCATAAGCTCCGCCTACTCTTCCGGTGGTGGGACTGTCTCCATGGTGATGGCAAAGGAGCCTTAGTCCCGCCCACCTGGCCTTGACTTCACCTAGCTGGCCTGCTGACCCTCACTCAGACCTCTGTGTTGATAAAAATTAATGTCGGCCAGTGCCCAGGTGTCAGCATCTGGGATAAAGGATTCCGGACCTTGCCGGGGGAGAAGGCAGCCTAGGTCAGCTGGTACCTGGAAGTCTAGTGACTCGTGACACTGCTGCCAGTGACAGACAAATGGTGACTCCCACACTCACATATCCCCTGGTGGCAGAATGATAGTGATGGGTGGAGAAACATCGCTCTGGAGCACTCGCGCAATGGGGCACCGGCCAAGGGCCAGGGCCAGTAGTGGACGTCGCGGAGCTGAATGGCGAGCCAGTGAAGGGCCCAAGGATTCCTCTTGTATGTGGGAAACATGTCATCCGGGTCCCCACGTCCATAAACCACTGGATTGCTGGGGCCCAGGATGCCAGGATTTCGGCCTTGCCTTCGCAGCCCGGCCACATAGGCAGCCTTCCACCGGAGGCGGGGATATGTAGACAGCAAAAATGTGGAAAATGGCAGTGTCTCCTCGATTTCTCTGGCATCCGCCTTTTTGAGCGGCATGCTTTTTTCCTAGTAGGATGAGGCACCGACAGAGAAAGGCAGGATTATGTGTGCAGGAAAGGTATGTGCTGAGAAGGTGACAAGGTTGAGACCAGGTTGGGATCTTTAGTCCCAGGAAAGGCCCCTGGCAGGTGTGGGTCAATGTTCTGTGCCCATCCCACTTGGCGTGGGGAGGTTTACACCATACAAAGCAGCAGCGGAATTATTCTTCCCCCAGAGGTTGCATGTGCCCACAAGCTCCGCCTGGCCAGGGTCCGCCCCTACCGTATTGCCCATGTCGATCAACAGAAGCTAAGAGCTTCCAGAGAGACTAACTGCTATTCTCTAGCCACGGGGAAGCGGTACAGCCAGAAGCCTCCCCCGTTCCATGTCTAGGCTCTCTCTCAGGCCCCTCATACTTGTGATGTGTCTCAGGGGTAGAAGGAAGAGATTTCTCCGAATGAACACATACACAGAGGGGCCATAGATGCTGAGGAAGGGCGCCTTGCCTACTGATATCCTAGCGTAAGTGGAAAAGTGGTACCTGCCTGCTGGCCCCGTGTGTCGAACGTGTCCACATCAGGGGCTGCCTACTGTGAGGTGATTCCCTGGGTGCCCTGGATTTTGTGGCCCAAAAGAGAAGGGGCCGTCGTGTGTCCATGGGTAAAATGGAGGGCACTGCGGAAGTGGCCGCTTAGGCTGGACCTCTCCTATTGGCTCGGTGTTTGTGACCCGTCCCCGTCAGAAGTTCCGGCCAGCCTTGCGGTGGCTGTCTCCACGGTGATTGGGAAAGAAACCTTAGGCCCCGCACTCAGCCGTCACCTGGCCTACCTGGCCTCTTTAGCCTCATCTAGACCGCTGTGTGGATGAAAGAATGAATGTCGGCCAATGACCACATGTCCTCGTTGCCTTTGAAGGATTAGGCTCCTTGCCTGGGCAGAAGACAGCCAAGGTCAGCCTGAGCCTAGACACCTAGTGACCTGTGACACTGCAGGCAGTGACAGATGTTCATTTTCATGCTCATGTATCCGCAGGTGGCGGATTCAGAGTGGTCGGAGAAGAAGTGTAACTAGGGATGACACAGACACGAGGGCACGGGCCAAAGGTCAGGGAAAATAGCTGAGATCGTGGAGCTCTAGCGGAGCCAGTGTAGGGCCCAGGCCTCCCTCCTGTACGTGGCAAAGAGGTGATCCATATGCCGCCATGCACAGACTCTGGACTGCTGGGGCCCTGGACGCCCGGATTGCGGCCTTGTCTTCGGAGAAGTGACACACATGCACTGTGCCAGCGGAGGCTGTGGCGCAGCAGAGGGCAAAATCTTGAAAATGGGGGCTTCAGTTGACTTTGCCTGTGCTCTCCTTTGGCTGAGTGCCATCGTGTGTTCCCTAGCAGGAGAAGGCATTCGTGGAGAGAGGCGGATTCCATGTGTGCAGGCAAAGTGTGTGCTGAGATGATGAGTGGCTGGAGACCAGGGTGGACTTTTCAGACCCAGGATAGACCCCTGGCAGGTATGTGTCAATGTTTTCTGCCCATGGCACTCAGCCGGGTATTTGCATAGAATGTTCTCCGAGGAATTAGTAGTCTCCGGAGAGGCTGCTGCATGTCAGCAAGCTTCACCTGGCCAGGTCCGCCCGTGATGTAGCTCCCCAATCAATGGCTACTCTCTAGACCTTCCAGATAGACTAGCAGATCTTCTCTGCCCATGGGCAACCAGTAGAGCCAGAGGCCTTCCCCCTTTGCTCTTTCGTCTCTAGGCCCTCTGTCAGGCACTCCAAGGTGTGAAGTGACAAGGGGGAGAAGGAAGAGATTTCAGAGAACGAACACATCCAGAGAGAGACAGAGAGAGGCATGAGATGCTGAGTGGGGATGCCTTGCGTAGTGATATCCTGAGGAAAGTGGGAAAGAGGTACCTGGCCTGCTCTGCCAATGCCCTGAAGCGGTCCGCACCATGGGCTCCCTTGTGCCTGTGTAGCCTTTCCCAGGGTGTGCTCAAATCCTGTGGCCACTAGGTGTCATAGGTCACACTGGAGGGCCCTGTGTCATCTGCCTGGCGGGCTGGATCTCTGCCATTGGCTCAAGTCTTGTCAGCAGGCCCATCAGCAGCTCCGCCCACTCTTGCGGGGGGGGACTGTCTCTATGGTGATGGCAAAGGAGTCTTAGCCCCGCCCACCTGGCCTTGACTTCACCTACCTGGCCCGCTGACCCTCACTCAGACCTCTGTGTTGCTCCAAATGAATGTCCGCCAGTGCCCGGGTGTCAGCATCTGGGATAAAGGATTCGGGACCTTGCCTGGGGCAGAAGGCAGCCTAGGTCAGCGGGTACCTGGAAGTCTACTGCCTTGTGACACTGCCTCCAGTGACAAATGGTGACTCCCACACTCACATATCGCCTGGTGGCAGAATGATAGTGATGGGCGGAGAAACATCGCTCCGGAGCACACGTTCCGTGGGGCACCAGCCAAAGCAAAGGCCAGGGCCAGTAGTGGACGTCGCGGAGCTGAATGGCGAGCCAGTGAAGGGCCCAAGGATTCCTCTTGTATGTGGGAAACATGTCATCCGGGTCCCCACGTCCATAAACCACTGGATTACTGGGGCCCGGGACGCCAGGTTTTCGGCCTTGCCTTCGCTGCCCGGCCACATAGGCAGCCTTCCACCGGAGGCGGGGATATGTAGGCAGCAAAAATGTGGAAAATGGCAGTGTCTCCTCGATTTCTCTGGCATCGGCCTTTTTGAGCGGCATGCTTTTTTCCTAGTAGGATGAGGCACCGACGGAGAAAGGCAGGATTATGTGTGCAGGAAAGGTGTGTGCTGAGAAGGTGACAAGGTTGAGACCAGGTTGGGATCTTTAGTCCCAGGAAAGGCCCCTGGCAGGTGTGGGTCAATGTTCTGTGCCCATCCCACTTGGCGTGGGGAGGTTTACACCATACAAAGCAGCAGCGGAATTATTCTTCCCCCAGAGGTTGCATGTGCCCACAAGCTCCGCCTGGCCAGGGTCCGCCCCTACCGTATTGCCCATGTCGATCAACAGAAGCTAAGAGCTTCCAGAGAGACTAACTGCTATTCTCTAGCCACGGGGAAGCGGTACAGCCAGAAGCCTCCCCTGTTTCATCTCCAGGTTCTCTCTCAGGCCCCTCATAGTTGTGATGTGTCTCAGGGGTAGAAAAAAGAGATTTCTTTAAAAGAACACACACAAAGAGGGGCCATAGATGCTGAGGAAGGGCGCCTTGCCTAGTGATATCCTAGCGTAAGTGGAAAAGAGGTACCTGCCTGCTGTCCCAGTATGTCGAACCTGTCCACATCAGGGGTTGCCTACTGTGAAGTTATTCCCTGGGTACCCTCGATTTTGTGGCCAAGGACAGAAGGGGCCGTTGTGTGTCCACGGGTAAAATGGAGGGCTCTGCGGAACCGGCCGGTTAGGCTGGACCTCTCCTATTGGCTCAGAGTTTGTGACCCGTCCCCGTCAGAAGTTCCGGCCAGCCTTGCGGTGGCTGTCTCCATGGTGATTGGGAAGGAAGCCTTAGGCCCCGCACTCAGCCTTCACCTGGCCCACCTGGCCTCTTTACCCTCATCTAGACCCCTGTGTAGATGAAAGAAAGGTTGTTGGCCAGTGAACACGTGTCCTTCATTTCCTTTGAAGGATTAAGCTCCTTGCCTGGGCAGAAGACAGCCAAGGTCAGCCTGAGCCTAGACACCTAGTGACCTGTGACACTGCAGACAGTGATAGATGTTGATGTCCACGCTCAGATATCCGCAGCTGGCGGATCGAGAGTGGTCGGAGGTGAAGTGTAACTACAGGTCACGCACTCACGAGGGCACGGGCCAAAGGTCGGGAAAAATAGCTGAGGTCGTGGAGCTCTAGCGGAGCCAGTCTAGGGCCGAGGCCTCCCTCCTGTACGTGGCAAAGAGGTGATCCGTATGCCGCCATGCGCAGCCTCTGGACTGCTGGGGCCCTGGATGCCCGGATTTCGGCCTTGTCTTCGGAGAAGTGACGCACATGCAGCGTGCCACCGGAGGCTGTGGCCTAGCAGAGGGCAAAATCTTGAAAATGGGGGCTT
Source organism: Loxodonta africana (assembly GCF_030014295.1). Lineage (NCBI taxonomy): Eukaryota > Metazoa > Chordata > Mammalia > Proboscidea > Elephantidae > Loxodonta > Loxodonta africana. Next base: position 154,260 of record NW_026974948.1, on the reverse strand, counting down.
CAGTTGACTTTGCCTGTGCTCTCCTTTGGCTGAGTGACATCCTGTGTCTCCTAGCAGGAGAAGGCATTCGTGGAGAGAGGCGGATTCCCTGTGTGCAGACAAAGTGTGTGCTGAGATGATGAGTAGCTGGAGACCGGGGTGGACTCTTCAGACCCAGGATAGGCCTCTGGCAGGTATGTGTCAATGTTTTCTGCCCTTTGCACTCAGCCAGGTATTTGCATACAATGTTACCAGAGGAATTAGTAGTCTCCGGAGAGGCTGCCACATGTCAGCAAGCTTCACCTGGCCAGGGTCCGCCGGTGACGTAGCTACCCCATCAGTCACTACTCTCTAGACCTTCCAGATAAACTACCAGATCTTGTCTACCCATGGGCAACCAGTAGAGCCAGAGGCCTTCCCCCTTTGCTCTTTGGTCTCTAGGCACTCTATCAGGCATTCCAAGCTGTGAAGTGACTCAGGGGGAGAAGGAAGAGATTTCAGAGAACGAAGACAAGCAGAGAGAGACAGAGAGAGGCAAGAGATGCTGAGTGGGGATGCCTTGCGTAGTGATATCCTGAGGAAAGTGGGAAAGAGGTACCTGGCCTGCTCTGCCAATGCCCTGAACCAGTCCGCACCAGGGGCTCCCCTGTGCCTGCGTAGGCTTTCCCAGGCTGTGCTCAAATCCTGTGGCCACTAGGTGTCATAGGTCATAATGGAGGGCCCTGTGTCATCTGCCTGGCGGGCCAGATCTCTGCCATTGGCTCAGTCTTGTCACCAGGCCCATCATAAGCTCCGCCTACTCTTCCGGTGGTGGGACTGTCTCCATGGTGATGGCAAAGGAGCCTTAGTCCCGCCCACCTGGCCTTGACTTCACCTAGCTGGCCTGCTGACCCTCACTCAGACCTCTGTGTTGATAAAAATTAATGTCGGCCAGTGCCCAGGTGTCAGCATCTGGGATAAAGGATTCCGGACCTTGCCGGGGGAGAAGGCAGCCTAGGTCAGCTGGTACCTGGAAGTCTAGTGACTCGTGACACTGCTGCCAGTGACAGACAAATGGTGACTCCCACACTCACATATCCCCTGGTGGCAGAATGATAGTGATGGGTGGAGAAACATCGCTCTGGAGCACTCGCGCAATGGGGCACCGGCCAAGGGCCAGGGCCAGTAGTGGACGTCGCGGAGCTGAATGGCGAGCCAGTGAAGGGCCCAAGGATTCCTCTTGTATGTGGGAAACATGTCATCCGGGTCCCCACGTCCATAAACCACTGGATTGCTGGGGCCCAGGATGCCAGGATTTCGGCCTTGCCTTCGCAGCCCGGCCACATAGGCAGCCTTCCACCGGAGGCGGGGATATGTAGACAGCAAAAATGTGGAAAATGGCAGTGTCTCCTCGATTTCTCTGGCATCCGCCTTTTTGAGCGGCATGCTTTTTTCCTAGTAGGATGAGGCACCGACAGAGAAAGGCAGGATTATGTGTGCAGGAAAGGTATGTGCTGAGAAGGTGACAAGGTTGAGACCAGGTTGGGATCTTTAGTCCCAGGAAAGGCCCCTGGCAGGTGTGGGTCAATGTTCTGTGCCCATCCCACTTGGCGTGGGGAGGTTTACACCATACAAAGCAGCAGCGGAATTATTCTTCCCCCAGAGGTTGCATGTGCCCACAAGCTCCGCCTGGCCAGGGTCCGCCCCTACCGTATTGCCCATGTCGATCAACAGAAGCTAAGAGCTTCCAGAGAGACTAACTGCTATTCTCTAGCCACGGGGAAGCGGTACAGCCAGAAGCCTCCCCCGTTCCATGTCTAGGCTCTCTCTCAGGCCCCTCATACTTGTGATGTGTCTCAGGGGTAGAAGGAAGAGATTTCTCCGAATGAACACATACACAGAGGGGCCATAGATGCTGAGGAAGGGCGCCTTGCCTACTGATATCCTAGCGTAAGTGGAAAAGTGGTACCTGCCTGCTGGCCCCGTGTGTCGAACGTGTCCACATCAGGGGCTGCCTACTGTGAGGTGATTCCCTGGGTGCCCTGGATTTTGTGGCCCAAAAGAGAAGGGGCCGTCGTGTGTCCATGGGTAAAATGGAGGGCACTGCGGAAGTGGCCGCTTAGGCTGGACCTCTCCTATTGGCTCGGTGTTTGTGACCCGTCCCCGTCAGAAGTTCCGGCCAGCCTTGCGGTGGCTGTCTCCATGGTGATTGGGAAAGAAGCCTTAGGCCCCGCACTCAGCCGTCACCTGGCCTACCTGGCCTCTTTAGCCTCATCTAGACCGCTGTGTGGATGAAAGAATGAATGTCGGCCAATGACCACATGTCCTCGTTGCCTTTGAAGGATTAGGCTCCTTGCCTGGGCAGAAGACAGCCAAGGTCAGCCTGAGCCTAGACACCTAGTGACCTGTGACACTGCAGGCAGTGACAGATGTTCATTTTCATGCTCATGTATCCGCAGGTGGCGGATTCAGAGTGGTCGGAGAAGAAGTGTAACTAGGGATGACACAGACACGAGGGCACGGGCCAAAGGTCAGGGAAAATAGCTGAGATCGTGGAGCTCTAGCGGAGCCAGTGTAGGGCCCAGGCCTCCCTCCTGTACGTGGCAAAGAGGTGATCCATATGCCGCCATGGGCAGACTCTGGACTGCTGGGGCCCTGGACGCCCGGATTGCGGCCTTGTCTTCGGAGAAGTGACACACATGAACTGTGCCAGCGGAGGCTGTGGCCCAGCAGAGGACAAAATCTTGAAAATGGGGGCTTCAGTTGACTTTGCCTGTGCTCTCCTTTGGCTGAGTGCCATCGTGTGTTTCCTAGCAGGAGAAGGCATTCGTGGAGAGAGGCGGATTCCATGTGTGCAGGCAAAGTGTGTGCTGAGATGATGAGTGGCTGGAGACCAGGGTGGACTCTTCAGACCCAGGATAGACCCCTGGCAGGTATGTGTCAATGTTTTCTGCCCATGGCACTCAGCCGGGTATTTGCATAGAATGTTCTCCGAGGAATTAGTAGTCTCTGGAGAGGCTGCTGCATGTCAGCAAGCTTCACCTGGCCAGGTCCGCCCGTGATGTAGCTCCCCAATCAATGGCTACTCTCTAGACCTTCCAGATAGACTAGCAGATCTTCTCTGCCCATGGGCAACCAGTAGAGCCAGAGGCCTTCCCCCTTTGCTCTTTCGTCTCTAGGCCCTCTGTCAGGCACTCCAAGGTGTGAAGTGACAAGGGGGAGAAGGAAGAGATTTCAGAGAACGAACGCATCCAGAGAGAGACAGAGAGAGGCAAGAGATGCTGAGTGGGGATGCCTTGCGTAGTGATATCCTGAGGAAAGTGGGAAAGAGGTACCTGGCCTGCTGTGCCAATGCCCTGAAGCAGTCCGCACCAGGGGCTCCCTTGTACCTGCGTAGCCTTTCCCAGAGTGTGCTCAAATCCTGTGGCCACTAGGTGTCATAGGTCACACTGGAGGGCCCTGTGTCATCTGCCTGGCGGGCCGGATCTCTGCCATTGGCTCAAGTCTTGTCAGCAGGCCCATCACAAGCTCCGCCCACTCTTGCGGGAGGGGACTGTCTCTATGGTGATGGCAAAGGAGTCTTAGCCCCGCCCACCTGGCCTTGACTTCACCTACCTGGCCCGCTGACCCTCACTCAGACCTCTGTGTTGCTCCAAATGAATGTCCGCCAGTGCCCGGGTGTCAGCATCTGGGATAAAGGATTCGGGACCTTGCCTGGGGCAGAAGGCAGCCTAGGTCAGCGGGTACCTGGAAGTCTACTGCCTTGTGACACTGCTGCCAGTGACAAATGGTGACTCCCACACTCACATATCGCCTGGTGGCAGAATGATAGTGATGGGCGGAGAAACATGGCTCCGGAGCACACGTTCCGTGGGGCACCAGCCAAAGCAAAGGCCAGGGCCGGTAGTGGACGTCGTGGAGCTGAATGGCGAGCCAGTGAAGGGCCCAAGGGTCCCTCCTGTATGTGGCGAACAGGTCATCCGTGTCCCCACGTCCATAAACCATGGGACTGCTGGGGCCCAGGCTGCCAGGATTTCGGCCTTGCCTTCGGAGCCCGGCCACATACGCGGCCTTGCAGCGGAGGGGGGGACGTGTAGACAGCCAAAATTTGGAAAAAGGCAGTGTTTCCTCGAGTTCCCTGGCATCGGCCTTTTTAGCGGCTTGCTTTTTTTCCTGGTAGGAGAGGGCCCTGACGGAGAAAAGCAGGATTACGTGTGCAGGAAAGGTGTGTGCTGAGAGGGTGACGACGTTGAGACCATGTTGGGATCTTTAGTCCCAGGAGAGGCCCCTGGCGGGTGTGGGTCAGTGTTCTCTACCCATCCCACTTGGCGGGGGGAGGTTTTCACCATACAAAGAAGCAGCGGAATTATTCGTCGCCGGAGGGGTTGCATCTGCCCAGAAGCTCCACCTGGCCAGGGTCCGCCCTTGCTGTATTGTCCATGTCAGTCAACAGAAGCTAAGACCTTCCAGAGAGACTACCTGCTCTTCTCTACCCACGGGGAAGCAGTACAGCCAGAAGCCTCCCCCATTCCATCTCTAGGCTCTCTCTCAGGCCCCTCATACTTGTGATGTGTCTCAGGGGTAGAAGGAAGAGATTTCTCCGAATGAACACATACACAGAGGGGCCATAGATGCTGAGGAAGGGCGCCTTGCCTACTGATATCCTAGCGTAAGTGGAAAAGTGGTACCTGCCTGCTGGCCCCGTGTGTCGAACGTGTCCACATCAGGGGCTGCCTACGGTGAGGTGATTCCCTGGGTGCCCTGGATTTTGTGGCCCAAAAGAGAAGGGGCCGTCGTGTGTCCATGGGTAAAATGGAGGGCAGTGCGAAAGTGGCCGCTTAGGCTGGACCTCTCGTATTGGCTCGGTGTTTGTGACCCGTCCCCGTCAGAAGTTCCGGCCAGCCTTGCGGTGGCTGTCTCCATGGTGATTGGGAAAGAAGCCTTAGGCCCCGCACTCAGCCGTCACCTGGCCTACCTGGCCTCTTTAGCCTCATCTAGACCGCTGTGTGGATGAAAGAATGAATGTCGGCCAATGACCACATGTCCTCGTTGCCTTTGAAGGATTAGGCTCCTTGCCTGGGCAGAAGACAGCCAAGGTCAGCCTGAGCCTAGACACCTAGTGACCTGTGACACTGCAGGCAGTGACAGATGTTCATTTTCATGCTCATGTATCCGCAGGTGGCGGATTCAGAGTGGTCGGAGAAGAAGTGTAACTAGGGATGACACAGACACGAGGGCACGGGCCAAAGGTCAGGGAAAATAGCTGAGATCGTGGAGCTCTAGCGGAGCCAGTGTAGGGCCCAGGCCTCCCTCCTGTACGTGGCAAAGAGGTGATCCATATGCCGCCATGCACAGACTCTGGACTGCTGGGGCCCTGGACGCCCGGATTGCGGCCTTGTCTTCGGAGAAGTGACACACATGCACTGTGCCAGCGGAGGCTGTGGCCCAGCAGAGGACAAAATCTTGAAAATGGGGGCTTCAGTTGACTTTGCCTGTGCTCTCCTTTGGCTGAGTGCCATCGTGTGTTTCCTAGCAGGAGAAGGCATTCGTGGAGAGAGGCGGATTCCGTGTGTGCAGGCAAAGTGTGTGCTGAGATGATGAGTGGCTGGAGACCAGGGTGGACTCTTCAGACCCAGGATAGACCCCTGGCAGGTATGTGTCAATGTTTCTGCCCATGGCACTCAGCCGAGTATTTGCATAGAATGTTCTCCGAGGAATTAGTAGTCTCCGGAGAGGCTGCTGCATGTCAGCAAGCTTCACCTGGCCAGGTCCGCCCGTGATGTAGCTCCCCAATCAATGGCTACTCTCTAGACCTTCCAGATAGACTAGCAGATCTTCTCTGCCCATGGGCAACCAGTAGAGCCAGAGGCCTTCCCCCTTTGCTCTTTCGTCTCTAGGCCCTCTGTCAGGCACTCCAAGGTGTGAAGTGACAAGGGGGAGAAGGAAGAGATTTCAGAGAACGAACACATCCAGAGAGAGACAGAGAGAGGCAAGAGATGCTGAGTGGGGATGCCTTGCGTAGTGATATCCTGAGGAAAGTGGGAAAGAGGTACCTGGCCTGCTCTGCCAATGCCCTGAAGCAGTCCGCACCAGGGGCTCCCTTGTGCCTGCGTAGCCTCTCCCAGGGTGTGCTCAAATCCTGCGGCCACTAGGTGTCATAGGTCACACTGGAGGGCCCTGTGTCATCTGCCTGGCGGGCCGGATCTCTGCCATTGGCTCAAGTCTTGTCAGCAGGCCCATCACAAGCTCCGCCCACTCTTGCGGGGGGGACTGTCTCTATGGTGATGGCAAAGGAGTCTTAGCCCCGCCCACCTGGCCTTGACTTCACCTACCTGGCCCGCTGACCCTCACTCAGACCTCTGTGTTGCTCCAAATGAATGTCCGCCAGTGCCCGGGTGTCAGCATCTGGGATAAAGGATTCGGGACCTTGCCTGGGGCAGAAGGCAGCCTAGGTCAGCGGGTACCTGGAAGTCTACTGCCTTGTGACACTGCTGCCAGTGACAAATGGTGACTCCCACACTCACATATCGCCTGGTGGCAGAATGATAGTGATGGGCGGAGAAACATCGCTCCGGAGCACAAGTTCCGTGGGGCACCAGCCAAAGCAAAGGCCAGGGCCGGTAGTGGACGTCGTGGAGCTGAATGGCGAGCCAGTGAAGGGCCCAAGGGTCCCTCCTGTATGTGGCGAACAGGTCATCCGTGTCCCCACGTCCATAAACCATGGGACTGCTGGGGCCCAGGCTGCCAGGATTTCGGCCTTGCCTTCGGAGCGCGGCCACATACGCGGCCTTGCAGCGGAGGCGGGGACATGTAGACAGCCAAAATTTGGAAAAAGGCAGTGTTTCCTCGAGTTCCCTGGCATCGGCCTTTTTGAGCGGCTTGCTTTTTTTCCTGGTAGGAGAGGGCCCTGACGGAGAAAGGCAGGATTACGTGTGCAGGAAAGGTGTGTGCTGAGAGGGTGACGACGTTGAGACCATGTTGGGATCTTTAGTCCCAGGAGAGGCCCCTGGCGGGTGTGGGTCAGTGTTCTCTACCCATCCCACTTGGCGGGGGGAGGTTTTCACCATACAAAGCAGCAGCGGAATTATTCGTCGCCGGAGGGGTTGCATCTGCCCACAAGCTCCACCTGGCCAGGGTCCGCCCCTGCGGTATTGTCCATGTCAGTCAACAGAAGCTAAGACCTTCCAGAGAGACTACCTGCTCTTCTCTACCCACGGGGAAGCAGTACAGCCAGAAGCCTCCCCCGTTCCATCTCTAGGCTCTCTCTCAGGCCCCTCATACTTGTGATGTGTCTCAGGGGTAGAAGGAAGAGATTTCTCCGAATGAACACATACACAGAGGGGCCATAGATGCTGAGGAAGGGCGCCTTGCCTACTGATATCCTAGCGTAAGTGGAAAAGTGGTACCTGCCTGCTGGCCCCGTGTGTCGAACGTGTCCACATCAGGGGCTGCCTACTGTGAGGTGATTCCCTGGGTGCCCTCGATTTTGTGGCCCAAAAGAGAAGGGGCCGTCGTGTGTCCATGGGTAAAATGGAGGGCATTGCAGAAGTGGCCGCTTAGGCTGGACCTCTCCTATTGGCTCGGTGTTTGTGACCCGTCCCCGTCAGAAGTTCCGGCCAGCCTTGCGGTGGCTGTCTCCATGGTGATTGGGAAAGAAGCCTTAGGCCCCGCACTCAGCCGTCACCTGGCCTACCTGGCCTCTTTAGCCTCATCTAGACCGCTGTGTGGATGAAAGAATGAATGTCGGCCAATGACCACATGTCCTCGTTGCCTTTGAAGGATTAGGCTCCTTGCCTGGGCAGAAGACAGCCAAGGTCAGCCTGAGCCTAGACACCTAGTGACCTGTGACACTGCAGGCAGTGACAGATGTTCATTTTCATGCTCATGTATCCGCAGGTGGCGGATTCAGAGTGGTCGGAGAAGAAGTGTAACTAGGGATGACACAGACACGAGGGCACGGGCCAAAGGTCAGGGAAAATAGCTGAGATCGTGGAGCTCTAGCGGAGCCAGTGTAGGGCCCAGGCCTCCCTCCTGTACGTGGCAAAGAGGTGATCCATATGCCGCCATGCACAGACTCTGGACTGCTGGGGCCCTGGACGCCCGGATTGCGGCCTTGTCTTCGGAGAAGTGACACACATGCACTGTGCCAGCGGAGGCTGTGGCGCAGCAGAGGGCAAAATCTTGAAAATGGGGGCTTCAGTTGACTTTGCCTGTGCTCTCCTTTGGCTGAGTGCCATCGTGTGTTTCCTAGCAGGAGAAGGCATTCGTGGAGAGAGGCGGATTCCATGAGTGCAGGCAAAGTGTGTGCTGAGATGATGAGTGGCTGGAGACCAGGGTGGACTCTTCAGACCCAGGATAGACCCCTGGCAGGTATGTGTCAATGTTTTCTGCCCATGGCACTCAGCCGGGTATTTGCATAGAATGTTCTCCGAGGAATTAGTAGTCTCCGGAGAGGCTGCTGCATGTCAGCAAGCTTCACCTGGCCAGGTCCGCCCGTGATGTAGCTCCCCAATCAATGGCTACTCTCTAGACCTTCCAGATAGACTAGCAGATCTTCTCTGCCCATGGGCAACCAGTAGAGCCAGAGGCCTTCCCCCTTTGCTCTTTCGTCTCTAGGCCCTCTGTCAGGCACTCCAAGGTGTGAAGTGACAAGGGGGAGAAGGAAGAGATTTCAGAGAACGAACACATCCAGAGAGAGACAGAGAGAGGCATGAGATGCTGAGTGGGGATGCCTTGCGTAGTGATATCCTGAGGAAAGTGGGAAAGAGGTACCTGGCCTGCTCTGCCAATGCCCTGAAGCGGTCTGCACCAGGGGCTCCCTTGTGCCTGCGTAGCCTTTCCCAGGGTGTGCACAAATCCTGTGGCCACTAGGTGTCATAGGTCACACTGGAGGGCCCTGTGTCATCTGCCTGGCGGGCCGGATCTCTGCCATTGGCTCAAGTCTTGTCAGCAGGCCCATCACAAGCTCCGCCCACTCTTGCGGGGGGGACTGTCTCTATGGTGATGGCAAAGGAGTCTTAGCCCCGCCCACCTGGCCTTGACTTCACCTACCTGGCCCGCTGACCCTCACTCAGACCTCTGTGTTGCTCCAAATGAATGTCCGCCAGTGCCCGGGTGTCAGCATCTGGGATAAAGGATTCGGGACCTTGCCTGGGGCAGAAGGCAGCCTAGGTCAGCGGGTACCTGGAAGTCTACTGCCTTGTGACACTGCTGCCAGTGACAAATGGTGACTCCCACACTCACATATCGCCTGGTGGCAGAATGATAGTGATGGGCGGAGAAACATCGCTCCGGAGCACACGTTCCGTGGGGCACCAGCCAAAGCAAAGGCCAGGGCCGGTAGTGGACGTCGTGGAGCTGAATGGCGAGCCAGTGAAGGGCCCAAGGGTCCCTCCTGTATGTGGCGAACAGGTCATCCGTGTCCCCACGTCCATAAACCATGGGACTGCTGGGGCCCAGGCTGCCAGGATTTCGGCCTTGCCATCGGAGCCCGGCCACATACGCGGCCTTGCAGCGGAGGCGGGGATATGTAGACAGCCAAAATTTGGAAAATGGCAGTGTTTCCTCGAGTTCCCTGGCATCGGCCTTTTTGAGCGGCTTGCTTTTTTTCCTGGTAGGAGAGGGCCCTGACGGAGAAAGGCAGGATTACGTGTGCAGGAAAGGTGTGTGCTGAGAGGGTGACGACGTTGAGACCATGTTGGGATCTTTAGTCCCAGGAGAGGCCCCTGGCGGGTGTGGGTCAGTGTTCTCTACCCATCCCACTTGGCGGGGGGAGGTTTTCACCATACAAAGCAGCAGCGGAATTATCCGTCGCCGGAGGGGTTGCATCTGCCCACAAGCTCCACCTGGGCAGGGTCCGCCCCTGCTGTATTGTCCATGTCAGTCAACAGAAGCTAAGACCTTCCAGAGAGACTACCTGCTCTTCTCTACCCACGGGGAAGCAGTACAGCCAGAAGCCTCCCCCGTTCCATCTCTAGGCTCTCTCTCAGGCCCCTCATACTTGTGATGTGTCTCAGGGGTAGAAGGAAGAGATTTCTCCGAATGAACACATACACAGAGGGGCCATAGATGCTGAGGAAGGGCGCCTTGCCTACTGATATCCTAGCGTAAGTGGAAAAGTGGTACCTGCCTGCTGGCCCCGTGTGTCGAACGTGTCCACATCAGGGGCTGCCTACTGTGAGGTGATTCCCTGGGTGCCCTGGATTTTGTGGCCCAAAAGAGAAGGGGCCGTCGTGTGTCCATGGGTAAAATGGAGGGCACTGCGGAAGTGGCCGCTTAGGCTGGACCTCTCCTATTGGCTCGGTGTTTGTGACCCGTCCCCGTCAGAAGTTCCGGCCAGCCTTGCGGTGGCTGTCTCCATGGTGATTGGGAAAGAAGCCTTAGGCCCCGCACTCAGCCGTCACCTGGCCTACCTGGCCTCTTTAGCCTCATCTAGACCGCTGTGTGGATGAAAGAATGAATGTCGGCCAATGACCACATGTCCTCGTTGCCTTTGAAGGATTAGGCTCCTTGCCTGGGCAGAAGACAGCCAAGGTCAGCCTGAGCCTAGACACCTAGTGACCTGTGACACTGCAGGCAGTGACAGATGTTCATTTTCATGCTCATGTATCCGCAGGTGGTGGATTCAGAGTGGTCGGAGAAGAAGTGTAACTAGGGATGACACAGACACGAGGGCACGGGCCAAAGTCAGGGAAAATAGCTGAGATCGTGGAGCTCTAGCGGAGCCAGTGTAGGGCCCTGGCCTCCCTCCTGTACGTGGCAAAGAGGTGATCCATATGCCGCCATGCACAGACTCTGGACTGCTGGGGCCCTGGACGCCCGGATTGCGGCCTTGTCTTCGGAGAAGTGACACACATGCACTGTGCCAGCGGAGGCTGTGGCCCAGCAGAGGACAAAATCTTGAAAATGGGGGCTTCACTTGACTTTGCCTGTGCTCTCCCTTGGCTGAGTGCCATCGTGTGTTTCCTAGCAGGAGAAGGCATTCGTGGAGAGAGGCGGATTCCGTGTGTGCAGGCAAAGTGTGTGCTGAGATGATGAGTGGCTGGAGACCAGGGTGGACTCTTCAACCCAGGATAGACCCCTGGCAGGTATGTGTCAATGTTTCTGCCCATGGCACTCAGCCGGGTATTTGCATAGAATGTTCTCCGCGGAATTAGTAGTCTCCGGAGAGGCTGCTGCATGTCAGCAAGCTTCACCTGGCCAGGTCCGCCCGTGATGTAGCTCCCCAATCAATGGCTACTCTCTAGACCTTCCAGATAGACTAGCAGATCTTCTCTGCCCATGGGCAACCAGTAGAGCCAGAGGCCTTCCCCCTTTGCTCTTTCGTCTCTAGGCCCTCTGTCAGGCACTCCAAGGTGTGAAGTGACAAGGGGGAGAAGGAAGAGATTTCAGAGAACGAACACATCCAGAGAGAGACAGAGAGAGGCAAGAGATGCTGAGTGGGGATGCCTTGCGTAGTGATATCCTTAGGAAAGTGGGAAAGAGGTACCTGGCCTGCTGTGCCAATGCCCTGAAGCAGTCCGCACCAGGGGCTCCCTTGTGCCTGCGTAGCCTCTCCCAGGGTGTGCTCAAATCCTGTGGCCACTAGGTGTCATAGGTCACACTGGAGGGCCCTGTGTCATCTGCCTGGCGGGCCGGATCTCTGCCATTGGCTCAAGTCTTGTCAGCAGGCCCATCACAAGCTCCGCCCACTCTTGCGGGGGGGGACTGTCTCTATGGTGATGGCAAAGGAGTCTTAGCCCCGCCCACCTGGCCTTGACTTCACCTACCTGGCCCGCTGACCCTCACTCAGACCTCTGTGTTGCTCCAAATGAATGTCCGCCAGTGCCCGGGTGTCAGCATCTGGAATAAAGGATTCGGGACCTTGCCTGGGGCAGAAGGCAGCCTAGGTCAGCGGGTACCTGGAAGTCTACTGCCTTGTGACACTGCTGCCAGTGACAAATGGTGACTCCCACACTCACATATCGCCTGGTGGCAGAATGATAGTGATGGGCGGAGAAACATCGCTCCGGAGCACACGTTCCGTGGGGCACCAGCCAAAGCAAAGGCCAGGGCCGGTAGTGGACGTCGTGGAGCTGAATGGCGAGCCAGTGAAGGGCCCAAGGGTCCCTCCTGTATGTGGCGAACAGGTCATCCGTGTCCCCACGTCCATAAACCATGGGACTGCTGGGGCCCAGGCTGCCAGGATTTCGGCCTTGCCTTCGGAGTCCGGCCACATATGCGGCCTTGCAGCGGAGGTGGGGACATGTAGACAGCCAAAATTTGGAAAAAGGCAGTGTTTCCTCGAGTTCCCTGGCATCGGCCTTTTTGAGCGGCTTGCTTTTTTTCCTGGTAGGAGAGGGCCCTGACGGAGAAAGGCAGGATTACGTGTGCAGGAAAGGTGTGTGCTGAGAGGGTGACGACGTTGAGACCATGTTGGGATCTTTAGTCCCAGGAGAGGCCCCTGGCGGGTGTGGGTCAGTGTTCTCTACCCATCCCACTTGGCGGGGGGAGGTTTTCACCATACAAAGCAGCAGCGGAATTATTCGTCGCCGGAGGGGTTGCATCTGCCCACAAGCTCCACCTGGCCAGGGTCCGCCCCTACTGTATTGTCCATGTCAGTCAACAGAAGCTAAGACCTTCCAGAGAGACTACCTGCTCTTCTCTACCCACGGGGAAGCAGTACAGCCAGAAGCCTCCCCCGTTCCATCTCTAGGCTCTCTCTCAGGCCCCTCATACTTGTGATGTGTCTCAGGGGTAGAAGGAAGAGATTTCTCCGAATGAACACATACACAGAGGGGCCATAGATGCTGAGGAAGGGCGCCTTGCCTACTGATATCCTAGCGTAAGTGGAAAAGTGGTACCTGCCTGCTGGCCCCGTGTGTCGAACGTGTCCACATCAGGGGCTGCCTACGGTGAGGTGATTCCCTGGGTGCCCTGGATTTTGTGGCCCAAAAGAGAAGGGGCCGTCGTGTGTCCATGGGTAAAATGGAGGGCACTGCGGAAGTGGCCGCTTAGGCTGGACCTCTCGTATTGGCTCGGTGTTTGTGACCCGTCCCCGTCAGAAGTTCCGGCCAGCCTTGCGGTGGCTGTCTCCATGGTGATTGGGAAAGAAGCCTTAGGCCCCGCACTCAGCCGTCACCTGGCCTACCTGGCCTCTTTAGCCTCATCTAGACCGCTGTGTGGATGAAAGAATGAATGTCGGCCAATGACCACATGTCCTCGTTGCCTTTGAAGGATTAGGCTCCTTGCCTGGGCAGAAGACAGCCAAGGTCAGCCTGAGCCTAGACACCTAGTGACCTGTGACACTGCAGGCAGTGACAGATGTTCATTTTCATGCTCATGTATCCGCAGGTGGCGGATTCAGAGTGGTCGGAGAAGAAGTGTAACTAGGGATGACACAGACACGAGGGCACGGGCCAAAGTCAGGGAAAATAGCTGAGATCGTGGAGCTCTAGCGGAGCCAGTGTAGGGCCCTGGCCTCCCTCCTGTACGTGGCAAAGAGGTGATCCATATGCCGCCATGCGCAGACTCTGGACTGCTGGGGCCCTGGACGCCCGGATTGCGGCCTTGTCTTCGGAGAAGTGACACACATGCACTGTGCCAGCGGAGGCTGTGGCCCAGCAGAGGACAAAATCTTGAAAATGGGGGCTTCACTTGACTTTGCCTGTGCTCTCCCTTGGCTGAGTGCCATCATGTGTTTCCTAGCAGGAGAAGGCATTCGTGGAGAGAGGCGGATTCCGTGTGTGCAGGCAAAGTGTGTGCTGAGATGATGAGTGGCTGGAGACCAGGGTGGACTCTTCAACCCAGGATAGACCCCTGGCAGGTATGTGTCAATGTTTCTGCCCATGGCACTCAGCCGGGTATTTGCATAGAATGTTCTCCGCGGAATTAGTAGTCTCCGGAGAGGCTGCTGCATGTCAGCAAGCTTCACCTGGCCAGGTCCGCCCGTGATGTAGCTCCCCAATCAATGGCTACTCTCTAGACCTTCCAGATAGACTAGCAGATCTTCTCTGCCCATGGGCAACCAGTAGAGCCAGAGGCCTTCCCCCTTTGCTCTTTCGTCTCTAGGCCCTCTGTCAGGCACTCCAAGGTGTGAAGTGACAAGGGGGAGAAGGAAGAGATTTCAGAGAACGAACACATCCAGAGAGAGACAGAGAGAGGCAAGAGATGCTGAGTGGGGATGCCTTGCGTAGTGATATCCTTAGGAAAGTGGGAAAGAGGTACCTGGCCTGCTGTGCCAATGCCCTGAAGCAGTCCGCACCAGGGGCTCCCTTGTGCCTGCGTAGCCTCTCCCAGGGTGTGCTCAAATCCTGTGGCCACTAGGTGTCATAGGTCACACTGGAGGGCCCTGTGTCATCTGCCTGGCGGGCCGGATCTCTGCCATTGGCTCAAGTCTTGTCAGCAGGCCCATCACAAGCTCCGCCCACTCTTGCGGGGGGGGACTGTCTCTATGGTGATGGCAAAGGAGTCTTAGCCCCGCCCACCTGGCCTTGACTTCACCTACCTGGCCCGCTGACCCTCACTCAGACCTCTGTGTTGCTCCAAATGAATGTCCGCCAGTGCCCGGGTGTCAGCATCTGGAATAAAGGATTCGGGACCTTGCCTGGGGCAGAAGGCAGCCTAGGTCAGCGGGTACCTGGAAGTCTACTGCCTTGTGACACTGCTGCCAGTGACAAATGGTGACTCCCACACTCACATATCGCCTGGTGGCAGAATGATAGTGATGGGCGGAGAAACATCGCTCCGGAGCACACGTTCCGTGGGGCACCAGCCAAAGCAAAGGCCAGGGCCGGTAGTGGACGTCGTGGAGCTGAATGGCGAGCCAGTGAAGGGCCCAAGGGTCCCTCCTGTATGTGGCGAACAGGTCATCCGTGTCCCCACGTCCATAAACCATGGGACTGCTGGGGCCCAGGCTGCCAGGATTTCGGCCTTGCCTTCGGAGTCCGGCCACATATGCGGCCTTGCAGCGGAGGTGGGGACATGTAGACAGCCAAAATTTGGAAAAAGGCAGTGTTTCCTCGAGTTCCCTGGCATCGGCCTTTTTGAGCGGCTTGCTTTTTTTCCTGGTAGGAGAGGGCCCTGACGGAGAAAGGCAGGATTACGTGTGCAGGAAAGGTGTGTGCTGAGAGGGTGACGACGTTGAGACCATGTTGGGATCTTTAGTCCCAGGAGAGGCCCCTGGCGGGTGTGGGTCAGTGTTCTCTACCCATCCCACTTGGCGGGGGGAGGTTTTCACCATACAAAGCAGCAGCGGAATTATTCGTCGCCGGAGGGGTTGCATCTGCCCACAAGCTCCACCTGGGCAGGGTCCGCCCCTACTGTATTGTCCATGTCAGTCAACAGAAGCTAAGACCTTCCAGAGAGACTACCTGCTCTTCTCTACCCACGGGGAAGCAGTACAGCCAGAAGCCTCCCCCGTTCCATGTCTAGGCTCTCTCTCAGGCCCCTCATACTTGTGATGTGTCTCAGGGGTAGAAGGAAGAGATTTCTCCGAATGAACACATACACAGAGGGGCCATAGATGCTGAGGAAGGGCGCCTTGCCTACTGATATCCTAGCGTAAGTGGAAAAGTGGTACCTGCCTGCTGGCCCCGTGTGTCGAACGTGTCCACATCAGGGGCTGCCTACGGTGAGGTGATTCCCTGGGTGCCCTGGATTTTGTGGCCCAAAAGAGAAGGGGCCGTCGTGTGTCCATGGGTAAAATGGAGGGCACTGCGGAAGTGGCCGCTTAGGCTGGACCTCTCGTATTGGCTCGGTGTTTGTGACCCGTCCCCGTCAGAAGTTCCGGCCAGCCTTGCGGTGGCTGTCTCCATGGTGATTGGGAAAGAAGCCTTAGGCCCCGCACTCAGCCGTCACCTGGCCTACCTGGCCTCTTTAGCCTCATCTAGACCGCTGTGTGGATGAAAGAATGAATGTCGGCCAATGACCACATGTCCTCGTTGCCTTTGAAGGATTAGGCTCCTTGCCTGGGCAGAAGACAGCCAAGGTCAGCCTGAGCCTAGACACCTAGTGACCTGTGACACTGCAGGCAGTGACAGATGTTCATTTTCATGCTCATGTATCCGCAGGTGGCGGATTCAGAGTGGTCGGAGAAGAAGTGTAACTAGGGATGACACAGACACGAGGGCACGGGCCAAAGGTCAGGGAAAATAGCTGAGATCGTGGAGCTCTAGCGGAGCCAGTGTAGGGCCCAGGCCTCCCTCCTGTACGTGGCAAAGAGGTGATCCATATGCCGCCATGCGCAGACTCTGGACTGCTGGGGCCCTGGACGCCCGGATTGCGGCCTTGTCTTCGGAGAAGTGACACACATGCACTGTGCCAGCGGAGGCTGTGGCCCAGCAGAGGACAAAATCTTGAAAATGGGGGCTTCAGTTGACTTTGCCTGTGCTCTCCTTTGGCTGAGTGCCATCGTGTGTTTCCTAGCAGGAGAAGGCATTCGTGGAGAGAGGCGGATTCCGTGTGTGCAGGCAAAGTGTGTGCTGAGATGATGAGTGGCTGGAGACCAGGGTGGACTCTTCAACCCAGGATAGACCCCTGGCAGGTATGTGTCAATGTTTCTGCCCATGGCACTCAGCCGGGTATTTGCATAGAATGTTCTCCGCGGAATTAGTAGTCTCCGGAGAGGCTGCTGCATGTCAGCAAGCTTCACCTGGCCAGGTCCGCCCGTGATGTAGCTCCCCAATCAATGGCTACTCTCTAGACCTTCCAGATAGACTAGCAGATCTTCTCTGCCCATGGGCAACCAGTAGAGCCAGAGGCCTTCCCCCTTTGCTCTTTCGTCTCTAGGCCCTCTGTCAGGCACTCCAAGGTGTGAAGTGACAAGGGGGAGAAGGAAGAGATTTCAGAGAACGAACACATCCAGAGAGAGACAGAGAGAGGCATGAGATGCTGAGTGGGGATGCCTTGCGTAGTGATATCCTGAGGAAAGTGGGAAAGAGGTACCTGGCCTGCTCTGCCAATGCCCTGAAGCGGTCTGCACCAGGGGCTCCCTTGTGCCTGCGTAGCCTTTCCCAGGGTGTGCTCAAATCCTGTGGCCACTAGGTGTCATAGGTCACACTGGAGGGCCCTGTGTCATCTGCCTGGCGGGCCGGATCTCTGCCATTGGCTCAAGTCTTGTCAGCAGGCCCATCACAAGCTCCGCCCACTCTTGCGGGGGGGACTGTCTCTATGGTGATGGCAAAGGAGTCTTAGCCCCGCCCACCTGGCCTTGACTTCACCTACCTGGCCCGCTGACCCTCACTCAGACCTCTGTGTTGATAAAAATCAATGTCCGCCAGTGCCCGGGTGTCAGCATCTGGGATAAAGGATTCGGGACCTTGCCTGGGGCAGAAGGCAGCCTAGGTCAGCGGGTACCTGGAAGTCTACTGCCTTGTGACACTGCTGCCAGTGACAAATGGTGACTCCCACACTCAGATATCGCCTGGTGGCAGAATGATAGTGATGGGCGGAGAAACATGGCTCCGGAGCACACGTTCCGTGGGGCACCAGCCAAAGCAAAGGCCAGGGCCGGTAGTGGACGTCGTGGAGCTGAATGGCGAGCCAGTGAAGGGCCCAAGGGTCCCTCCTGTATGTGGCGAACAGGTCATCCGTGTCCCCACGTCCATAAACCATGGGACTGCTGGGGCCCAGGCTGCCAGGATTTCGGCCTTGCCATCGGAGCCCGGCCACATACGCGGCCTTGCAGCGGAGGCGGGGATATGTAGACAGCCAAAATTTGGAAAATGGCAGTGTTTCCTCGAGTTCCCTGGCATCGGCCTTTTTGAGCGGCTTGCTTTTTTTCCTGGTAGGAGAGGGCCCTGACGGAGAAAGGCAGGATTACGTGTGCAGGAAAGGTGTGTGCTGAGAGGGTGACGACGTTGAGACCATGTTGGGATCTTTAGTCCCAGGAGAGGCCCCTGGCGGGTGTGGGTCAGTGTTCTCTACCCATCCCACTTGGCGGGGGGAGGTTTTCACCATACAAAGCAGCAGCGGAATTATCCATCGCCGGAGGGGTTGCATCTGCCCACAAGCTCCACCTGGGCAGGGTCCGCCCCTGCTGTATTGTCCATGTCAGTCAACAGAAGCTAAGACCTTCCAGAGAGACTACCTGCTCTTCTCTACCCACGGGGAAGCAGTACAGCCAGAAGCCTCCCCCGTTCCATCTCTAGGCTCTCTCTCAGGCCCCTCATACTTGTGATGTGTCTCAGGGGTAGAAGGAAGAGATTTCTCCGAATGAACACATACACAGAGGGGCCATAGATGCTGAGGAAGGGCGCCTTGCCTACTGATATCCTAGCGTAAGTGGAAAAGTGGTACCTGCCTGCTGGCCCCGTGTGTCGAACGTGTCCACATCAGGGGCTGCCTACTGTGAGGTGATTCCCTGGGTGCCCTGGATTTTGTGGCCCAAAAGAGAAGGGGCCGTCGTGTGTCCATGGGTAAAATGGAGGGCACTGCGGAAGTGGCCGCTTAGGCTGGACCTCTCGTATTGGCTCGGTGTTTGTGACCCGTCCCCGTCAGAAGTTCCGGCCAGCCTTGCGGTGGCTGTCTCCATGGTGATTGGGAAAGAAGCCTTAGGCCCCGCACTCAGCCGTCACCTGGCCTACCTGGCCTCTTTAGCCTCATCTAGACTGCTGTGTGGATGAAAGAATGAATGTCGGCCAATGACCACATGTCCTCGTTGCCTTTGAAGGATTAGGCTCCTTGCCTGGGCAGAAGACAGCCAAGGTCAGCCTGAGCCTAGACACCTAGTGACCTGTGACACTGCAGGCAGTGACAGATGTTGATTTTCATGCTCATGTATCCGCAGGTGGCGGATTCAGAGTGGTCGGAGAAGAAGTGTAACTAGGGATGACACAGACACGAGGGCACGGGCCAAAGGTCAGGGAAAATAGCTGAGATCGTGGAGCTCTAGCGGAGCCAGTGTAGGGCCCAGGCCTCCCTCCTGTACGTGGCAAAGAGGTGATCCATATGCCGCCATGCACAGACTCTGGACTGCTGGGGCCCTGGACGCCCGGATTGCGGCCTTGTCTTCGGAGAAGTGACACACATGCACTGTGCCAGCGGAGGCTGTGGCGCAGCAGAGGGCAAAATCTTGAAAATGGGGGCTTCAGTTGACTTTGCCTGTGCTCTCCTTTGGCTGAGTGCCATCGTGTGTTTCCTAGCAGGAGAAGGCATTCGTGGAGAGAGGCGGATTCCATGTGTGCAGGCAAAGTGTGTGCTGAGATGATGAGTGGCTGGAGACCAGGGTGGACTCTTCAGACCCAGGATAGACCCCTGGCAGGTATGTGTCAATGTTTTCTGCCCATGGCACTCAGCCGAGTATTTGCATAGAATGTTCTCCGAGGAATTAGTAGTCTCCGGAGAGGCTGCTGCATGTCAGCAAGCTTCACCTGGCCAGGTCCGCCCGTGATGTAGCTCCCCAATCAATGGCTACTCTCTAGACCTTCCAGATAGACTAGCAGATCTTCTCTGCCCATGGGCAACCAGTAGAGCCAGAGGCCTTCCCCCTTTGCTCTTTCGTCTCTAGGCCCTCTGTCAGGCACTCCAAGGTGTGAAGTGACAAGGGGGAGAAGGAAGAGATTTCAGAGAACGAACACATCCAGAGAGAGACAGAGAGAGGCATGAGATGCTGAGTGGGGATGCCTTGCGTAGTGATATCCTGAGGAAAGTGGGAAAGAGGTACCTGGCCTGCTCTGCCAATGCCCTGAAGCGGTCTGCACCAGGGGCTCCCTTGTGCCTGCGTAGCCTCTCCCAGGGTGTGCTCAAATCCTGTGGCCACTAGGTGTCATAGGTCACACTGGAGGGCCCTGTGTCATCTGCCTGGCGGGCCGGATCTCTGCCATTGGCTCAAGTCTTGTCAGCAGGCCCATCACAAGCTCCGCCCACTCTTGCGGGGGGGACTGTCTCTATGGTGATGGCAAAGGAGTCTTAGCCCCGCCCACCTGGCCTTGACTTCACCTACCTGGCCCGCTGACACTCACTCAGACCTCTGTGTTGCTCCAAATGAACGTCCGCCAGTGCCCGGGTGTCAGCATCTGGGATAAAGGATTCGGGACCTTGCCTGGGGCAGAAGGCAGCCTAGGTCAGCGGGTACCTGGAAGTCTACTGCCTTGTGACACTGCTGCCAGTGACAAATGGTGACTCCCACACTCACATATCGCCTGGTGGCAGAATGATAGTGATGGGCGGAGAAACATCGCTCCGGAGCACACGTTCCGTGGGGCACCAGCCAAAGCAAAGGCCAGGGCCGGTAGTGGACGTCGTGGAGCTGAATGGCGAGCCAGTGAAGGGCCCAAGGGTCCCTCCTGTATGTGGCGAACAGGTCATCCGTGTCCCCACGTCCATAAACCATGGGACTGCTGGGGCCCAGGCTGACAGGATTTCGGCCTTGCCATCGGAGCCCGGCCACATACGCGGCCTTGCAGCGGAGGCGGGGATATGTAGACAGCCAAAATTTGGAAAATGGCAGTGTTTCCTCGAGTTCCCTGGCATCGGCCTTTTTGAGCGGCTTGCTTTTTTTCCTGGTAGGAGAGGGCCCTGACGGAGAAAGGCAGGATTACGTGTGCAGGAAAGGTGTGTGCTGAGAGGGTGACGACGTTGAGACCATGTTGGGATCTTTAGTCCCAGGAGAGGCCCCTGGCGGGTGTGGGTCAGTGTTCTCTACCCATCCCACTTGGCGGGGGGAGGTTTTCACCATACAAAGCAGCAGCGGAATTATTCGTCGCCGGAGGGGTTGCATCTGCCCACAAGCTCCACCTGGGCAGGGTCCGCCCCTGCTGTATTGTCCATGTCAGTCAACAGAAGCTAAGACCTTCCAGAGAGACTACCTGCTCTTCTCTACCCACGGGGAAGCAGTACAGCCAGAAGCCTCCCCCGTTCCATCTCTAGGCTCTCTCTCAGGCCCCTCATACTTGTGATGTGTCTCAGGGGTAGAAGGAAGAGATTTCTCCGAATGAACACATACACAGAGGGGCCATAGATGCTGAGGAAGGGCGCCTTGCCTACTGATATCCTAGCGTAAGTGGAAAAGTGGTACCTGCCTGCTGGCCCCGTGTGTCGAACGTGTCCACATCAGGGGCTGCCTACGGTGAGGTGATTCCCTGGGTGCCCTGGATTTTGTGGCCCAAAAGAGAAGGGGCCGTCGTGTGTCCATGGGTAAAATGGAGGGCACTGCGGAAGTGGCCGCTTAGGCTGGACCTCTCGTATTGGCTCGGTGTTTGTGACCCGTCCCCGTCAGAAGTTCCGGCCAGCCTTGCGGTGGCTGTCTCCATGGTGATTGGGAAAGAAGCCTTAGGCCCCGCACTCAGCCGTCACCTGGCCTACCTGGCCTCTTTAGCCTCATCTAGACCGCTGTGTGGATGAAAGAATGAATGTCGGCCAATGACCACATGTCCTCGTTGCCTTTGAAGGATTAGGCTCCTTGCCTGGGCAGAAGACAGCCAAGGTCAGCCTGAGCCTAGACACCTAGTGACCTGTGACACTGCAGGCAGTGACAGATGTTCATTTTCATGCTCATGTATCCGCAGGTGGCGGATTCAGAGTGGTCGGAGAAGAAGTGTAACTAGGGATGACACAGACACGAAGGCACGGGCCAAAGTCAGGG
Organism: Loxodonta africana; assembly: GCF_030014295.1. Classification (NCBI taxonomy): domain Eukaryota; kingdom Metazoa; phylum Chordata; class Mammalia; order Proboscidea; family Elephantidae; genus Loxodonta; species Loxodonta africana. The sequence goes on along the minus strand of NW_026974948.1, from coordinate 132,740 downwards.
AAAATAGCTGAGATCGTGGAGCTCTAGCGGAGCCAGTGTAGGGCCCTGGCCTCCCTCCTGTACGTGGCAAAGAGGTGATCCATATGCCGCCATGCGCAGACTCTGGACTGCTGGGGCCCTGGACGCCCGGATTGCGGCCTTGTCTTCGGAGAAGTGACACACATGCACTGTGCCAGCGGAGGCTGTGGCCCAGCAGAGGACAAAATCTTGAAAATGGGGGCTTCACTTGACTTTGCCTGTGCTCTCCCTTGGCTGAGTGCCATCGTGTGTTTCCTAGCAGGAGAAGGCATTCGTGGAGAGAGGCGGATTCCGTGTGTGCAGGCAAAGTGTGTGCTGAGATGATGAGTGGCTGGAGACCAGGGTGGACTCTTCAACCCAGGATAGACCCCTGGCAGGTATGTGTCAATGTTTCTGCCCATGGCACTCAGCCGGGTATTTGCATAGAATGTTCTCCGAGGAATTAGTAGTCTCCGGAGAGGCTGCTGCATGTCAGCAAGCTTCACCTGGCCAGGTCCGCCCGTGATGTAGCTCCCCAATCAATGGCTACTCTCTAGACCTTCCAGATAGACTAGCAGATCTTCTCTGCCCATGGGCAACCAGTAGAGCCAGAGGCCTTCCCCCTTTGCTCTTTCGTCTCTAGGCCCTCTGTCAGGCACTCCAAGGTGTGAAGTGACAAGGGGGAGAAGGAAGAGATTTCAGAGAACGAACACATCCAGAGAGAGACAGAGAGAGGCATGAGATGCTGAGTGGGGATGCCTTGCGTAGTGATATCCTGAGGAAAGTGGGAAAGAGGTACCTGGCCTGCTCTGCCAATGCCCTGAAGCGGTCTGCACCAGGGGCTCCCTTGTGCCTGCGTAGCCTTTCCCAGGGTGTGCTCAAATCCTGTGGCCACTAGGTGTCATAGGTCACACTGGAGGGCCCTGTGTCATCTGCCTGGCGGGCCGGATCTCTGCCATTGGCTCAAGTCTTGTCAGCAGGCCCATCACAAGCTCCGCCCACTCTTGCGGGGGGGACTGTCTCTATGGTGATGGCAAAGGAGTCTTAGCCCCGCCCACCTGGCCTTGACTTCACCTACCTGGCCCGCTGACCCTCACTCAGACCTCTGTGTTGCTCCAAATGAATGTCCGCCAGTGCCCGGGTGTCAGCATCTGGGATAAAGGATTCGGGACCTTGCCTGGGGCAGAAGGCAGCCTAGGTCAGCGGGTACCTGGAAGTCTACTGCCTTGTGACACTGCTGCCAGTGACAAATGGTGACTCCCACACTCACATATCGCCTGGTGGCAGAATGATAGTGATGGGCGGAGAAACATGGCTCCGGAGCACACGTTCCGTGGGGCACCAGCCAAAGCAAAGGCCAGGGCCGGTAGTGGACGTCGTGGAGCTGAATGGCGAGCCAGTGAAGGGCCCAAGGGTCCCTCCTGTATGTGGCGAACAGGTCATCCATGTCCCCACGTCCATAAACCATGGGACTGCTGGGGCCCAGGCTGCCAGGATTTCGGCCTTGCCATCGGAGCCCGGCCACATACGCGGCCTTGCAGCGGAGGCGGGGATATGTAGACAGCCAAAATTTGGAAAATGGCAGTGTTTCCTCGAGTTCCCTGGCATCGGCCTTTTTGAGCGGCTTGCTTTTTTTCCTGGTAGGAGAGGGCCCTGACGGAGAAAGGCAGGATTACGTGTGCAGGAAAGGTGTGTGCTGAGAGGGTGACGACGTTGAGACCATGTTGGGATCTTTAGTCCCAGGAGAGGCCCCTGGCGGGTGTGGGTCAGTGTTCTCTACCCATCCCACTTGGTGGGGGGAGGTTTTCACCATACAAAGCAGCAGCGGAATTATCCGTCGCCGGAGGGGTTGCATCTGCCCACAAGCTCCACCTGGGCAGGGTCCGCCCCTGCTGTATTGTCCATGTCAGTCAACAGAAGCTAAGACCTTCCAGAGAGACTACCTGCTCTTCTCTACCCACGGGGAAGTAGTACAGCCAGAAGCCTCCCCCGTTCCATCTCTAGGCTCTCTCTCAGGCCCCTCATACTTGTGATGTGTCTCAGGGGTAGAAGGAAGAGATTTCTCCGAATGAACACATACACAGAGGGGCCATAGATGCTGAGGAAGGGCGCCTTGCCTACTGATATCCTAGCGTAAGTGGAAAAGTGGTACCTGCCTGCTGGCCCCGTGTGTCGAACGTGTCCACATCAGGGGCTGCCTACGGTGAGGTGATTCCCTGGGTGCCCTGGATTTTGTGGCCCAAAAGAGAAGGGGCCGTCGTGTGTCCATGGGTAAAATGGAGGGCACTGCGGAAGTGGCCGCTTAGGCTGGACCTCTCGTATTGGCTCGGTGTTTGTGACCCGTCCCCGTCAGAAGTTCCGGCCAGCCTTGCGGTGGCTGTCTCCATGGTGATTGGGAAAGAAGCCTTAGGCCCCGCACTCAGCCGTCACCTGGCCTACCTGGCCTCTTTAGCCTCATCTAGACCTCTGTGTGGATGAAAGAATGAATGTCGGCCAATGACCACATGTCCTCGTTGCCTTTGAAGGATTAGGCTCCTTGCCTGGGCAGAAGACAGCCAAGGTCAGCCTGAGCCTAGACACCTAGTGACCTGTGACACTGCAGGCAGTGACAGATGTTGATTTTCATGCTCATGTATCCGCAGGTGGCGGATTCAGAGTGGTCGGAGAAGAAGTGTAACTAGGGATGACACAGACACGAGGGCACGGGCCAAAGGTCAGGGAAAATAGCTGAGATCGTGGAGCTCTAGCGGAGCCAGTGTAGGGCCCAGGCCTCCCTCCTGTACGTGGCAAAGAGGTGATCCATATGCCGCCATGCACAGACTCTGGACTGCTGGGGCCCTGGACGCCCGGATTGCGGCCTTGTCTTCGGAGAAGTGACACACATGCACTGTGCCAGCGGAGGCTGTGGCGCAGCAGAGGGCAAAATCTTGAAAATGGGGGCTTCAGTTGACTTTGCCTGTGCTCTCCTTTGGCTGAGTGCCATCGTGTGTTTCCTAGCAGGAGAAGGCATTCGTGGAGAGAGGCGGATTCCGTGTGTGCAGGCAAAGTGTGTGCTGAGATGATGAGTGGCTGGAGACCAGGGTGGACTCTTCAGACCCAGGATAGACCCCTGGCAGGTATGTGTCAATGTTTTCTGCCCATGGCACTCAGCCGAGTATTTGCATAGAATGTTCTCCGAGGAATTAGTAGTCTCCGGAGAGGCTGCTGCATGTCAGCAAGCTTCACCTGGCCAGGTCCGCCCGTGATGTAGCTCCCCAATCAATGGCTACTCTCTAGACCTTCCAGATAGACTAGCAGATCTTCTCTGCCCATGGGCAACCAGTAGAGCCAGAGGCCTTCCCCCTTTGCTCTTTCGTCTCTAGGCCCTCTGTCAGGCACTCCAAGGTGTGAAGTGACAAGGGGGAGAAGGAAGAGATTTCAGAGAACGAACACATCCAGAGAGAGACAGAGAGAGGCATGAGATGCTGAGTGGGGATGCCTTGCGTAGTGATATCCTGAGGAAAGTGGGAAAGAGGTACCTGGCCTGCTCTGCCAATGCCCTGAAGCGGTCTGCACCAGGGGCTCCCTTGTGCCTGCGTAGCCTCTCCCAGGGTGTGCTCAAATCCTGTGGCCACTAGGTGTCATAGGTCACACTGGAGGGCCCTGTGTCATCTGCCTGGCGGGCCGGATCTCTGCCATTGGCTCAAGTCTTGTCAGCAGGCCCATCACAAGCTCCGCCCACTCTTGCGGGGGGGACTGTCTCTATGGTGATGGCAAAGGAGTCTTAGCCCCGCCCACCTGGCCTTGACTTCACCTACCTGGCCCGCTGACACTCACTCAGACCTCTGTGTTGCTCCAAATGAACGTCCGCCAGTGCCCGGGTGTCAGCATCTGGGATAAAGGATTCGGGACCTTGCCTGGGGCAGAAGGCAGCCTAGGTCAGCGGGTACCTGGAAGTCTACTGCCTTGTGACACTGCTGCCAGTGACAAATGGTGACTCCCACACTCACATATCGCCTGGTGGCAGAATGATAGTGATGGGCGGAGAAACATGGCTCCGGAGCACACGTTCCGTGGGGCACCAGCCAAAGCAAAGGCCAGGGCCGGTAGTGGACGTCGTGGAGCTGAATGGCGAGCCAGTGAAGGGCCCAAGGGTCCCTCCTGTATGTGGCGAACAGGTCATCCGTGTCCCCACGTCCATAAACCATGGGACTGCTGGGGCCCAGGCTGACAGGATTTCGGCCTTGCCATCGGAGCCCGGCCACATACGCGGCCTTGCAGCGGAGGCGGGGACATGTAGACAGCCAAAATTTGGAAAATGGCAGTGTTTCCTCGAGTTCCCTGGCATCGGCCTTTTTGAGCGGCTTGCTTTTTTTCCTGGTAGGAGAGGGCCCTGACGGAGAAAGGCAGGATTACGTGTGCAGGAAAGGTGTGTGCTGAGAGGGTGACGACGTTGAGACCATGTTGGGATCTTTAGTCCCAGGAGAGGCCCCTGGCGGGTGTGGGTCAGTGTTCTCTACCCATCCCACTTGGTGGGGGGAGGTTTTCACCATACAAAGCAGCAGCGGAATTATCCGTCGCCGGAGGGGTTGCATCTGCCCACAAGCTCCACCTGGGCAGGGTCCGCCCCTGCTGTATTGTCCATGTCAGTCAACAGAAGCTAAGACCTTCCAGAGAGACTACCTGCTCTTCTCTACCCACGGGGAAGCAGTACAGCCAGAAGCCTCCCCCGTTCCATCTCTAGGCTCTCTCTCAGGCCCCTCATACTTGTGATGTGTCTCAGGGGTAGAAGGAAGAGATTTCTCCGAATGAACACATACACAGAGGGGCCATAGATGCTGAGGAAGGGCGCCTTGCCTACTGATATCCTAGCGTAAGTGGAAAAGTGGTACCTGCCTGCTGGCCCCGTGTGTCGAACGTGTCCACATCAGGGGCTGCCTACGGTGAGGTGATTCCCTGGGTGCCCTGGATTTTGTGGCCCAAAAGAGAAGGGGCCGTCGTGTGTCCATGGGTAAAATGGAGGGCACTGCGGAAGTGGCCGCTTAGGCTGGACCTCTCGTATTGGCTCGGTGTTTGTGACCCGTCCCCGTCAGAAGTTCCGGCCAGCCTTGCGGTGGCTGTCTCCACGGTGATTGGGAAAGAAACCTTAGGCCCCGCACTCAGCCGTCACCTGGCCTACCTGGCCTCTTTAGCCTCATCTAGACCGCTGTGTGGATGAAAGAATGAATGTCGGCAAAGGACCACATGTCCTCATTGCCTTTGAAGGATTAGGCTCCTTGCCTGGGCAGAAGACAGCCAAGGTCAGCCTGAGCCTAGACACCTAGTGACCTGTGACACTGCAGGCAGTGACAGATGTTGATTTTCATGCTCATGTATCCGCAGGTGGCGGATTCAGAGTGGTCGGAGAAGAAGTGTAACTAGGGATGACACAGACACGAGGGCACGGGCCAAAGTCAGGGAAAATAGCTGAGATCGTGGAGCTCTAGCGGAGCCAGTGTAGGGCCCTGGCCTCCCTCCTGTACGTGGCAAAGAGGTGATCCATATGCCGCCATGCGCAGACTCTGGACTGCTGGGGCCCTGGACGCCCGAATTGCGGCCTTGTCTTCGGAGAAGTGACACACATGCACTGTGCCAGCGGAGGCTGTGGCCCAGCAGAGGACAAAATCTTGAAAATGGGGGCTTCACTTGACTTTGCCTGTGCTCTCCCTTGGCTGAGTGCCATCGTGTGTTTCCTAGCAGGAGAAGGCATTCGTGGAGAGAGGCGGATTCCGTGTGTGCAGGCAAAGTGTGTGCTGAGATGATGAGTGGCTGGAGACCAGGGTGCACTCTTCAGACCCAGGATAGACCCCTGGCAGGTATGTGTCAATGTTTCTGCCCATGGCACTCAGCCGGGTATTTGCATAGAATGTTCTCCGCGGAATTAGTAGTCTCCGGAGAGGCTGCTGCATGTCAGCAAGCTTCACCTGGCCAGGTCCGCCCGTGATGTAGCTCCCCAATCAATGGCTACTCTCTAGACCTTCCAGATAGACTAGCAGATCTTCTCTGCCCATGGGCAACCAGTAGAGCCAGAGGCCTTCCCCCTTTGCTCTTTCGTCTCTAGGCCCTCTGTCAGGCACTCCAAGGTGTGAAGTGACAAGGGGGAGAAGGAAGAGATTTCAGAGAACGAACACATCCAGAGAGAGACAGAGAGAGGCAAGAGATGCTGAGTGGGGATGCCTTCCGTAGTGATATCCTGAGGAAAGTGGGAAAGAGGTACCTGGCCTGCTGTGCCAATGCCCTGAAGCGGTCCGCACCAGGGGCTCCCTTGTGCCTGCGTAGCCTCTCCCAGGGTGTGCTCAAATCCTGTGGCCACTAGGTGTCATAGGTCACACTGGAGGGCCCTGTGTCATCTGCCTGGCGGGCCGGATCTCTGCCATTGGCTCAAGTCTTGTCAGCAGGCCCATCACAAGCTCCGCCCACTCTTGCGGGGGGGGCTGTCTCTATGGTGATGGCAAAGGAGTCTTAGCCCCGCCCACCTGGCCTTGACTTCACCTACCTGGCCCGGTGACCCTCACTCAGACCTCTGTGTTGCTCCAAATGAATGTCCGCCAGTGCCCGGGTGTCAGCATCTGGGATAAAGGATTCGGGACCTTGCCTGGGGCAGAAGGCAGCCTAGGTCAGCGGGTACCTGGAAGTCTACTGCCTTGTGACACTGCTGCCAGTGACAAATGGTGACTCCCACACTCACATATCGCCTGGTGGCAGAATGATAGTGATGGGCGGAGAAACATCGCTCCGGAGCACACGTTCCGTGGGGCACCAGCCAAAGCAAAGGCCAGGGCCGGTAGTGGACGTCGTGGAGCTGAATGGCGAGCCAGTGAAGGGCCCAAGGGTCCCTCCTGTATGTGGCGAACAGGTCATCCGTGTCCCCACGTCCATAAACCATGGGACTGCTGGGGCCCAGGCTGCCAGGATTTCGGCCTTGCCTTCGGAGCCCGGCCACATACGCGGCCTTGCAGCAGAGGCGGGGACATGTAGACAGCCAAAATTTGGAAAATGGCAGTGTTTCCTCGATTTCCCTGGCATCGACCTTTTTGAGCTTCTTGCTTTTTTTCCTGGTAGGAGAGTTCCCTGACGGAGAAAGGCAGGATTACGTGTGCAGGAAAGGTGTGTGCTGAGAGGGTGACGACGTTGAGACCATGTTGGGATCTTTAGTCCCAGGAGAGGCCCCTGGCGGGTGTGGGTCAGTGTTCTCTACCCATCCCACTTGGCGGGGGGAGGTTTTCACCATACAAAGCAGCAGCGGAATTATTCGTCGCCGGAGGGGTTGCATCTGCCCACAAGCTCCACCTGGCCAGCGTCCGCCCCTACTGTATTGTCCATGTCAGTCAACAGAAGCTAAGACCTTCCAGAGAGACTACCTGCTCTTCTCTACCCACGGGGAAGCAGTACAGCCAGAAGCCTCCCCCATTCCATGTCTAGGCTCTCTCTCAGGCCCCTCATACTTGTGATGTGTCTCAGGGGTAGAAGGAAGAGATTTCTCCGAATGAACACATACACAGAGGGGCCATAGATGCTGAGGAAGGGCGCCTTGCCTACTGATATCCTAGCGTAAGTGGAAAAGTGGTACCTGCCTGCTGGCCCAGTGTGTCGAACGTGTCCACATCAGGGGCTGCCTACGGTGAGGTGATTCCCTGGGTGCCCTGGATTTTGTGGCCCAAAAGAGAAGGGGCCGTCGTGTGTCCATGGGTAAAATGGAGGGCACTGCGGAAGTGGCCGCTTAGGCTGGACCTCTCCTATTGGCTCGGTGTTTGTGACCCGTCCCCGTCAGAAGTTCCGGCCAGCCTTGCGGTGGCTGTCTCCATGGTGATTGAGAAAGAAGCCTTAGGCCCCGCACTCAGCCGTCACCTGGCCTACCTGGCCTCTTTAGCCTCATCTAGACCGCTGTGTGGATGAAAGAATGAATGTCGGCCAATGACCACATGTCCTCGTTGCCTTTGAAGGATTAGGCTCCTTGCCTGGGCAGAAGACAGCCAAGGTCAGCCTGAGCCTAGACACCTAGTGACCTGTGACACTGCAGGCAGTGACAGATGTTCATTTTCATGCTCATGTATTCGCAGGTGGCGGATTCAGAGTGGTCGGAGAAGAAGTGTAACTAGGGATGACACAGACACGAGGGCACGGGCCAAAGGTCAGGGAAAATAGCTGAGATCGTGGAGCTCTAGCGGAGCCAGTGTAGGGCCCAGGCCTCCCTCCTGTACGTGGCAAAGAGGTGATCCATATGCCGCCATGCGCAGACTCTGGACTGCTGGGGCCCTGGACGCCCGGATTGCGGCCTTGTCTTCGGAGAAGTGACACACATGCACTGTGCCAGCGGAAGCTGTGGCCCAGCAGAGGACAAAATCTTGAAAATGGGGGCTTCAGTTGACTTTGCCTGTGCTCTCCTTTGGCTGAGTGCCATCGTGTGTTTCCTAGCAGGAGAAGGCATTCGTGGAGAGAGGCGGATTCCATGTGTGCAGGCAAAGTGTGTGCTGAGATGATGAGTGGCTGGACACCAGGGTGGACTCTTCAGACCCAGGATAGACCCCTGGCAGGTATGTGTCAATGTTTCTGCCCATGGCACTCAGCCGGGTATTTGCATAGAATGTTCTCCGCGGAATTAGTAGTCTCCGGAGAGGCTGCTGCATGTCAGCAAGCTTCACCTGGCCAGGTCCGCCAGTGATGTAGCTCCCCAATCAATGGCTACTCTCTAGACCTTCCAGATAGACTAGCAGATCTTCTCTGCCCATGGGCAACCAGTAGAGCCAGAGGCCTTCCCCCTTTACTCTTTCGTCTCTAGGCCCTCTGTCAGGCACTCCAATGTGTGAAGTGACAAGGGGGAAAAGGAAGAGATTTCAGAGAACGAACACATCCAGAGAGAGACAGAGAGAGGCAAGAGATGCTGAGTGGGGATGCCTTGCGTAGTGATATCCTGAGGAAAGTGGGAAAGAGGTACCTGGCCTGCTGTGCCAATGCCCTGATGCAGTCCGCACCAGGGGCTCCCTTGTGCCTGCGTAGCCTCTCCCAGGGTGTGCTCAAATCCTGTGGCCACTAGGTGTCATAGGTCACACTGGAGGGCCCTGTGTCATCTGCCTGGCGGGCCGGATCTCTGCCATTGGCTCAAGTCTTGTCAGCAGGCCCATCACAAGCTCCGCCCACTCTTGCGGGGGGGGACTGTCTCTATGGTGATGGCAAAGGAGTCTTAGCCCCGCCCACCTGGCCTTGACTTCACCTACCTGGCCCGCTGACCCTCACTCAGACCTCTGTGTTGCTCCAAATGAATGTCCGCCAGTGCCCGGGTGTCAGCATCTGGGATAAAGGATTCGGGACCTTGCCTGGGGCAGAAGGCAGCCTAGGTCAGCGGGTACCTGGAAGTCTACTGCCTTGTGACACTGCTGCCAGTGACAAATGGTGACTCCCACACTCACATATCGCCTGGTGGCAGAATGATAGTGATGGGCGGAGAAACATCGCTCCGGAGCACACGTTCCGTGGGGCACCAGCCAAAGCAAAGGCCAGGGCCGGTAGTGGACGTCGTGGAGCTGAATGGCGAGCCAGTGAAGGGCCCAAGGGTCCCTCCTGTATGTGGCGAACAGGTCATCCGTGTCCCCACGTCCATAAACCATGGGACTGCTGGGGCCCAGGCTGCCAGGATTTCGGCCTTGCCATCGGAGCCCGGCCACATACGCGGCCTTGCAGCGGAGGTGGGAACATGTAGACAGCCAAAATTTGGAAAATGGCAGTGTTTCCTCAATTTCCCTGGCATCGGCCTTTTTTAGCGGCTTGCTTTTTTTCCTGGTAGGAGAGGGCCCTGACGGAGAAAGGCAGGATTACGTGTGCAGGAAAGGTGTGTGCTGAGAGGGTGACGACGTTGAGACCATGTTGGGATCTTTAGTCCCAGGAGAGGCCCCTGGCGGGTGTGGGTCAGTGTTCTCTACCCATCCCACTTGGCGGGGGGAGGTTTTCACCATACAAAGCAGCAGCGGAATTATTCGTCGCCGGAGGGGTTGCATCTGCCCACAAGCTCCACCTGGCCAGGGTCCGCCCCTACTGTATTGTCCATGTCAGTCAACAGAAGCTAAGACCTTCCAGAGAGACTACCTGCTCTTCTCTACCCACGGGGAAGCAGTACAGCCAGAAGCCTCCCCCGTTCCATCTCTAGGCTCTCTCTCAGGCCCCTCATACTTGTGATGTGTCTCAGGGGTAGAAGGAAGAGATTTCTCCGAATGAACACATACACAGAGGGGCCATAGATGCTGAGGAAGGGCGCCTTGCCTACTGATATCCTAGCGTAAGTGGAAAAGTGGTACCTGCCTGCTGGCCCCGTGTGTCGAACGTGTCCACATCAGGGGCTGCCTACGGTGAGGTGATTCCCTGGGTGCCCTGGATTTTGTGGCCCAAAAGAGAAGGGGCCGTCGTGTGTCCATGGGTAAAATGGAGGGCACTGCGGAAGTGGCCGCTTAGGCTGGACCTCTCGTATTGGCTCGGTGTTTGTGACCCGTCCCCGTCAGAAGTTCCGGCCAGCCTTGCGGTGGCTGTCTCCATGGTGATTGGGAAAGAAGCCTTAGGCCCCGCACTCAGCCGTCACCTGGCCTACCTGGCCTCTTTAGCCTCATCTAGACCGCTGTGTGGATGAAAGAATGAATGTCGGCCAATGACCACATGTCCTCGTTGCCTTTGAAGGATTAGGCTCCTTGCCTGGGCAGAAGACAGCCAAGGTCAGCCTGAGCCTAGACACCTAGTGACCTGTGACACTGCAGGCAGTGACAGATGTTCATTTTCATGCTCATGTATCCGCAGGTGGCGGATTCAGAGTGGTCGGAGAAGAAGTGTAACTAGGGATGACACAGACACGAGGGCACGGGCCAAAGGTCAGGGAAAATAGCTGAGATCGTGGAGCTCTAGCGGAGCCAGTGTAGGGCCCAGGCCTCCCTCCTGTACGTGGCAAAGAGGTGATCCATATGCCGCCATGCACAGACTCTGGACTGCTGGGGCCCTGGACGCCCGGATTGCGGCCTTGTCTTCGGAGAAGTGACACACATGCACTGTGCCAGCGGAGGCTGTGGCGCAGCAGAGGGCAAAATCTTGAAAATGGGGGCTTCAGTTGACTTTGCCTGTGCTCTCCTTTGGCTGAGTGCCATCGTGTGTTTCCTAGCAGGAGAAGGCATTCGTGGAGAGAGGCGGATTCCGTGTGTGCAGGCAAAGTGTGTGCTGAGATGATGAGTGGCTGGAGACCAGGGTGCACTCTTCAGACCCAGGATAGACCCCTGGCAGGTATGTGTCAATGTTTCTGCCCATGGCACTCAGCCGGGTATTTGCATAGAATGTTCTCCGCGGAATTAGTAGTCTCCGGAGAGGCTGCTGCATGTCAGCAAGCTTCACCTGGCCAGGTCCGCCCGTGATGTAGCTCCCCAATCAATGGCTACTCTCTAGACCTTCCAGATAGACTAGCAGATCTTCTCTGCCCATGGGCAACCAGTAGAGCCAGAGGCCTTCCCCCTTTGCTCTTTCGTCTCTAGGCCCTCTGTCAGGCACTCCAAGGTGTGAAGTGACAAGGGGGAGAAGGAAGAGATTTCAGAGAACGAACACATCCAGAGAGAGACAGAGAGAGGCAAGAGATGCTGAGTGGGGATGCCTTGCGTAGTGATATCCTGAGGAAAGTGGGAAAGAGGTACCTGGCCTGCTGTGCCAATGCCCTGAAGCAGTCCGCACCAGGGGCTCCCTTGTGCCTGCGTAGCCTCTCCCAGGGTGTGCTCAAATCCTGTGGCCACTAGGTGTCATAGGTCACACTGGAGGGCCCTGTGTCATCTGCCTGGCGGGCCGGATCTCTGCCATTGGCTCAAGTCTTGTCAGCAGGCCCATCACAAGCTCCGCCCACTCTTGCGGGGGGGACTGTCTCTATGGTGATGGCAAAGGAGTCTTAGCCCCGCCCACCTGGCCTTGACTTCACCTACCTGGCCCGCTGACCCTCACTCAGACCTCTGTGTTGCTCCAAATGAATGTCCGCCAGTGCCCGGGTGTCAGCATCTGGGATAAAGGATTCGGGACCTTGCCTGGGGCAGAAGGCAGCCTAGGTCAGCGGGTACCTGGAAGTCTACTGCCTTGTGACACTGCTGCCAGTGACAAATGGTGACTCCCACACTCACATATCGCCTGGTGGCAGAATGATAGTGATGGGCGGAGAAACATCGCTCCGGAGCACACGTTCCGTGGGGCACCAGCCAAAGCAAAGGCCAGGGCCGGTAGTGGACGTCGTGGAGCTGAATGGCGAGCCAGTGAAGGGCCCAAGGGTCCCTCCTGTATGTGGCGAACAGGTCATCCGTGTCCCCACGTCCATAAACCATGGGACTGCTGGGGCCCAGGCTGCCAGGATTTCGGCCTTGCCTTCGGAGTCCGGCCACATATGCGGCCTTGCAGCGGAGGCGGGGACGTGTAGACAGCCAAAATTTGGAAAAAGGCAGTGTTTCCTCGAGTTCCCTGGCATCGGCCTTTTTGAGCGGCTTGCTTTTTTTCCTGGTAGGAGAGGGCCCTGACGGAGAAAGGCAGGATTACGTGTGCAGGAAAGGTGTGTGCTGAGAGGGTGACGACGTTGAGACCATGTTGGGATCTTTAGTCCCAGGAGAGGCCCCTGGCGGGTGTGGGTCAGTGTTCTCTACCCATCCCACTTGGCGGGGGGAGGTTTTCACCATACAAAGCAGCAGCGGAATTATTCGTCGCCGGAGGGGTTGCATCTGCCCACAAGCTCCACCTGGCCAGGGTCCGCCCCTACTGTATTGTCCATGTCAGTCAACAGAAGCTAAGACCTTCCAGAGAGACTACCTGCTCTTCTCTACCCACGGGGAAGCAGTACAGCCAGAAGCCTCCCCCGTTCCATGTCTAGGCTCTCTCTCAGGCCCCTCATACTTGTGATGTGTCTCAGGGGTAGAAGGAAGAGATTTCTCCGAATGAACACATACACAGAGGGGCCATAGATGCTGAGGAAGGGCGCCTTGCCTACTGATATCCTAGCGTAAGTGGAAAAGTGGTACCTGCCTGCTGGCCCCGTGTGTCGAACGTGTCCACATCAGGGGCTGCCTACGGTGAGGTGATTCCCTGGGTGCCCTGGATTTTGTGGCCCAAAAGAGAAGGGGCCGTCGTGTGTCCATGGGTAAAATGGAGGGCACTGCGGAAGTGGCCGCTTAGGCTGGACCTCTCGTATTGGCTCGGTGTTTGTGACCCGTCCCCGTCAGAAGTTCCGGCCAGCCTTGCGGTGGCTGTCTCCATGGTGATTGGGAAAGAAGCCTTAGGCCCCGCACTCAGCCGTCACCTGGCCTACCTGGCCTCTTTAGCCTCATCTAGACCGCTGTGTGGATGAAAGAATGAATGTCGGCCAATGACCACATGTCCTCGTTGCCTTTGAAGGATTAGGCTCCTTGCCTGGGCAGAAGACAGCCAAGGTCAGCCTGAGCCTAGACACCTAGTGACCTGTGACACTGCAGGCAGTGACAGATGTTCATTTTCATGCTCATGTATCCGCAGGTGGCGGATTCAGAGTGGTCGGAGAAGAAGTGTAACTAGGGATGACACAGACACGAGGGCACGGGCCAAAGGTCAGGGAAAATAGCTGAGATCGTGGAGCTCTAGCGGAGCCAGTGTAGGGCCCAGGCCTCCCTCCTGTACGTGGCAAAGAGGTGATCCATATGCCGCCATGCGCAGACTCTGGACTGCTGGGGCCCTGGACGCCCGGATTGCGGCCTTGTCTTCGGAGAAGTGACACACATGCACTGTGCCAGCGGAGGCTGTGGCCCAGCAGAGGACAAAATCTTGAAAATGGGGGCTTCAGTTGACTTTGCCTGTGCTCTCCTTTGGCTGAGTGCCATCGTGTGTTTCCTAGCAGGAGAAGGCATTCGTGGAGAGAGGCGGATTCCGTGTGTGCAGGCAAAGTGTGTGCTGAGATGATGAGTGGCTGGAGACCAGGGTGGACTCTTCAACCCAGGATAGACCCCTGGCAGGTATGTGTCAATGTTTCTGCCCATGGCACTCAGCCGGGTATTTGCATAGAATGTTCTCCGCGGAATTAGTAGTCTCCGGAGAGGCTGCTGCATGTCAGCAAGCTTCACCTGGCCAGGTCCGCCCGTGATGTAGCTCCCCAATCAATGGCTACTCTCTAGACCTTCCAGATAGACTAGCAGATCTTCTCTGCCCATGGGCAACCAGTAGAGCCAGAGGCCTTCCCCCTTTGCTCTTTCGTCTCTAGGCCCTCTGTCAGGCACTCCAAGGTGTGAAGTGACAAGGGGGAGAAGGAAGAGATTTCAGAGAACGAACACATCCAGAGAGAGACAGAGAGAGGCAAGAGATGCTGAGTGGGGATGCCTTGCGTAGTGATATCCTGAGGAAAGTGGGAAAGAGGTACCTGGCCTGCTGTGCCAATGCCCTGAAGCAGTCCGCACCAGGGGCTCCCTTGTGCCTGCGTAGCCTCTCCCAGGGTGTGCTCAAATCCTGTGGCCACTAGGTGTCATAGGTCACACTGGAGGGCCCTGTGTCATCTGCCTGGCGGGCCGGATCTCTGCCATTGGCTCAAGTCTTGTCAGCAGGCCCATCACAAGCTCCGCCCACTCTTGCGGGGGGGACTGTCTCTATGGTGATGGCAAAGGAGTCTTAGCCCCGCCCACCTGGCCTTGACTTCACCTACCTGGCCCGCTGACCCTCACTCAGACCTCTGTGTTGCTCCAAATGAATGTCCGCCAGTGCCCGGGTGTCAGCATCTGGGATAAAGGATTCGGGACCTTGCCTGGGGCAGAAGGCAGCCTAGGTCAGCGGGTACCTGGAAGTCTACTGCCTTGTGACACTGCTGCCAGTGACAAATGGTGACTCCCACACTCACATATCGCCTGGTGGCAGAATGATAGTGATGGGCGGAGAAACATCGCTCCGGAGCACACGTTCCGTGGGGCACCAGCCAAAGCAAAGGCCAGGGCCGGTAGTGGACGTCGTGGAGCTGAATGGCGAGCCAGTGAAGGGCCCAAGGGTCCCTCCTGTATGTGGCGAACAGGTCATCCGTGTCCCCACGTCCATAAACCATGGGACTGCTGGGGCCCAGGCTGCCAGGATTTCGGCCTTGCCTTCGGAGTCCGGCCACATATGCGGCCTTGCAGCGGAGGCGGGGACGTGTAGACAGCCAAAATTTGGAAAAAGGCAGTGTTTCCTCGAGTTCCCTGGCATCGGCCTTTTTGAGCGGGTTGCTTTTTTTCCTGGTAGGAGAGTTCCCTGACGGAGAAAGGCAGGATTACGTGTGCAGGAAAGGTGTGTGCTGAGAGGGTGACGACGTTGAGACCATGTTGGGATCTTTAGTCCCAGGAGAGGCCCCTGGCGGGTGTGGGTCAGTGTTCTCTACCCATCCCACTTGGCGGGGGGAGGTTTTCACCATACAAAGCAGCAGCGGAATTATTCGTCGCCGGAGGGGTTGCATCTGCCCACAAGCTCCACCTGGCCAGGGTCCGCCCCTACTGTATTGTCCATGTCAGTCAACAGAAGCTAAGACCTTCCAGAGAGACTACCTGCTCTTCTCTACCCACGGGGAAGCAGTACAGCCAGAAGCCTCCCCCGTTCCATGTCTAGGCTCTCTCTCAGGCCCCTCATACTTGTGATGTGTCTCAGGGGTAGAAGGAAGAGATTTCTCCGAATGAACACATACACAGAGGGGCCATAGATGCTGAGGAAGGGCGCCTTGCCTACTGATATCCTAGCGTAAGTGGAAAAGTGGTACCTGCCTGCTGGCCCCGTGTGTCGAACGTGTCCACATCAGGGGCTGCCTACGGTGAGGTGATTCCCTGGGTGCCCTGGATTTTGTGGCCCAAAAGAGAAGGGGCCGTCGTGTGTCCATGGGTAAAATGGAGGGCACTGCGGAAGTGGCCGCTTAGGCTGGACCTCTCGTATTGGCTCGGTGTTTGTGACCCGTCCCCGTCAGAAGTTCCGGCCAGCCTTGCGGTGGCTGTCTCCATGGTGATTGGGAAAGAAGCCTTAGGCCCCGCACTCAGCCGTCACCTGGCCTACCTGGCCTCTTTAGCCTCATCTAGACCGCTGTGTGGATGAAAGAATGAATGTCGGCCAATGACCACATGTCCTCGTTGCCTTTGAAGGATTAGGCTCCTTGCCTGGGCAGAAGACAGCCAAGGTCAGCCTGAGCCTAGACACCTAGTGACCTGTGACACTGCAGGCAGTGACAGATGTTCATTTTCATGCTCATGTATCCGCAGGTGGCGGATTCAGAGTGGTCGGAGAAGAAGTGTAACTAGGGATGACACAGACACGAGGGCACGGGCCAAAGGTCAGGGAAAATAGCTGAGATCGTGGAGCTCTAGCGGAGCCAGTGTAGGGCCCAGGCCTCCCTCCTGTACGTGGCAAAGAGGTGATCCATATGCCGCCATGCGCAGACTCTGGACTGCTGGGGCCCTGGACGCCCGGATTGCGGCCTTGTCTTCGGAGAAGTGACACACATGCACTGTGCCAGCGGAGGCTGTGGCCCAGCAGAGGACAAAATCTTGAAAATGCGGGCTTCAGTTGACTTTGCCTGTGCTCTCCTTTGGCTGAGTGCCATCGTGTGTTTCCTAGGAGGAGAAGGCATTCGTGGAGAGAGGCGGATTCCGTGTGTGCAGGCAAAGTGTGTGCTGAGATGATGAGTGGCTGGAGACCAGGGTGGACTCTTCAACCCAGGATAGACCCCTGGCAGGTATGTGTCAATGTTTCTGCCCATGGCACTCAGCCGGGTATTTGCATAGAATGTTCTCCGCGGAATTAGTAGTCTCCGGAGAGGCTGCTGCATGTCAGCAAGCTTCACCTGGCCAGGTCCGCCCGTGATGTAGCTCCCCAATCAATGGCTACTCTCTAGACCTTCCAGATAGACTAGCAGATCTTCTCTGCCCATGGGCAACCAGTAGAGCCAGAGGCCTTCCCCCTTTGCTCTTTCGTCTCTAGGCCCTCTGTCAGGCACTCCAAGGTGTGAAGTGACAAGGGGGAGAAGGAAGAGATTTCAGAGAACGAACACATCCAGAGAGAGACAGAGAGAGGCAAGAGATGCTGAGTGGGGATGCCTTGCGTAGTGATATCCTGAGGAAAGTGGGAAAGAGGTACCTGGCCTGCTGTGCCAATGCCCTGAAGCAGTCCGCACCAGGGGCTCCCTTGTGCCTGTGTAGCCTCTCCCAGGGTGTGCTCAAATCCTGTGGCCACTAGGTGTCATAGGTCACACTGGAGGGCCCTGTGTCATCTGCCTGGCGGGCCGGATCTCTGCCATTGGCTCAAGTCTTGTCAGCAGGCCCATCACAAGCTCCGCCCACTCTTGCGGGGGGGGACTGTCTCTATGGTGATGGCAAAGGAGTCTTAGCCCCGCCCACCTGGCCTTGACTTCACCTACCTGGCCCGCTGACCCTCACTCAGACCTCTGTGTTGCTCCAAATGAATGTCCGCCAGTGCCCGGGTGTCAGCATCTGGAATAAAGGATTCGGGACCTTGCCTGGGGCATAAGGCAGCCTAGGTCAGCGGGTACCTGGAAGTCTACTGCCTTGTGACACTGCTGCCAGTGACAAATGGTGACTCCCACACTCACATATCGCCTGGTGGCAGAATGATAGTGATGGGCGGAGAAACATCGCTCCGGAGCACACGTTCCGTGGGGCACCAGCCAAAGCAAAGGCCAGGGCCGGTAGTGGACGTCGTGGAGCTGAATGGCGAGCCAGTGAAGGGCCCAAGGGTCCCTCCTGTATGTGGCGAACAGGTCATCCGTGTCCCCACGTCCATAAACCATGGGACTGCTGGGGCCCAGGCTGCCAGGATTTCGGCCTTGCCTTCGGAGCCCGGCCACATACGCGGCCTTGCAGCGGAGGTGGGGACATGTAGACAGCCAAAATTTGGAAAATGGCAGTGTTTCCTCGATTTCCCTGGCATCGGCCTTTTTGAGCGGGTTGCTTTTTTTCCTGGTAGGAGAGTTCCCTGACGGAGAAAGGCAGGATTACGTGTGCAGGAAAGGTGTGTGCTGAGAGGGTGACGACGTTGAGACCATGTTGGGATCTTTAGTCCCAGGAGAGGCCCCTGGCGGGTGTGGGTCAGTGTTCTCTACCCATCCCACTTGGCGGGGGGAGGTTTTCACCATACAAAGCAGCAGCGGAATTATCCGTCGCCGGAGGGGTTGCATCTGCCCACAAGCTCCACCTGGGCAGGGTCCGCCCCTGCTGTATTGTCCATGTCAGTCAACAGAAGCTAAGACCTTCCAGAGAGACTACCTGCTCTTCTCTACCCACGGGGAAGTAGTACAGCCAGAAGCCTCCCCCGTTCCATCTCTAGGCTCTCTCTCAGGCCCCTCATACTTGTGATGTGTCTCAGGGGTAGAAGGAAGAGATTTCTCCGAATGAACACATACACAGAGGGGCCATAGATGCTGAGGAAGGGCGCCTTGCCTACTGATATCCTAGCGTAAGTGGAAAAGTGGTACCTGCCTGCTGGCCCCGTGTGTCGAACGTGTCCACATCAGGGGCTGCCTACGGTGAGGTGATTCCCTGGGTGCCCTGGATTTTGTGGCCCAAAAGAGAAGGGGCCGTCGTGTGTCCATGGGTAAAATGGAGGGCACTGCGGAAGTGGCCGCTTAGGCTGGACCTCTCGTATTGGCTCGGTGTTTGTGACCCGTCCCCGTCAGAAGTTCCGGCCAGCCTTGCGGTGGCTGTCTCCATGGTGATTGGGAAAGAAGCCTTAGGCCCCGCACTCAGCCGTCACCTGGCCTACCTGGCCTCTTTAGCCTCATCTAGACCTCTGTGTGGATGAAAGAATGAATGTCGGCCAATGACCACATGTCCTCGTTGCCTTTGAAGGATTAGGCTCCTTGCCTGGGCAGAAGACAGCCAAGGTCAGCCTGAGCCTAGACACCTAGTGACCTGTGACACTGCAGGCAGTGACAGATGTTGATTTTCATGCTCATGTATCCGCAGGTGGCGGATTCAGAGTGGTCGGAGAAGAAGTGTAACTAGGGATGACACAGACACGAGGGCACGGGCCAAAGGTCAGGGAAAATAGCTGAGATCGTGGAGCTCTAGCGGAGCCAGTGTAGGGCCCAGGCCTCCCTCCTGTACGTGGCAAAGAGGTGATCCATATGCCGCCATGCACAGACTCTGGACTGCTGGGGCCCTGGACGCCCGGATTGCGGCCTTGTCTTCGGAGAAGTGACACACATGCACTGTGCCAGCGGAGGCTGTGGCGCAGCAGAGGGCAAAATCTTGAAAATGGGGGCTTCAGTTGACTTTGCCTGTGCTCTCCTTTGGCTGAGTGCCATCGTGTGTTTCCTAGCAGGAGAAGGCATTCGTGGAGAGAGGCGGATTCCGTGTGTGCAGGCAAAGTGTGTGCTGAGATGATGAGTGGCTGGAGACCAGGGTGGACTCTTCAGACCCAGGATAGACCCCTGGCAGGTATGTGTCAATGTTTTCTGCCCATGGCACTCAGCCGAGTATTTGCATAGAATGTTCTCCGAGGAATTAGTAGTCTCCGGAGAGGCTGCTGCATGTCAGCAAGCTTCACCTGGCCAGGTCCGCCCGTGATGTAGCTCCCCAATCAATGGCTACTCTCTAGACCTTCCAGATAGACTAGCAGATCTTCTCTGCCCATGGGCAACCAGTAGAGCCAGAGGCCTTCCCCCTTTGCTCTTTCGTCTCTAGGCCCTCTGTCAGGCACTCCAAGGTGTGAAGTGACAAGGGGGAGAAGGAAGAGATTTCAGAGAACGAACACATCCAGAGAGAGACAGAGAGAGGCATGAGATGCTGAGTGGGGATGCCTTGCGTAGTGATATCCTGAGGAAAGTGGGAAAGAGGTACCTGGCCTGCTCTGCCAATGCCCTGAAGCGGTCTGCACCAGGGGCTCCCTTGTGCCTGCGTAGCCTCTCCCAGGGTGTGCTCAAATCCTGTGGCCACTAGGTGTCATAGGTCACACTGGAGGGCCCTGTGTCATCTGCCTGGCGGGCCGGATCTCTGCCATTGGCTCAAGTCTTGTCAGCAGGCCCATCACAAGCTCCGCCCACTCTTGCGGGGGGGACTGTCTCTATGGTGATGGCAAAGGAGTCTTAGCCCCGCCCACCTGGCCTTGACTTCACCTACCTGGCCCGCTGACACTCACTCAGACCTCTGTGTTGCTCCAAATGAACGTCCGCCAGTGCCCGGGTGTCAGCATCTGGGATAAAGGATTCGGGACCTTGCCTGGGGCAGAAGGCAGCCTAGGTCAGCGGGTACCTGGAAGTCTACTGCCTTGTGACACTGCTGCCAGTGACAAATGGTGACTCCCACACTCACATATCGCCTGGTGGCAGAATGATAGTGATGGGCGGAGAAACATGGCTCCGGAGCACACGTTCCGTGGGGCACCAGCCAAAGCAAAGGCCAGGGCCGGTAGTGGACGTCGTGGAGCTGAATGGCGAGCCAGTGAAGGGCCCAAGGGTCCCTCCTGTATGTGGCGAACAGGTCATCCGTGTCCCCACGTCCATAAACCATGGGACTGCTGGGGCCCAGGCTGACAGGATTTCGGCCTTGCCATCGGAGCCCGGCCACATACGCGGCCTTGCAGCGGAGGCGGGGACATGTAGACAGCCAAAATTTGGAAAATGGCAGTGTTTCCTCGAGTTCCCTGGCATCGGCCTTTTTGAGCGGCTTGCTTTTTTTCCTGGTAGGAGAGGGCCCTGACGGAGAAAGGCAGGATTACGTGTGCAGGAAAGGTGTGTGCTGAGAGGGTGACGACGTTGAGACCATGTTGGGATCTTTAGTCCCAGGAGAGGCCCCTGGCGGGTGTGGGTCAGTGTTCTCTACCCATCCCACTTGGTGGGGGGAGGTTTTCACCATACAAAGCAGCAGCGGAATTATCCGTCGCCGGAGGGGTTGCATCTGCCCACAAGCTCCACCTGGGCAGGGTCCGCCCCTGCTGTATTGTCCATGTCAGTCAACAGAAGCTAAGACCTTCCAGAGAGACTACCTGCTCTTCTCTACCCACGGGGAAGCAGTACAGCCAGAAGCCTCCCCCGTTCCATCTCTAGGCTCTCTCTCAGGCCCCTCATACTTGTGATGTGTCTCAGGGGTAGAAGGAAGAGATTTCTCCGAATGAACACATACACAGAGGGGCCATAGATGCTGAGGAAGGGCGCCTTGCCTACTGATATCCTAGCGTAAGTGGAAAAGTGGTACCTGCCTGCTGGCCCCGTGTGTCGAACGTGTCCACATCAGGGGCTGCCTACGGTGAGGTGATTCCCTGGGTGCCCTGGATTTTGTGGCCCAAAAGAGAAGGGGCCGTCGTGTGTCCATGGGTAAAATGGAGGGCACTGCGGAAGTGGCCGCTTAGGCTGGACCTCTCGTATTGGCTCGGTGTTTGTGACCCGTCCCCGTCAGAAGTTCCGGCCAGCCTTGCGGTGGCTGTCTCCACGGTGATTGGAATACTATCTCTCTATGCCGCACTCAGCCGTCACCTGGCCTACCTGGCCTCTTTAGCCTCATCTAGACCGCTGTGTGGATGAAAGAATGAATGTCGGCAAAGGACCACATGTCCTCATTGCCTTTGAAGGATTAGGCTCCTTGCCTGGGCAGAAGACAGCCAAGGTCAGCCTGAGCCTAGACACCTAGTGACCTGTGACACTGCAGGCAGTGACAGATGTTGATTTTCATGCTCATGTATCCGCAGGTGGCGGATTCAGAGTGGTCGGAGAAGAAGTGTAACTAGGGATGACACAGACACGAGGGCACGGGCCAAAGTCAGGGAAAATAGCTGAGATCGTGGAGCTCTAGCGGAGCCAGTGTAGGGCCCTGGCCTCCCTCCTGTACGTGGCAAAGAGGTGATCCATATGCCGCCATGCGCAGACTCTGGACTGCTGGGGCCCTGGACGCCCGAATTGCGGCCTTGTCTTCGGAGAAGTGACACACATGCACTGTGCCAGCGGAGGCTGTGGCCCAGCAGAGGACAAAATCTTGAAAATGGGGGCTTCACTTGACTTTGCCTGTGCTCTCCCTTGGCTGAGTGCCATCGTGTGTTTCCTAGCAGGAGAAGGCATTCGTGGAGAGAGGCGGATTCCGTGTGTGCAGGCAAAGTGTGTGCTGAGATGATGAGTGGCTGGAGACCAGGGTGCACTCTTCAGACCCAGGATAGACCCCTGGCAGGTATGTGTCAATGTTTCTGCCCATGGCACTCAGCCGGGTATTTGCATAGAATGTTCTCCGCGGAATTAGTAGTCTCCGGAGAGGCTGCTGCATGTCAGCAAGCTTCACCTGGCCAGGTCCGCCCGTGATGTAGCTCCCCAATCAATGGCTACTCTCTAGACCTTCCAGATAGACTAGCAGATCTTCTCTGCCCATGGGCAACCAGTAGAGCCAGAGGCCTTCCCCCTTTGCTCTTTCGTCTCTAGGCCCTCTGTCAGGCACTCCAAGGTGTGAAGTGACAAGGGGGAGAAGGAAGAGATTTCAGAGAACGAACACATCCAGAGAGAGACAGAGAGAGGCAAGAGATGCTGAGTGGGGATGCCTTCCGTAGTGATATCCTGAGGAAAGTGGGAAAGAGGTACCTGGCCTGCTGTGCCAATGCCCTGAAGCGGTCCGCACCAGGGGCTCCCTTGTGCCTGCGTAGCCTCTCCCAGGGTGTGCTCAAATCCTGTGGCCACTAGGTGTCATAGGTCACACTGGAGGGCCCTGTGTCATCTGCCTGGCGGGCCGGATCTCTGCCATTGGCTCAAGTCTTGTCAGCAGGCCCATCACAAGCTCCGCCCACTCTTGCGGGGGGGGCTGTCTCTATGGTGATGGCAAAGGAGTCTTAGCCCCGCCCACCTGGCCTTGACTTCACCTACCTGGCCCGGTGACCCTCACTCAGACCTCTGTGTTGCTCCAAATGAATGTCCGCCAGTGCCCGGGTGTCAGCATCTGGGATAAAGGATTCGGGACCTTGCCTGGGGCAGAAGGCAGCCTAGGTCAGCGGGTACCTGGAAGTCTACTGCCTTGTGACACTGCTGCCAGTGACAAATGGTGACTCCCACACTCACATATCGCCTGGTGGCAGAATGATAGTGATGGGCGGAGAAACATCGCTCCGGAGCACACGTTCCGTGGGGCACCAGCCAAAGCAAAGGCCAGGGCCGGTAGTGGACGTCGTGGAGCTGAATGGCGAGCCAGTGAAGGGCCCAAGGGTCCCTCCTGTATGTGGCGAACAGGTCATCCGTGTCCCCACGTCCATAAACCATGGGACTGCTGGGGCCCAGGCTGCCAGGATTTCGGCCTTGCCTTCGGAGCCCGGCCACATACGCGGCCTTGCAGCAGAGGCGGGGACATGTAGACAGCCAAAATTTGGAAAATGGCAGTGTTTCCTCGATTTCCCTGGCATCGACCTTTTTGAGCTTCTTGCTTTTTTTCCTGGTAGGAGAGTTCCCTGACGGAGAAAGGCAGGATTACGTGTGCAGGAAAGGTGTGTGCTGAGAGGGTGACGACGTTGAGACCATGTTGGGATCTTTAGTCCCAGGAGAGGCCCCTGGCGGGTGTGGGTCAGTGTTCTCTACCCATCCCACTTGGCGGGGGGAGGTTTTCACCATACAAAGCAGCAGCGGAATTATTCATCGCCGGAGGGGTTGCATCTGCCCACAAGCTCCACCTGGCCAGGGTCCGCCCCTACTGTATTGTCCATGTCAGTCAACAGAAGCTAAGACCTTCCAGAGAGACTACCTGCTCTTCTCTACCCACGGGGAAGCAGTACAGCCAGAAGCCTCCCCCGTTCCATGTCTAGGCTCTCTCTCAGGCCCCTCATACTTGTGATGTGTCTCAGGGGTAGAAGGAAGAGATTTCTCCGAATGAACACATACACAGAGGGGCCATAGATGCTGAGGAAGGGCGCCTTGCCTACTGATATCCTAGCGTAAGTGAAAAAGTGGTACCTGCCTGCTGGCCCCGTGTGTCGAACGTGTCCACATCAGGGGCTGCCTACTGTGAGGTGATTCCCTGGGTGCCCTGGATTTTGTGGCCCAAAAGAGAAGGGGCCGTCGTGTGTCCATGGGTAAAATGGAGGGCACTGCGGAAGTGGCCGCTTAGGCTGGACCTCTCCTATTGGCTCGGTGTTTGTGACCCGTCCCCGTCAGAAGTTCCGGCCAGCCTTGCGGTGGCTGTCTCCATGGTGATTGGGAAAGAAGCCTTAGGCCCCGCACTCAGCCGTCACCTGGCCTACCTGGCCTCTTTAGCCTCGTCTAGACCGCTGTGTGGATGAAAGAATGAATGTCGGCCAATGACCACATGTCCTCGTTGCCTTTGAACGATTAAGCTCCTTGCCTGGGCAGAAGACAGCCAAGGTCAGCCTGAGCCTAGACACCTAGTGACCTGTGACACTGCAGGCAGTGACAGATGTTCATTTTCATGCTCATGTATCCGCAGGTGGCGGATTCAGAGTGGTCGGAGAAGAAGTGTAACTAGGGATGACACAGACACGAGGGCACGGGCCAAAGGTCAGGGAAAATAGCTGAGATCGTGGAGCTCTAGGGGAGCCAGTGTAGGGCCCAGGCCTCCCTCCTGTACGTGGCAAAGAGGTGATCCATATGCCGCCATGGGCAGACTCTGGACTGCTGGGGCCCTGGACGCCCGGATTGCGGCCTTGTCTTCGGAGAAGTGACACACATGCACTATGCCAGCGGAGGCTGTGGCCCAGCAGAGGACAAAATCTTGAAAATGGGGGCTTCAGTTGACTTTGCCTGTGCTCTCCTTTGGCTGAGTGCCATCGTGTGTTTCCTAGCAGGAGAAGGCATTCGTGCAGAGAGGCGGATTCCGTGTGTGCAGGCAAAGTGTGTGCTGAGATGATGAGTGGCTGGAGACCAGGGTGGACTCTTCAGACCCAGGATAGACCCCTGGCAGGTATGTGTCAATGTTTCTGCCCATGGCACTCAGCCGGGTATTTGCATAGAATGTTCTCCGCGGAATTAGTAGTCTCCGGAGAGGCTGCTGCATGTCAGCAAGCTTCACCTGGCCAGGTCCGCCCGTGATGTAGCTCCCCAATCAATGGCTACTCTCTAGACCTTCCAGATAGACTAGCAGATCTTCTCTGCCCATGGGCAACCAGTAGAGCCAGAGGCCTTCCCCCTTTGCTCTTTCGTCTCTAGGCCCTCTGTCAGGCACTCCAAGGTGTGAAGTGACAAGGGGGAGAAGGAAGAGATTTCAGAGAACGAACACATCCAGAGAGAGACAGAGAGAGGCAAGAGATGCTGAGTGGGGATGCCTTGCGTAGTGATATCCTGAGGAAAGTGGGAAAGAGGTACCTGGCCTGCTGTGCCAATGCCCTGAAGCAGTCCGCACCAGGGGCTCCCTTGTGCCTGCGTAGCCTCTCCCAGGGTGTGCTCAAATCCTGTGGCCACTAGGTGTCATAGGTCACACTGGAGGGCCCTGTGTCATCTGCCTGGCGGGCCGGATCTCTGCCATTGGCTCAAGTCTTGTCAGCAGGCCCATCACAAGCTCCGCCCACTCTTGCGGGGGGGGACTGTCTCTATGGTGATGGCAAAGGAGTCTTAGCCCCGCCCACCTGGCCTTGACTTCACCTACCTGGCCCGCTGACCCTCACTCAGACCTCTGTGTTGCTCCAAATGAATGTCCGCCAGTGCCCGGGTGTCAGCATCTGGAATAAAGGATTCGGGACCTTGCCTGTGGCAGAAGGCAGCCTAGGTCAGCGGGTACCTGGAAGTCTACTGCCTTGTGACACTGCTGCCAGTGACAAATGGTGACTCCCACACTCACATATCGCCTGGTGGCAGAATGATAGTGATGGGCGGAGAAACATCGCTCCGGAGCACACGTTCCGTGGGGCACCAGCCAAAGCAAAGGCCAGGGCCGGTAGTGGACGTCGTGGAGCTGAATGGCGAGCCAGTGAAGGGCCCAAGGGTCCCTCCTGTATGTGGCGAACAGGTCATCCGTGTCCCCACGTCCATAAACCATGGGACTGCTGGGGCCCAGGCTGCCAGGATTTCGGCCTTGCCTTCGGAGTCCGGCCACATATGCGGCCTTGCAGCGGAGGCGGGGACATGTAGACAGCCAAAATTTGGAAAAAGGCAGTGTTTCCTCGAGTTCCCTGGCATCGGCCTTTTTGAGCGGCTTGCTTTTTTTCCTGGTAGGAGAGGGCCCTGACGGAGAAAGGCAGGATTACGTGTGCAGGAAAGGTGTGTGCTGAGAGGGTGACGACGTTGAGACCATGTTGGGATCTTTAGTCCCAGGAGAGGCCCCTGGCGGGTGTGGGTCAGTGTTCTCTACCCATCCCACTTGGCGGGGGGAGGTTTTCACCATACAAAGCAGCAGCGGAATTATTCGTCGCCGGAGGGGTTGCATCTGCCCACAAGCTCCACCTGGCCAGCGTCCGCCCCTACTGTATTGTCCATGTCAGTCAACAGAAGCTAAGACCTTCCAGAGAGACTACCTGCTCTTCTCTACCCACGGGGAAGCAGTACAGCCAGAAGCCTCCCCCATTCCATGTCTAGGCTCTCTCTCAGGCCCCTCATACTTGTGATGTGTCTCAGGGGTAGAAGGAAGAGATTTCTCCGAATGAACACATACACAGAGGGGCCATAGATGCTGAGGAAGGGCGCCTTGCCTACTGATATCCTAGCGTAAGTGGAAAAGTGGTACCTGCCTGCTGGCCCAGTGTGTCGAACGTGTCCACATCAGGGGCTGCCTACGGTGAGGTGATTCCCTGGGTGCCCTGGATTTTGTGGCCCAAAAGAGAAGGGGCCGTCGTGTGTCCATGGGTAAAATGGAGGGCACTGCGGAAGTGGCCGCTTAGGCTGGACCTCTCCTATTGGCTCGGTGTTTGTGACCCGTCCCCGTCAGAACTTCCGGCCAGCCTTGCGGTGGCTGTCTCCATGGTGATTGAGAAAGAAGCCTTAGGCCCCGCACTCAGCCGTCACCTGGCCTACCTGGCCTCTTTAGCCTCATCTAGACCGCTGTGTGGATGAAAGAATGAATGTCGGCCAATGACCACATGTCCTCGTTGCCTTTGAAGGATTAGGCTCCTTTCCTGGGCAGAAGACAGCCAAGGTCAGCCTGAGCCTAGACACCTAGTGACCTGTGACACTGCAGGCAGTGACAGATGTTCATTTTCATGCTCATGTATTCGCAGGTGGCGGATTCAGAGTGGTCGGAGAAGAAGTGTAACTAGGGATGACACAGACACGAGGGCACGGGCCAAAGGTCAGGGAAAATAGCTGAGATCGTGGAGCTCTAGCGGAGCCAGTGTAGGGCCCAGGCCTCCCTCCTGTACGTGGCAAAGAGGTGATCCATATGCCGCCATGCGCAGACTCTGGACTGCTGGGGCCCTGGACGCCCGGATTGCGGCCTTGTCTTCGGAGAAGTGACACACATGCACTGTGCCAGCGGAAGCTGTGGCCCAGCAGAGGACAAAATCTTGAAAATGGGGGCTTCAGTTGACTTTGCCTGTGCTCTCCTTTGGCTGAGTGCCATCGTGTGTTTCCTAGCAGGAGAAGGCATTCGTGGAGAGAGGCGGATTCCATGTGTGCAGGCAAAGTGTGTGCTGAGATGATGAGTGGCTGGACACCAGGGTGGACTCTTCAGACCCAGGATAGACCCCTGGCAGGTATGTGTCAATGTTTCTGCCCATGGCACTCAGCCGGGTATTTGCATAGAATGTTCTCCGCGGAATTAGTAGTCTCCGGAGAGGCTGCTGCATGTCAGCAAGCTTCACCTGGCCAGGTCCGCCAGTGATGTAGCTCCCCAATCAATGGCTACTCTCTAGACCTTCCAGATAGACTAGCAGATCTTCTCTGCCCATGGGCAACCAGTAGAGCCAGAGGCCTTCCCCCTTTACTCTTTCGTCTCTAGGCCCTCTGTCAGGCACTCCAATGTGTGAAGTGACAAGGGGGAAAAGGAAGAGATTTCAGAGAACGAACACATCCAGAGAGAGACAGAGAGAGGCAAGAGATGCTGAGTGGGGATGCCTTGCGTAGTGATATCCTGAGGAAAGTGGGAAAGAGGTACCTGGCCTGCTGTGCCAATGCCCTGATGCAGTCCGCACCAGGGGCTCCCTTGTGCCTGCGTAGCCTCTCCCAGGGTGTGCTCAAATCCTGTGGCCACTAGGTGTCATAGGTCACACTGGAGGGCCCTGTGTCATCTGCCTGGCGGGCCGGATCTCTGCCATTGGCTCAAGTCTTGTCAGCAGGCCCATCACAAGCTCCGCCCACTCTTGCGGGGGGGGACTGTCTCTATGGTGATGGCAAAGGAGTCTTAGCCCCGCCCACCTGGCCTTGACTTCACCTACCTGGCCCGCTGACCCTCACTCAGACCTCTGTGTTGCTCCAAATGAATGTCCGCCAGTGCCCGGGTGTCAGCATCTGGGATAAAGGATTCGGGACCTTGCCTGGGGCAGAAGGCAGCCTAGGTCAGCGGGTACCTGGAAGTCTACTGCCTTGTGACACTGCTGCCAGTGACAAATGGTGACTCCCACACTCACATATCGCCTGGTGGCAGAATGATAGTGATGGGCGGAGAAACATCGCTCCGGAGCACACGTTCCGTGGGGCACCAGCCAAAGCAAAGGCCAGGGCCGGTAGTGGACGTCGTGGAGCTGAATGGCGAGCCAGTGAAGGGCCCAAGGGTCCCTCCTGTATGTGGCGAACAGGTCATCCGTGTCCCCACGTCCATAAACCATGGGACTGCTGGGGCCCAGGCTGCCAGGATTTCGGCCTTGCCATCGGAGCCCGGCCACATACGCGGCCTTGCAGCGGAGGTGGGAACATGTAGACAGCCAAAATTTGGAAAATGGCAGTGTTTCCTCAATTTCCCTGGCATCGGCCTTTTTTAGCGGCTTGCTTTTTTTCCTGGTAGGAGAGGGCCCTGACGGAGAAAGGCAGGATTACGTGTGCAGGAAAGGTGTGTGCTGAGAGGGTGACGACGTTGAGACCATGTTGGGATCTTTAGTCCCAGGAGAGGCCCCTGGCGGGTGTGGGTCAGTGTTCTCTACCCATCCCACTTGGCGGGGGGAGGTTTTCACCATACAAAGCAGCAGCGGAATTATTCGTCGCCGGAGGGGTTGCATCTGCCCACAAGCTCCACCTGGCCAGGGTCCGCCCCTACTGTATTGTCCATGTCAGTCAACAGAAGCTAAGACCTTCCAGAGAGACTACCTGCTCTTCTCTACCCACGGGGAAGCAGTACAGCCAGAAGCCTCCCCCGTTCCATCTCTAGGCTCTCTCTCAGGCCCCTCATACTTGTGATGTGTCTCAGGGGTAGAAGGAAGAGATTTCTCCGAATGAACACATACACAGAGGGGCCATAGATGCTGAGGAAGGGCGCCTTGCCTACTGATATCCTAGCGTAAGTGGAAAAGTGGTACCTGCCTGCTGGCCCCGTGTGTCGAACGTGTCCACATCAGGGGCTGCCTACGGTGAGGTGATTCCCTGGGTGCCCTGGATTTTGTGGCCCAAAAGAGAAGGGGCCGTCGTGTGTCCATGGGTAAAATGGAGGGCACTGCGGAAGTGGCCGCTTAGGCTGGACCTCTCGTATTGGCTCGGTGTTTGTGACCCGTCCCCGTCAGAAGTTCCGGCCAGCCTTGCGGTGGCTGTCTCCATGGTGATTGGGAAAGAAGCCTTAGGCCCCGCACTCAGCCGTCACCTGGCCTACCTGGCCTCTTTAGCCTCATCTAGACCGCTGTGTGGATGAAAGAATGAATGTCGGCCAATGACCACATGTCCTCGTTGCCTTTGAAGGATTAGGCTCCTTGCCTGGGCAGAAGACAGCCAAGGTCAGCCTGAGCCTAGACACCTAGTGACCTGTGACACTGCAGGCAGTGACAGATGTTCATTTTCATGCTCATGTATCCGCAGGTGGCGGATTCAGAGTGGTCGGAGAAGAAGTGTAACTAGGGATGACACAGACACGAGGGCACGGGCCAAAGGTCAGGGAAAATAGCTGAGATCGTGGAGCTCTAGCGGAGCCAGTGTAGGGCCCAGGCCTCCCTCCTGTACGTGGCAAAGAGGTGATCCATATGCCGCCATGCACAGACTCTGGACTGCTGGGGCCCTGGACGCCCGGATTGCGGCCTTGTCTTCGGAGAAGTGACACACATGCACTGTGCCAGCGGAGGCTGTGGCGCAGCAGAGGGCAAAATCTTGAAAATGGGGGCTTCAGTTGACTTTGCCTGTGCTCTCCTTTGGCTGAGTGCCATCGTGTGTTTCCTAGCAGGAGAAGGCATTCGTGGAGAGAGGCGGATTCCGTGTGTGCAGGCAAAGTGTGTGCTGAGATGATGAGTGGCTGGAGACCAGGGTGCACTCTTCAGACCCAGGATAGACCCCTGGCAGGTATGTGTCAATGTTTCTGCCCATGGCACTCAGCCGGGTATTTGCATAGAATGTTCTCCGCGGAATTAGTAGTCTCCGGAGAGGCTGCTGCATGTCAGCAAGCTTCACCTGGCCAGGTCCGCCCGTGATGTAGCTCCCCAATCAATGGCTACTCTCTAGACCTTCCAGATAGACTAGCAGATCTTCTCTGCCCATGGGCAACCAGTAGAGCCAGAGGCCTTCCCCCTTTGCTCTTTCGTCTCTAGGCCCTCTGTCAGGCACTCCAAGGTGTGAAGTGACAAGGGGGAGAAGGAAGAGATTTCAGAGAACGAACACATCCAGAGAGAGACAGAGAGAGGCAAGAGATGCTGAGTGGGGATGCCTTGCGTAGTGATATCCTGAGGAAAGTGGGAAAGAGGTACCTGGCCTGCTGTGCCAATGCCCTGAAGCAGTCCGCACCAGGGGCTCCCTTGTGCCTGCGTAGCCTCTCCCAGGGTGTGCTCAAATCCTGTGGCCACTAGGTGTCATAGGTCACACTGGAGGGCCCTGTGTCATCTGCCTGGCGGGCCGGATCTCTGCCATTGGCTCAAGTCTTGTCAGCAGGCCCATCACAAGCTCCGCCCACTCTTGCGGGGGGGACTGTCTCTATGGTGATGGCAAAGGAGTCTTAGCCCCGCCCACCTGGCCTTGACTTCACCTACCTGGCCCGCTGACCCTCACTCAGACCTCTGTGTTGCTCCAAATGAATGTCCGCCAGTGCCCGGGTGTCAGCATCTGGGATAAAGGATTCGGGACCTTGCCTGGGGCAGAAGGCAGCCTAGGTCAGCGGGTACCTGGAAGTCTACTGCCTTGTGACACTGCTGCCAGTGACAAATGGTGACTCCCACACTCACATATCGCCTGGTGGCAGAATGATAGTGATGGGCGGAGAAACATCGCTCCGGAGCACACGTTCCGTGGGGCACCAGCCAAAGCAAAGGCCAGGGCCGGTAGTGGACGTCGTGGAGCTGAATGGCGAGCCAGTGAAGGGCCCAAGGGTCCCTCCTGTATGTGGCGAACAGGTCATCCGTGTCCCCACGTCCATAAACCATGGGACTGCTGGGGCCCAGGCTGCCAGGATTTCGGCCTTGCCTTCGGAGTCCGGCCACATATGCGGCCTTGCAGCGGAGGCGGGGACGTGTAGACAGCCAAAATTTGGAAAAAGGCAGTGTTTCCTCGAGTTCCCTGGCATCGGCCTTTTTGAGCGGGTTGCTTTTTTTCCTGGTAGGAGAGTTCCCTGACGGAGAAAGGCAGGATTACGTGTGCAGGAAAGGTGTGTGCTGAGAGGGTGACGACGTTGAGACCATGTTGGGATCTTTAGTCCCAGGAGAGGCCCCTGGCGGGTGTGGGTCAGTGTTCTCTACCCATCCCACTTGGCGGGGGGAGGTTTTCACCATACAAAGCAGCAGCGGAATTATTCGTCGCCGGAGGGGTTGCATCTGCCCACAAGCTCCACCTGGCCAGGGTCCGCCCCTACTGTATTGTCCATGTCAGTCAACAGAAGCTAAGACCTTCCAGAGAGACTACCTGCTCTTCTCTACCCACGGGGAAGCAGTACAGCCAGAAGCCTCCCCCGTTCCATGTCTAGGCTCTCTCTCAGGCCCCTCATACTTGTGATGTGTCTCAGGGGTAGAAGGAAGAGATTTCTCCGAATGAACACATACACAGAGGGGCCATAGATGCTGAGGAAGGGCGCCTTGCCTACTGATATCCTAGCGTAAGTGGAAAAGTGGTACCTGCCTGCTGGCCCCGTGTGTCGAACGTGTCCACATCAGGGGCTGCCTACGGTGAGGTGATTCCCTGGGTGCCCTGGATTTTGTGGCCCAAAAGAGAAGGGGCCGTCGTGTGTCCATGGGTAAAATGGAGGGCACTGCGGAAGTGGCCGCTTAGGCTGGACCTCTCGTATTGGCTCGGTGTTTGTGACCCGTCCCCGTCAGAAGTTCCGGCCAGCCTTGCGGTGGCTGTCTCCATGGTGATTGGGAAAGAAGCCTTAGGCCCCGCACTCAGCCGTCACCTGGCCTACCTGGCCTCTTTAGCCTCATCTAGACCGCTGTGTGGATGAAAGAATGAATGTCGGCCAATGACCACATGTCCTCGTTGCCTTTGAAGGATTAGGCTCCTTGCCTGGGCAGAAGACAGCCAAGGTCAGCCTGAGCCTAGACACCTAGTGACCTGTGACACTGCAGGCAGTGACAGATGTTCATTTTCATGCTCATGTATCCGCAGGTGGCGGATTCAGAGTGGTCGGAGAAGAAGTGTAACTAGGGATGACACAGACACGAGGGCACGGGCCAAAGGTCAGGGAAAATAGCTGAGATCGTGGAGCTCTAGCGGAGCCAGTGTAGGGCCCAGGCCTCCCTCCTGTACGTGGCAAAGAGGTGATCCATATGCCGCCATGCGCAGACTCTGGACTGCTGGGGCCCTGGACGCCCGGATTGCGGCCTTGTCTTCGGAGAAGTGACACACATGCACTGTGCCAGCGGAGGCTGTGGCCCAGCAGAGGACAAAATCTTGAAAATGGGGGCTTCAGTTGACTTTGCCTGTGCTCTCCTTTGGCTGAGTGCCATCGTGTGTTTCCTAGCAGGAGAAGGCATTCGTGGAGAGAGGCGGATTCCGTGTGTGCAGGCAAAGTGTGTGCTGAGATGATGAGTGGCTGGAGACCAGGGTGGACTCTTCAACCCAGGATAGACCCCTGGCAGGTATGTGTCAATGTTTCTGCCCATGGCACTCAGCCGGGTATTTGCATAGAATGTTCTCCGCGGAATTAGTAGTCTCCGGAGAGGCTGCTGCATGTCAGCAAGCTTCACCTGGCCAGGTCCGCCCGTGATGTAGCTCCCCAATCAATGGCTACTCTCTAGACCTTCCAGATAGACTAGCAGATCTTCTCTGCCCATGGGCAACCAGTAGAGCCAGAGGCCTTCCCCCTTTGCTCTTTCGTCTCTAGGCCCTCTGTCAGGCACTCCAAGGTGTGAAGTGACAAGGGGGAGAAGGAAGAGATTTCAGAGAACGAACACATCCAGAGAGAGACAGAGAGAGGCAAGAGATGCTGAGTGGGGATGCCTTGCGTAGTGATATCCTGAGGAAAGTGGGAAAGAGGTACCTGGCCTGCTGTGCCAATGCCCTGAAGCAGTCCGCACCAGGGGCTCCCTTGTGCCTGCGTAGCCTCTCCCAGGGTGTGCTCAAATCCTGTGGCCACTAGGTGTCATAGGTCACACTGGAGGGCCCTGTGTCATCTGCCTGGCGGGCCGGATCTCTGCCATTGGCTCAAGTCTTGTCAGCAGGCCCATCACAAGCTCCGCCCACTCTTGCGGGGGGGACTGTCTCTATGGTGATGGCAAAGGAGTCTTAGCCCCGCCCACCTGGCCTTGACTTCACCTACCTGGCCCGCTGACCCTCACTCAGACCTCTGTGTTGCTCCAAATGAATGTCCGCCAGTGCCCGGGTGTCAGCATCTGGGATAAAGGATTCGGGACCTTGCCTGGGGCAGAAGGCAGCCTAGGTCAGCGGGTACCTGGAAGTCTACTGCCTTGTGACACTGCTGCCAGTGACAAATGGTGACTCCCACACTCACATATCGCCTGGTGGCAGAATGATAGTGATGGGCGGAGAAACATCGCTCCGGAGCACACGTTCCGTGGGGCACCAGCCAAAGCAAAGGCCAGGGCCGGTAGTGGACGTCGTGGAGCTGAATGGCGAGCCAGTGAAGGGCCCAAGGGTCCCTCCTGTATGTGGCGAACAGGTCATCCGTGTCCCCACGTCCATAAACCATGGGACTGCTGGGGCCCAGGCTGCCAGGATTTCGGCCTTGCCTTCGGAGTCCGGCCACATATGCGGCCTTGCAGCGGAGGCGGGGACGTGTAGACAGCCAAAATTTGGAAAAAGGCAGTGTTTCCTCGAGTTCCCTGGCATCGGCCTTTTTGAGCGGGTTGCTTTTTTTCCTGGTAGGAGAGTTCCCTGACGGAGAAAGGCAGGATTACGTGTGCAGGAAAGGTGTGTGCTGAGAGGGTGACGACGTTGAGACCATGTTGGGATCTTTAGTCCCAGGAGAGGCCCCTGGCGGGTGTGGGTCAGTGTTCTCTACCCATCCCACTTGGCGGGGGGAGGTTTTCACCATACAAAGCAGCAGCGGAATTATTCGTCGCCGGAGGGGTTGCATCTGCCCACAAGCTCCACCTGGCCAGGGTCCGCCCCTACTGTATTGTCCATGTCAGTCAACAGAAGCTAAGACCTTCCAGAGAGACTACCTGCTCTTCTCTACCCACGGGGAAGCAGTACAGCCAGAAGCCTCCCCCGTTCCATGTCTAGGCTCTCTCTCAGGCCCCTCATACTTGTGATGTGTCTCAGGGGTAGAAGGAAGAGATTTCTCCGAATGAACACATACACAGAGGGGCCATAGATGCTGAGGAAGGGCGCCTTGCCTACTGATATCCTAGCGTAAGTGGAAAAGTGGTACCTGCCTGCTGGCCCCGTGTGTCGAACGTGTCCACATCAGGGGCTGCCTACGGTGAGGTGATTCCCTGGGTGCCCTGGATTTTGTGGCCCAAAAGAGAAGGGGCCGTCGTGTGTCCATGGGTAAAATGGAGGGCACTGCGGAAGTGGCCGCTTAGGCTGGACCTCTCGTATTGGCTCGGTGTTTGTGACCCGTCCCCGTCAGAAGTTCCGGCCAGCCTTGCGGTGGCTGTCTCCATGGTGATTGGGAAAGAAGCCTTAGGCCCCGCACTCAGCCGTCACCTGGCCTACCTGGCCTCTTTAGCCTCATCTAGACCGCTGTGTGGATGAAAGAATGAATGTCGGCCAATGACCACATGTCCTCGTTGCCTTTGAAGGATTAGGCTCCTTGCCTGGGCAGAAGACAGCCAAGGTCAGCCTGAGCCTAGACACCTAGTGACCTGTGACACTGCAGGCAGTGACAGATGTTCATTTTCATGCTCATGTATCCGCAGGTGGCGGATTCAGAGTGGTCGGAGAAGAAGTGTAACTAGGGATGACACAGACACGAGGGCACGGGCCAAAGGTCAGGGAAAATAGCTGAGATCGTGGAGCTCTAGCGGAGCCAGTGTAGGGCCCAGGCCTCCCTCCTGTACGTGGCAAAGAGGTGATCCATATGCCGCCATGCGCAGACTCTGGACTGCTGGGGCCCTGGACGCCCGGATTGCGGCCTTGTCTTCGGAGAAGTGACACACATGCACTGTGCCAGCGGAGGCTGTGGCCCAGCAGAGGACAAAATCTTGAAAATGGGGGCTTCAGTTGACTTTGCCTGTGCTCTCCTTTGGCTGAGTGCCATCGTGTGTTTCCTAGGAGGAGAAGGCATTCGTGGAGAGAGGCGGATTCCGTGTGTGCAGGCAAAGTGTGTGCTGAGATGATGAGTGGCTGGAGACCAGGGTGGACTCTTCAACCCAGGATAGACCCCTGGCAGGTATGTGTCAATGTTTCTGCCCATGGCACTCAGCCGGGTATTTGCATAGAATGTTCTCCGCGGAATTAGTAGTCTCCGGAGAGGCTGCTGCATGTCAGCAAGCTTCACCTGGCCAGGTCCGCCCGTGATGTAGCTCCCCAATCAATGGCTACTCTCTAGACCTTCCAGATAGACTAGCAGATCTTCTCTGCCCATGGGCAACCAGTAGAGCCAGAGGCCTTCCCCCTTTGCTCTTTCGTCTCTAGGCCCTCTGTCAGGCACTCCAAGGTGTGAAGTGACAAGGGGGAGAAGGAAGAGATTTCAGAGAACGAACACATCCAGAGAGAGACAGAGAGAGGCAAGAGATGCTGAGTGGGGATGCCTTGCGTAGTGATATCCTGAGGAAAGTGGGAAAGAGGTACCTGGCCTGCTGTGCCAATGCCCTGAAGCAGTCCGCACCAGGGGCTCCCTTGTGCCTGTGTAGCCTCTCCCAGGGTGTGCTCAAATCCTGTGGCCACTAGGTGTCATAGGTCACACTGGAGGGCCCTGTGTCATCTGCCTGGCGGGCCGGATCTCTGCCATTGGCTCAAGTCTTGTCAGCAGGCCCATCACAAGCTCCGCCCACTCTTGCGGGGGGGGACTGTCTCTATGGTGATGGCAAAGGAGTCTTAGCCCCGCCCACCTGGCCTTGACTTCACCTACCTGGCCCGCTGAC
This sequence comes from Loxodonta africana, assembly GCF_030014295.1. Taxonomy (NCBI): domain Eukaryota; kingdom Metazoa; phylum Chordata; class Mammalia; order Proboscidea; family Elephantidae; genus Loxodonta; species Loxodonta africana. The sequence continues at coordinate 96,317 of NW_026974948.1, read as the reverse complement.
CCTCACTCAGACCTCTGTGTTGCTCCAAATGAATGTCCGCCAGTGCCCGGGTGTCAGCATCTGGAATAAAGGATTCGGGACCTTGCCTGGGGCATAAGGCAGCCTAGGTCAGCGGGTACCTGGAAGTCTACTGCCTTGTGACACTGCTGCCAGTGACAAATGGTGACTCCCACACTCACATATCGCCTGGTGGCAGAATGATAGTGATGGGCGGAGAAACATCGCTCCGGAGCACACGTTCCGTGGGGCACCAGCCAAAGCAAAGGCCAGGGCCGGTAGTGGACGTCGTGGAGCTGAATGGCGAGCCAGTGAAGGGCCCAAGGGTCCCTCCTGTATGTGGCGAACAGGTCATCCGTGTCCCCACGTCCATAAACCATGGGACTGCTGGGGCCCAGGCTGCCAGGATTTCGGCCTTGCCTTCGGAGCCCGGCCACATACGCGGCCTTGCAGCGGAGGTGGGGACATGTAGACAGCCAAAATTTGGAAAATGGCAGTGTTTCCTCGATTTCCCTGGCATCGGCCTTTTTGAGCGGGTTGCTTTTTTTCCTGGTAGGAGAGTTCCCTGACGGAGAAAGGCAGGATTACGTGTGCAGGAAAGGTGTGTGCTGAGAGGGTGACGACGTTGAGACCATGTTGGGATCTTTAGTCCCAGGAGAGGCCCCTGGCGGGTGTGGGTCAGTGTTCTCTACCCATCCCACTTGGCGGGGGGAGGTTTTCACCATACAAAGCAGCAGCGGAATTATTCGTCGCCGGAGGGGTTGCATCTGCCCACAAGCTCCACCTGGCCAGGGTCCGCCCCTACTGTATTGTCCATGTCAGTCAACAGAAGCTAAGACCTTCCAGAGAGACTACCTGCTCTTCTCTACCCACGGGGAAGCAGTACAGCCAGAAGCCTCCCCCGTTCCATGTCTAGGCTCTCTCTCAGGCCCCTCATACTTGTGATGTGTCTCAGGGGTAGAAGGAAGAGATTTCTCCGAATGAACACATACACAGAGGGGCCATAGATGCTGAGGAAGGGCGCCTTGCCTACTGATATCCTAGCGTAAGTGGAAAAGTGGTACCTGCCTGCTGGCCCCGTGTGTCGAACGTGTCCACATCAGGGGCTGCCTACGGTGAGGTGATTCCCTGGGTGCCCTGGATTTTGTGGCCCAAAAGAGAAGGGGCCGTCGTGTGTCCATGGGTAAAATGGAGGGCACTGCGGAAGTGGCCGCTTAGGCTGGACCTCTCGTATTGGCTCGGTGTTTGTGACCCGTCCCCGTCAGAAGTTCCGGCCAGCCTTGCGGTGGCTGTCTCCATGGTGATTGGGAAAGAAGCCTTAGGCCCCGCACTCAGCCGTCACCTGGCCTACCTGGCCTCTTTAGCCTCATCTAGACCGCTGTGTGGATGAAAGAATGAATGTCGGCCAATGACCACATGTCCTCGTTGCCTTTGAAGGATTAGGCTCCTTGCCTGGGCAGAAGACAGCCAAGGTCAGCCTGAGCCTAGACACCTAGTGACCTGTGACACTGCAGGCAGTGACAGATGTTCATTTTCATGCTCATGTATCCGCAGGTGGCGGATTCAGAGTGGTCGGAGAAGAAGTGTAACTAGGGATGACACAGACACGAGGGCACGGGCCAAAGGTCAGGGAAAATAGCTGAGATCGTGGAGCTCTAGCGGAGCCAGTGTAGGGCCCAGGCCTCCCTCCTGTACGTGGCAAAGAGGTGATCCATATGCCGCCATGCACAGACTCTGGACTGCTGGGGCCCTGGACGCCCGGATTGCGGCCTTGTCTTCGGAGAAGTGACACACATGCACTGTGCCAGCGGAGGCTGTGGCGCAGCAGAGGGCAAAATCTTGAAAATGGGGGCTTCAGTTGACTTTCCCTGTGCTCTCCTTTGGCTGAGTGCCATCGTGTGTTTCCTAGCAGGAGAAGGCATTCGTGGAGAGAGGCGGATTCCGTGTGTGCAGGCAAAGTGTGTGCTGAGATGATGAGTGGCTGGAGACCAGGGTGCACTCTTCAGACCCAGGATAGACCCCTGGCAGGTATGTGTCAATGTTTCTGCCCATGGCACTCAGCCGGGTATTTGCATAGAATGTTCTCCGCGGAATTAGTAGTCTCCGGAGAGGCTGCTGCATGTCAGCAAGCTTCACCTGGCCAGGTCCGCCCGTGATGTAGCTCCCCAATCAATGGCTACTCTCTAGACCTTCCAGATAGACTAGCAGATCTTCTCTGCCCATGGGCAACCAGTAGAGCCAGAGGCCTTCCCCCTTTGCTCTTTCGTCTCTAGGCCCTCTGTCAGGCACTCCAAGGTGTGAAGTGACAAGGGGGAGAAGGAAGAGATTTCAGAGAACGAACACATCCAGAGAGAGACAGAGATAGGCAAGAGATGCTGAGTGGGGATGCCTTGCGTAGTGATATCCTGAGGAAAGTGGGAAAGAGGTACCTGGCCTGCTGTGCCAATGCCCTGAAGCAGTCCGCACCAGGGGCTCCCTTGTGCCTGCGTAGCCTCTCCCAGGGTGTGCTCAAATCCTGTGGCCACTAGGTGTCATAGGTCACACTGGAGGGCCCTGTGTCATCTGCCTGGCGGGCCGGATCTCTGCCATTGGCTCAAGTCTTGTCAGCAGGCCCATCACAAGCTCCGCCCACTCTTGCGGGGGGGACTGTCTCTATGGTGATGGCAAAGGAGTCTTAGCCCCGCCCACCTGGCCTTGACTTCACCTACCTGGCCCGCTGACCCTCACTCAGACCTCTGTGTTGCTCCAAATGAATGTCCGCCAGTGCCCGGGTGTCAGCATCTGGGATAAAGGATTCGGGACCTTGCCTGGGGCAGAAGGCAGCCTAGGTCAGCGGGTACCTGGAAGTCTACTGCCTTGTGACACTGCTGCCAGTGACAAATGGTGACTCCCACACTCACATATCGCCTGGTGGCAGAATGATAGTGATGGGCGGAGAAACATCGCTCCGGAGCACACGTTCCGTGGGGCACCAGCCAAAGCAAAGGCCAGGGCCGGTAGTGGACGTCGTGGAGCTGAATGGCGAGCCAGTGAAGGGCCCAAGGGTCCCTCCTGTATGTGGCGAACAGGTCATCCGTGTCCCCACGTCCATAAACCATGGGACTGCTGGGGCCCAGGCTGCCAGGATTTCGGCCTTGCCTTCGGAGCCCGGCCACATACGCGGCCTTGCAGCAGAGGTGGGGACATGTAGACAGCCAAAATTTGGAAAATGGCAGTGTTTCCTCGATTTCCCTGGCATCGGCCTTTTTGAGCTTCTTGCTTTTTTTCCTGGTAGGAGAGTTCCCTGACGGAGAAAGGCAGGATTACGTGTGCAGGAAAGGTGTGTGCTGAGAGGGTGACGACGTTGAGACCATGTTGGGATCTTTAGTCCCAGGAGAGGCCCCTGGCGGGTGTGGGTCAGTGTTCTCTACCCATCCCACTTCGCGGGGAGAGGTTTTCACCATACAAAGCAGCAGCGGAATTATTCATCGCCGGAGGGGTTGCATCTGCCCACAAGCTCCACCTGGCCAGGGTCCGCCCCTACTGTATTGTCCATGTCAGTCAACAGAAGCTAAGACCTTCCAGAGAGACTACCTGCTCTTCTCTACCCACGGGGAAGCAGTACAGCCAGAAGCCTCCCCCGTTCCATGTCTAGGCTCTCTCTCAGGCCCCTCATACTTGTGATGTGTCTCAGGGGTAGAAGGAAGAGATTTCTCCGAATGAACACATACACAGAGGGGCCATAGATGCTGAGGAAGGGCGCCTTGCCTACTGATATCCTAGCGTAAGTGGAAAAGTGGTACCTGCCTGCTGGCCCCGTGTGTCGAACGTGTCCACATCAGGGGCTGCCTACGGTGAGGTGATTCCCTGGGTGCCCTGGATTTTGTGGCCCAAAAGAGAAGGGGCCGTCGTGTGTCCATGGGTAAAATGGAGGGTACTGCGGAAGTGGCCGCTTAGGCTGGACCTCTCGTATTGGCTCGGTGTTTGTGACCCGTCCCCGTCAGAAGTTCCGGCCAGCCTTGCGGTGGCTGTCTCCACGGTGATTGGGAAAGAAACCTTAGGCCCCGCACTCAGCCGTCACCTGGCCTACCTGGCCTCTTTAGCCTCATCTAGACCGCTGTGTGGATGAAAGAATGAATGTCGGCCAATGACCACATGTCCTCGTTGCCTTTGAAGGATTAGGCTCCTTGCGTGGGCAGAAGACAGCCAAGGTCAGCCTGAGCCTAGACACCTAGTGACCTGTGACACTGCAGGCAGTGACAGATGTTCATTTTCATGCTCATGTATCCGCAGGTGGCGAATTCAGAGTGGTCGGAGAAGAAGTGTAACTAGGGATGACACAGATACGATGGCACGGGCCAAAGGTCAGGGAAAATAGCTGAGATCGTGGAGCTCTAGCGGAGCCAGTGTAGGGCCCAGGCCTCCCTCCTGTACGTGGCAAAGAGGTGATCCATATGCCGCCATGGGCAGACTCTGGACTGCTGGGGCCCTGGACGCCCGGATTGCGGCCTTGTCTTCGGAGAAGTGACACACATGCACTGTGCCAGCGGAGGCTGTGGCCCAGCAGAGGACAAAATCTTGAAAATGGGGGCTTCAGTTGACTTTGCCTGTGCTCTCCTTTGGCTGAGTGCCATCGTGTGTTTCCTAGCAGGAGAAGGCATTCGTGGAGAGAGGCGGATTCCGTGTGTGCAGGCAAAGTGTGTGCTGAGATGATGAGTGGCTGGAGACCAGGGTGGACTCTTCAGACCCAGGATAGACCCCTGGCAGGTATGTGTCAATGTTTCTGCCCATGGCACTCAGCCGGGTATTTGCATAGAATGTTCTCCGCGGAATTAGTAGTCTCCGGAGAGGCTGCTGCATGTCAGCAAGCTTCACCTGGCCAGGTCCGCCCGTGATGTAGCTCCCCAATCAATGGCTACTCTCTAGACCTTCCAGATAGACTAGCAGATCTTCTCTGCCCATGGGCAACCAGTAGAGCCAGAGGCCTTCCCCCTTTGCTCTTTCGTCTCTAGGCCCTCTGTCAGGCACTCCAAGGTGTGAAGTGACAAGGGGGAGAAGGAAGAGATTTCAGAGAACGAACACATCCAGAGAGAGACAGAGAGAGGCAAGAGATGCTGAGTGGGGATGCCTTGCGTAGTGATATCCTGAGGAAAGTGGGAAAGAGGTACCTGGCCTGCTGTGCCAATGCCCTGAAGCAGTCCGCACCAGGGGCTCCCTTGTGCCTGCGTAGCCTCTCCCAGGGTGTGCTCAAATCCTGTGGCCACTAGGTGTCATAGGTCACACTGGAGGGCCCTGTGTCATCTGCCTGGCGGGCCGGATCTCTGCCATTGGCTCAAGTCTTGTCAGCAGGCCCATCACAAGCTCCGCCCACTCTTGCGGGGGGGACTGTCTCTATGGTGATGGCAAAGGAGTCTTAGCCCCGCCCACCTGGTCTTGACTTCACCTACCAGGCCCGCTGACCCTCACTCAGACCTCTGTGTTGCTCCAAATGAATGTCCGCCAGTGCCCGGGTGTCAGCATCTGGGATAAAGGATTCGGGACCTTGCCTGGGGCAGAAGGCAGCCTAGGTCAGCGGGTACCTGGAAGTCTACTGCCTTGTGACACTGCTGCCAGTGACAAATGGTGACTCCCACACTCACATATCGCCTGGTGGCAGAATGATAGTGATGGGCGGAGAAACATCGCTCCGGAGCACACGTTCCGTGGGGCACCAGCCAAAGCAAAGGCCAGGGCCGGTAGTGGACGTCGTGGAGCTGAATGGCGAGCCAGTGAAGGGCCCAAGGGTCCCTCCTGTATGTGGCGAACAGGTCATCCGTGTCCCCACGTCCATAAACCATGGGACTGCTGGGGCCCAGGCTGCCAGGATTTCGGCCTTGCCTTCGGAGCCCGGCCACATACGCGGCCTTGCAGCGGAGGCGGGGACGTGTAGACAGCCAAAATTTGGAAAAAGGCAGTGTTTCCTCGAGTTCCCTGGCATCGGCCTTTTTGAGCGGGTTGCTTTTTTTCCTGGTAGGAGAGTTCCCTGACGGAGAAAGGCAGGATTACGTGTGCAGGAAAGGTGTGTGCTGAGAGGGTGACGACGTTGAGACCATGTTGGGATCTTTAGTCCCAGGAGAGGCCCCTGGCGGGTGTGGGTCAGTGTTCTCTACCCATCCCACTTGGCGGGGGGAGGTTTTCACCATACAAAGCAGCAGCGGAATTATTCGTCGCCGGAGGGGTTGCATCTGCCCACAAGCTCCACCTGGCCAGGGTCCGCCCCTACTGTATTGTCCATGTCAGTCAACAGAAGCTAAGACCTTCCAGAGAGACTACCTGCTCTTCTCTACCCACGGGGAAGCAGTACAGCCAGAAGCCTCCCCCGTTCCATGTCTAGGCTCTCTCTCAGGCCCCTCATACTTGTGATGTGTCTCAGGGGTAGAAGGAAGAGATTTCTCCGAATGAACACATACACAGAGGGGCCATAGATGCTGAGGAAGGGCGCCTTGCCTACTGATATCCTAGCGTAAGTGGAAAAGTGGTACCTGCCTGCTGGCCCCGTGTGTCGAACGTGTCCACATCAGGGGCTGCCTACGGTGAGGTGATTCCCTGGGTGCCCTGGATTTTGTGGCCCAAAAGAGAAGGGGCCGTCGTGTGTCCATGGGTAAAATGGAGGGCACTGCGGAAGTGGCCGCTTAGGCTGGACCTCTCGTATTGGCTCGGTGTTTGTGACCCGTCCCCGTCAGAAGTTCCGGCCAGCCTTGCGGTGGCTGTCTCCATGGTGATTGGGAAAGAAGCCTTAGGCCCCGCACTCAGCCGTCACCTGGCCTACCTGGCCTCTTTAGCCTCATCTAGACCGCTGTGTGGATGAAAGAATGAATGTCGGCCAATGACCACATGTCCTCGTTGCCTTTGAAGGATTAGGCTCCTTGCCTGGGCAGAAGACAGCCAAGGTCAGCCTGAGCCTAGACACCTAGTGACCTGTGACACTGCAGGCAGTGACAGATGTTCATTTTCATGCTCATGTATCCGCAGGTGGCGGATTCAGAGTGGTCGGAGAAGAAGTGTAACTAGGGATGACACAGACACGAGGGCACGGGCCAAAGGTCAGGGAAAATAGCTGAGATCGTGGAGCTCTAGCGGAGCCAGTGTAGGGCCCAGGCCTCCCTCCTGTACGTGGCAAAGAGGTGATCCATATGCCGCCATGCGCAGACTCTGGACTGCTGGGGCCCTGGACGCCCGGATTGCGGCCTTGTCTTCGGAGAAGTGACACACATGCACTGTGCCAGCGGAGGCTGTGGCCCAGCAGAGGACAAAATCTTGAAAATGGGGGCTTCAGTTGACTTTGCCTGTGCTCTCCTTTGGCTGAGTGCCATCGTGTGTTTCCTAGCAGGAGAAGGCATTCGTGGAGAGAGGCGGATTCCGTGTGTGCAGGCAAAGTGTGTGCTGAGATGATGAGTGGCTGGAGACCAGGGTGGACTCTTCAACCCAGGATAGACCCCTGGCAGGTATGTGTCAATGTTTCTGCCCATGGCACTCAGCCGGGTATTTGCATAGAATGTTCTCCGCGGAATTAGTAGTCTCCGGAGAGGCTGCTGCATGTCAGCAAGCTTCACCTGGCCAGGTCCGCCCGTGATGTAGCTCCCCAATCAATGGCTACTCTCTAGACCTTCCAGATAGACTAGCAGATCTTCTCTGCCCATGGGCAACCAGTAGAGCCAGAGGCCTTCCCCCTTTGCTCTTTCGTCTCTAGGCCCTCTGTCAGGCACTCCAAGGTGTGAAGTGACAAGGGGGAGAAGGAAGAGATTTCAGAGAACGAACACATCCAGAGAGAGACAGAGAGAGGCAAGAGATGCTGAGTGGGGATGCCTTGCGTAGTGATATCCTGAGGAAAGTGGGAAAGAGGTACCTGGCCTGCTGTGCCAATGCCCTGAAGCAGTCCGCACCAGGGGCTCCCTTGTGCCTGCGTAGCCTCTCCCAGGGTGTGCTCAAATCCTGCGGCCACTAGGTGTCATAGGTCACACTGGAGGGCCCTGTGTCATCTGCCTGGCGGGCCGGATCTCTGCCATTGGCTCAAGTCTTGTCAGCAGGCCCATCACAAGCTCCGCCCACTCTTGCGGGGGGGACTGTCTCTATGGTGATGGCAAAGGAGTCTTAGCCCCGCCCACCTGGCCTTGACTTCACCTACCTGGCCCGCTGACCCTCACTCAGACCTCTGTGTTGCTCCAAATGAATGTCCGCCAGTGCCCGGGTGTCAGCATCTGGGATAAAGGATTCGGGACCTTGCCTGGGGCAGAAGGCAGCCTAGGTCAGCGGGTACCTGGAAGTCTACTGCCTTGTGACACTGCTGCCAGTGACAAATGGTGACTCCCACACTCACATATCGCCTGGTGGCAGAATGATAGTGATGGGCGGAGAAACATCGCTCCGGAGCACACGTTCCGTGGGGCACCAGCCAAAGCAAAGGCCAGGGCCGGTAGTGGACGTCGTGGAGCTGAATGGCGAGCCAGTGAAGGGCCCAAGGGTCCCTCCTGTATGTGGCGAACAGGTCATCCGTGTCCCCACGTCCATAAACCATGGGACTGCTGGGGCCCAGGCTGCCAGGATTTCGGCCTTGCCTTCGGAGCCCGGCCACATACGCGGCCTTGCAGCAGAGGTGGGGACATGTAGACAGCCAAAATTTGGAAAATGGCAGTGTTTCCTCGATTTCCCTGGCATCGGCCTTTTTGAGCTTCTTGCTTTTTTTCCTGGTAGGAGAGTTCCCTGACGGAGAAAGGCAGGATTACGTGTGCAGGAAAGGTGTGTGCTGAGAGGGTGACGACGTTGAGACCATGTTGGGATCTTTAGTCCCAGGAGAGGCCCCTGGCGGGTGTGGGTCAGTGTTCTCTACCCATCCCACTTCGCGGGGAGAGGTTTTCACCATACAAAGCAGCAGCGGAATTATTCATCGCCGGAGGGGTTGCATCTGCCCACAAGCTCCACCTGGCCAGGGTCCGCCCCTACTGTATTGTCCATGTCAGTCAACAGAAGCTAAGACCTTCCAGAGAGACTACCTGCTCTTCTCTACCCACGGGGAAGCAGTACAGCCAGAAGCCTCCCCCGTTCCATGTCTAGGCTCTCTCTCAGGCCCCTCATACTTGTGATGTGTCTCAGGGGTAGAAGGAAGAGATTTCTCCGAATGAACACATACACAGAGGGGCCATAGATGCTGAGGAAGGGCGCCTTGCCTACTGATATCCTAGCGTAAGTGGAAAAGTGGTACCTGCCTGCTGGCCCCGTGTGTCGAACGTGTCCACATCAGGGGCTGCCTACGGTGAGGTGATTCCCTGGGTGCCCTGGATTTTGTGGCCCAAAAGAGAAGGGGCCGTCGTGTGTCCATGGGTAAAATGGAGGGTACTGCGGAAGTGGCCGCTTAGGCTGGACCTCTCGTATTGGCTCGGTGTTTGTGACCCGTCCCCGTCAGAAGTTCCGGCCAGCCTTGCGGTGGCTGTCTCCACGGTGATTGGGAAAGAAGCCTTAGGCCCCGCACTCAGCCGTCACCTGGCCTACCTGGCCTCTTTAGCCTCATCTAGACCGCTGTGTGGATGAAAGAATGAATGTCGGCCAATGACCACATGTCCTCGTTGCCTTTGAAGGATTAGGCTCCTTGCGTGGGCAGAAGACAGCCAAGGTCAGCCTGAGCCTAGACACCTAGTGACCTGTGACACTGCAGGCAGTGACAGATGTTCATTTTCATGCTCATGTATCCGCAGGTGGCGAATTCAGAGTGGTCGGAGAAGAAGTGTAACTAGGGATGACACAGATACGATGGCACGGGCCAAAGGTCAGGGAAAATAGCTGAGATCGTGGAGCTCTAGCGGAGCCAGTGTAGGGCCCAGGCCTCCCTCCTGTACGTGGCAAAGAGGTGATCCATATGCCGCCATGGGCAGACTCTGGACTGCTGGGGCCCTGGACGCCCGGATTGCGGCCTTGTCTTCGGAGAAGTGACACACATGCACTGTGCCAGCGGAGGCTGTGGCCCAGCAGAGGACAAAATCTTGAAAATGGGGGCTTCAGTTGACTTTGCCTGTGCTCTCCTTTGGCTGAGTGCCATCGTGTGTTTCCTAGCAGGAGAAGGCATTCGTGGAGAGAGGCGGATTCCGTGTGTGCAGGCAAAGTGTGTGCTGAGATGATGAGTGGCTGGAGACCAGGGTGGACTCTTCAGACCCAGGATAGACCCCTGGCAGGTATGTGTCAATGTTTCTGCCCATGGCACTCAGCCGGGTATTTGCATAGAATGTTCTCCGCGGAATTAGTAGTCTCCGGAGAGGCTGCTGCATGTCAGCAAGCTTCACCTGGCCAGGTCCGCCCGTGATGTAGCTCCCCAATCAATGGCTACTCTCTAGACCTTCCAGATAGACTAGCAGATCTTCTCTGCCCATGGGCAACCAGTAGAGCCAGAGGCCTTCCCCCTTTGCTCTTTCGTCTCTAGGCCCTCTGTCAGGCACTCCAAGGTGTGAAGTGACAAGGGGGAGAAGGAAGAGATTTCAGAGAACGAACACATCCAGAGAGAGACAGAGAGAGGCAAGAGATGCTGAGTGGGGATGCCTTGCGTAGTGATATCCTGAGGAAAGTGGGAAAGAGGTACCTGGCCTGCTGTGCCAATGCCCTGAAGCAGTCCGCACCAGGGGCTCCCTTGTGCCTGCGTAGCCTCTCCCAGGGTGTGCTCAAATCCTGCGGCCACTAGGTGTCATAGGTCACACTGGAGGGCCCTGTGTCATCTGCCTGGCGGGCCGGATCTCTGCCATTGGCTCAAGTCTTGTCAGCAGGCCCATCACAAGCTCCGCCCACTCTTGCGGGGGGGGACTGTCTCTATGGTGATGGCAAAGGAGTCTTAGCCCCGCCCACCTGGCCTTGACTTCACCTACCTGGCCCGCTGACCCTCACTCAGACCTCTGTGTTGCTCCAAATGAATGTCCGCCAGTGCCCGGGTGTCAGCATCTGGAATAAAGGATTCGGGACCTTGCCTGGGGCAGAAGGCAGCCTAGGTCAGCGGGTACCTGGAAGTCTACTGCCTTGTGACACTGCTGCCAGTGACAAATGGTGACTCCCACACTCACATATCGCCTGGTGGCAGAATGATAGTGATGGGCGGAGAAACATCGCTCCGGAGCACACGTTCCGTGGGGCACCAGCCAAAGCAAAGGCCAGGGCCGGTAGTGGACGTCGTGGAGCTGAATGGCGAGCCAGTGAAGGGCCCAAGGGTCCCTCCTGTATGTGGCGAACAGGTCATCCGTGTCCCCACGTCCATAAACCATGGGACTGCTGGGGCCCAGGCTGCCAGGATTTCGGCCTTGCCTTCGGAGCCCGGCCACATACGCGGCCTTGCAGCAGAGGTGGGGACATGTAGACAGCCAAAATTTGGAAAATGGCAGTGTTTCCTCGATTTCCCTGGCATCGGCCTTTTTGAGCGGGTTGCTTTTTTTCCTGGTAGGAGAGTTCCCTGACGGGGAAAGGCAGGATTACGTGTGCAGGAAAGGTGTGTGCTGAGAGGGTGACGACGTTGAGACCATGTTGGGATCTTTAGTCCCAGGAGAGGCCCCTGGCGGGTGTGGGTCAGTGTTCTCTACCCATCCCACTTGGCGGGGGGAGGTTTTCACCATACAAAGCAGCAGCGGAATTATTCGTCGCCGGAGGGGTTGCATCTGCCCACAAGCTCCACCTGGCCAGGGTCCGCCCCTACTGTATTGTCCATGTCAGTCAACAGAAGCTAAGACCTTCCAGAGAGACTACCTGCTCTTCTCTACCCACGGGGAAGCAGTACAGCCAGAAGCCTCCCCCGTTCCATGTCTAGGCTCTCTCTCAGGCCCCTCATACTTGTGATGTGTCTCAGGGGTAGAAGGAAGAGATTTCTCCGAATGAACACATACACAGAGGGGCCATAGATGCTGAGGAAGGGCGCCTTGCCTACTGATATCCTAGCGTAAGTGGAAAAGTGGTACCTGCCTGCTGGCCCCGTGTGTCGAACGTGTCCACATCAGGGGCTGCCTACGGTGAGGTGATTCCCTGGGTGCCCTGGATTTTGTGGCCCAAAAGAGAAGGGGCCGTCGTGTGTCCATGGGTAAAATGGAGGGCACTGCGGAAGTGGCCGCTTAGGCTGGACCTCTCCTATTGGCTCGGTGTTTGTGACCCGTCCCCGTCAGAAGTTCCGGCCAGCCTTGCGGTGGCTGTCTCCATGGTGATTGGGAAAGAAGCCTTAGGCCCCGCACTCAGCCGTCACCTGGCCTACCTGGCCTCTTTAGCCTCATCTAGACCGCTGTGTGGATGAAAGAATGAATGTCGGCCAATGACCACATGTCCTCGTTGCCTTTGAAGGATTAGGCTCCTTGCCTGGGCAGAAGACAGCCAAGGTCAGCCTGAGCCTAGACACCTAGTGACCTGTGACACTGCAGGCAGTGACAGATGTTCATTTTCATGCTCATATATCCGCAGGTGGCGGATTCAGAGTGGTCGGAGAAGAAGTGTAACTAGGGATGACACAGACACGAGGGCACGGGCCAAAGGTCAGGGAAAATAGCTGAGATCGTGGAGCTCTAGCGGAGCCAGTGTAGGGCCCAGGCCTCCCTCCTGTACGTGGCAAAGAGGTGATCCATATGCCGCCATGCACAGACTCTGGACTGCTGGGGCCCTGGACGCCCGGATTGCGGCCTTGTCTTCGGAGAAGTGACACACATGCACTGTGCCAGCGGAGGCTGTGGCGCAGCAGAGGGCAAAATCTTGAAAATGGGGGCTTCAGTTGACTTTGCCTGTGCTCTCCTTTGGCTGAGTGCCATCGTGTGTTTCCTAGGAGGAGAAGGCATTCGTGGAGAGAGGCGGATTCCGTGTGTGCAGGCAAAGTGTGTGCTGAGATGATGAGTGGCTGGAGACCAGGGTGGACTCTTCAACCCAGGATAGACCCCTGGCAGGTATGTGTCAATGTTTCTGCCCATGGCACTCAGCCGGGTATTTGCATAGAATGTTCTCCGCGGAATTAGTAGTCTCCGGAGAGGCTGCTGCATGTCAGCAAGCTTCACCTGGCCAGGTCCGCCCGTGATGTAGCTCCCCAATCAATGGCTACTCTCTAGACCTTCCAGATAGACTAGCAGATCTTCTCTGCCCATGGGCAACCAGTAGAGCCAGAGGCCTTCCCCCTTTGCTCTTTCGTCTCTAGGCCCTCTGTCAGGCACTCCAAGGTGTGAAGTGACAAGGGGGAGAAGGAAGAGATTTCAGAGAACGAACACATCCAGAGAGAGACAGAGAGAGGCAAGAGATGCTGAGTGGGGATGCCTTGCGTAGTGATATCCTGAGGAAAGTGGGAAAGAGGTACCTGGCCTGCTGTGCCAATGCCCTGAAGCAGTCCGCACCAGGGGCTCCCTTGTGCCTGTGTAGCCTCTCCCAGGGTGTGCTCAAATCCTGCGGCCACTAGGTGTCATAGGTCACACTGGAGGGCCCTGTGTCATCTGCCTGGCGGGCCGGATCTCTGCCATTGGCTCAAGTCTTGTCAGCAGGCCCATCACAAGCTCCGCCCACTCTTGCGGGGGGGGACTGTCTCTATGGTGATGGCAAAGGAGTCTTAGCCCCGCCCACCTGGCCTTGACTTCACCTACCTGGCCCGCTGACCCTCACTCAGACCTCTGTGTTGCTCCAAATGAATGTCCGCCAGTGCCCGGGTGTCAGCATCTGGAATAAAGGATTCGGGACCTTGCCTGGGGCAGAAGGCAGCCTAGGTCAGCGGGTACCTGGAAGTCTACTGCCTTGTGACACTGCTGCCAGTGACAAATGGTGACTCCCACACTCACATATCGCCTGGTGGCAGAATGATAGTGATGGGCGGAGAAACATCGCTCCGGAGCACACGTTCCGTGGGGCACCAGCCAAAGCAAAGGCCAGGGCCGGTAGTGGACGTCGTGGAGCTGAATGGCGAGCCAGTGAAGGGCCCAAGGGTCCCTCCTGTATGTGGCGAACAGGTCATCCGTGTCCCCACGTCCATAAACCATGGGACTGCTGGGGCCCAGGCTGCCAGGATTTCGGCCTTGCCTTCGGAGCCCGGCCACATACGCGGCCTTGCAGCGGAGGTGGGGACATGTAGACAGCCAAAATTTGGAAAATGGCAGTGTTTCCTCGATTTCCCTGGCATCGGCCTTTTTGAGCGGGTTGCTTTTTTTCCTGGTAGGAGAGTTCCCTGACGGAGAAAGGCAGGATTACGTGTGCAGGAAAGGTGTGTGCTGAGAGGGTGACGACGTTGAGACCATGTTGGGATCTTTAGTCCCAGGAGAGGCCCCTGGCGGGTGTGGGTCAGTGTTCTCTACCCATCCCACTTGGCGGGGGGAGGTTTTCACCATACAAAGCAGCAGCGGAATTATTCGTCGCCGGAGGGGTTGCATCTGCCCACAAGCTCCACCTGGCCAGGGTCCGCCCCTACTGTATTGTCCATGTCAGTCAACAGAAGCTAAGACCTTCCAGAGAGACTACCTGCTCTTCTCTACCCACGGGGAAGCAGTACAGCCAGAAGCCTCCCCCGTTCCATCACTAGGCTCTCTCTCAGGCCCCTCATACTTGTGATGTGTCTCAGGCGTAGAAGGAAGAGATTTCTCCGAATGAACACATACACAGAGGGGCCATAGATGCTGAGGAAGGGCGCCTTGCCTACTGATATCCTAGCGTAAGTGGAAAAGTGGTACCTGCCTGCTGGCCCCGTGTGTCGAACGTGTCCACATCAGGGGCTGCCTACGGTGAGGTGATTCCCTGGGTGCCCTGGATTTTGTGGCCCAAAAGAGAAGGGGCCGTCGTGTGTCCATGGGTAAAATGGAGGGCACTGCGGAAGTGGCCGCTTAGGCTGGACCTCTCCTATTGGCTCGGTGTTTGTGACCCGTCCCCGTCAGAAGTTCCGGCCAGCCTTGCGGTGGCTGTCTCCATGGTGATTGGGAAAGAAGCCTTAGGCCCCGCACTCAGCCGTCACCTGGCCTACCTGGCCTCTTTAGCCTCATCTAGACCGCTGTGTGGATGAAAGAATGAATGTCGGCCAATGACCACATGTCCTCGTTGCCTTTGAAGGATTAGGCTCCTTGCCTGGGCAGAAGACAGCCAAGGTCAGCCTGAGCCTAGACACCTAGTGACCTGTGACACTGCAGGCAGTGACAGATGTTCATTTTCATGCTCATGTATCCGCAGGTGGCGGATTCAGAGTGGTCGGAGAAGAAGTGTAACTAGGGATGACACAGACACGAGGGCACGGGCCAAAGGTCAGGGAAAATAGCTGAGATCGTGGAGCTCTAGCGGAGCCAGTGTAGGGCCCAGGCCTCCCTCCTGTACGTGGCAAAGAGGTGATCCATATGCCGCCATGCACAGACTCTGGACTGCTGGGGCCCTGGACGCCCGGATTGCGGCCTTGTCTTCGGAGAAGTGACACACATGCACTGTGCCAGCGGAGGCTGTGGCGCAGCAGAGGGCAAAATCTTGAAAATGGGGGCTTCAGTTGACTTTGCCTGTGCTCTCCTTTGGCTGAGTGCCATCGTGTGTTTCCTAGCAGGAGAAGGCATTCGTGGAGAGAGGCGGATTCCGTGTGTGCAGGCAAAGTGTGTGCTGAGATGATGAGTGGCTGGAGACCAGGGTGCACTCTTCAGACCCAGGATAGACCCCTGGCAGGTATGTGTCAATGTTTCTGCCCATGGCACTCAGCCGGGTATTTGCATAGAATGTTCTCCGCGGAATTAGTAGTCTCCGGAGAGGCTGCTGCATGTCAGCAAGCTTCACCTGGCCAGGTCCGCCCGTGATGTAGCTCCCCAATCAATGGCTACTCTCTAGACCTTCCAGATAGACTAGCAGATCTTCTCTGCCCATGGGCAACCAGTAGAGCCAGAGGCCTTCCCCCTTTGCTCTTTCGTCTCTAGGCCCTCTGTCAGGCACTCCAAGGTGTGAAGTGACAAGGGGAAGAAGGAAGAGATTTCAGAGAACGAACACATCCAGAGAGAGACAGAGAGAGGCAAGAGATGCTGAGTGGGGATGCCTTGCGTAGTGATATCCTGAGGAAAGTGGGAAAGAGGTACCTGGCCTGCTGTGCCAATGCCCTGAAGCAGTCCGCACCAGGGGCTCCCTTGTGCCTGCGTAGCCTCTCCCAGGGTGTGCTCAAATCCTGCGGCCACTAGGTGTCATAGGTCACACTGGAGGGCCCTGTGTCATCTGCCTGGCGGGCCGGATCTCTGCCATTGGCTCAAGTCTTGTCAGCAGGCCCATCACAAGCTCCGCCCACTCTTGCGGGGGGGGACTGTCTCTATGGTGATGGCAAAGGAGTCTTAGCCCCGCCCACCTGGCCTTGACTTCACCTACCTGGCCCGCTGACCCTCACTCAGACCTCTGTGTTGCTCCAAATGAATGTCCGCCAGTGCCCGGGTGTCAGCATCTGGGATAAAGGATTCGGGACCTTGCCTGGGGCAGAAGGCAGCCTAGGTCAGCGGGTACCTGGAAGTCTACTGCCTTGTGACACTGCTGCCAGTGACAAATGGTGACTCCCACACTCACATATCGCCTGGTGGCAGAATGATAGTGATGGGCGGAGAAACATGGCTCCGGAGCACACGTTCCGTGGGGCACCAGCCAAAGCAAAGGCCAGGGCCGGTAGTGGACGTCGTGGAGCTGAATGGCGAGCCAGTGAAGGGCCCAAGGGTCCCTCCTGTATGTGGCGAACAGGTCATCCGTGTCCCCACGTCCATAAACCATGGGACTGCTGGGGCCCAGGCTGCCAGGATTTCGGCCTTGCCTTCGGAGCCCGTCCACATACGCGGCCTTGCAGCGGAGGCGGGGACGTGTAGACAGCCAAAATTTGGAAAAAGGCAGTGTTTCCTCGAGTTCCCTGGCATCGGCCTTTTTGAGCGGCTTGCTTTTTTTCCTGGTAGGAGAGGGCCCTGACGGAGAAAGGCAGGATTACGTGTGCAGGAAAGGTGTGTGCTGAGAGGGTGACGACGTTGAGACCATGTTGGGATCTTTAGTCCCAGGAGAGGCCCCTGGCGGGTGTGGGTCAGTGTTCTCTACCCATCCCACTTGGCGGGGGGAGGTTTTCACCATACAAAGCAGCAGCGGAATTATTCGTCGCCGGAGGGGTTGCATCTGCCCACAAGCTCCACCTGGCCAGGGTCCGCCCTTGCTGTATTGTCCATGTCAGTCAACAGAAGCTAAGACCTTCCAGAGAGACTACCTGCTCTTCTCTACCCACGGGGAAGCAGTACAGCCAGAAGCCTCCCCCGTTCCATCTCTAGGCTCTCTCTCAGGCCCCTCATACTTGTGATGTGTCTCAGGCGTAGAAGGAAGAGATTTCTCCGAATGAACACATACACAGAGGGGCCATAGATGCTGAGGAAGGGCGCCTTGCCTACTGATATCCTAGCGTAAGTGGAAAAGTGGTACCTGCCTGCTGGCCCCGTGTGTCGAACGTGTCCACATCAGGGGCTGCCTACGGTGAGGTGATTCCCTGGGTGCCCTGGATTTTGTGGCCCAAAAGAGAAGGGGCCGTCGTGTGTCCATGGGTAAAATGGAGGGCACTGCGGAAGTGGCCGCTTAGGCTGGACCTCTCCTATTGGCTCGGTGTTTGTGACCCGTCCCCGTCAGAAGTTCCGGCCAGCCTTGCGGTGGCTGTCTCCATGGTGATTGGGAAAGAAGCCTTAGGCCCCGCACTCAGCCGTCACCTGGCCTACCTGGCCTCTTTAGCCTCATCTAGACCGCTGTGTGGATGAAAGAATGAATGTCGGCCAATGACCACATGTCCTCGTTGCCTTTGAAGGATTAGGCTCCTTGCCTGGGCAGAAGACAGCCAAGGTCAGCCTGAGCCTAGACACCTAGTGACCTGTGACACTGCAGGCAGTGACAGATGTTCATTTTCATGCTCATGTATCCGCAGGTGGCGGATTCAGAGTGGTCGGAGAAGAAGTGTAACTAGGGATGACACAGACACGAGGGCACGGGCCAAAGGTCAGGGAAAATAGCTGAGATCGTGGAGCTCTAGCGGAGCCAGTGTAGGGCCCAGGCCTCCCTCCTGTACGTGGCAAAGAGGTGATCCATATGCCGCCATGCACAGACTCTGGACTGCTGGGGCCCTGGACGCCCGGATTGCGGCCTTGTCTTCGGAGAAGTGACACACATGCACTGTGCCAGCGGAGGCTGTGGCGCAGCAGAGGGCAAAATCTTGAAAATGGGGGCTTCAGTTGACTTTGCCTGTGCTCTCCTTTGGCTGAGTGCCATCGTGTGTTTCCTAGCAGGAGAAGGCATTCGTGGAGAGAGGCGGATTCCGTGTGTGCAGGCAAAGTGTGTGCTGAGATGATGAGTGGCTGGAGACCAGGGTGCACTCTTCAGACCCAGGATAGACCCCTGGCAGGTATGTGTCAATGTTTCTGCCCATGGCACTCAGCCGGGTATTTGCATAGAATGTTCTCCGCGGAATTAGTAGTCTCCGGAGAGGCTGCTGCATGTCAGCAAGCTTCACCTGGCCAGGTCCGCCCGTGATGTAGCTCCCCAATCAATGGCTACTCTCTAGACCTTCCAGATAGACTAGCAGATCTTCTCTGCCCATGGGCAACCAGTAGAGCCAGAGGCCTTCCCCCTTTGCTCTTTCGTCTCTAGGCCCTCTGTCAGGCACTCCAAGGTGTGAAGTGACAAGGGGAAGAAGGAAGAGATTTCAGAGAACGAACACATCCAGAGAGAGACAGAGAGAGGCAAGAGATGCTGAGTGGGGATGCCTTGCGTAGTGATATCCTGAGGAAAGTGGGAAAGAGGTACCTGGCCTGCTGTGCCAATGCCCTGAAGCAGTCCGCACCAGGGGCTCCCTTGTGCCTGCGTAGCCTCTCCCAGGGTGTGCTCAAATCCTGTGGCCACTAGGTGTCATAGGTCACACTGGAGGGCCCTGTGTCATCTGCCTGGCGGGCCGGATCTCTGCCATTGGCTCAAGTCTTGTCAGCAGGCCCATCACAAGCTCCGCCCACTCTTGCGGGGGGGACTGTCTCTATGGTGATGGCAAAGGAGTCTTAGCCCCGCCCACCTGGCCTTGACTTCACCTACCTGGCCCGCTGACCCTCACTCAGACCTCTGTGTTGCTCCAAATGAATGTCCGCCAGTGCCCGGGTGTCAGCATCTGGGATAAAGGATTCGGGACCTTGCCTGGGGCAGAAGGCAGCCTAGGTCAGCGGGTACCTGGAAGTCTACTGCCTTGTGACACTGCTGCCAGTGACAAATCTATCTCTCTATGCTCACATATCGCCTGGTGGCAGAATGATAGTGATGGGCGGAGAAACATCGCTCCGGAGCACACGTTCCGTGGGGCACCAGCCAAAGCAAAGGCCAGGGCCGGTAGTGGACGTCGTGGAGCTGAATGGCGAGCCAGTGAAGGGCCCAAGGGTCCCTCCTGTATGTGGCGAACAGGTCATCCGTGTCCCCACGTCCATAAACCATGGGACTGCTGGGGCCCAGGCTGCCAGGATTTCGGCCTTGCCTTCGGAGCCCGTCCACATACGCGGCCTTGCAGCGGAGGCGGGGACGTGTAGACAGCCAAAATTTGGAAAAAGGCAGTGTTTCCTCGAGTTCCCTGGCATCGGCCTTTTTGAGCGGCTTGCTTTTTTTCCTGGTAGGAGAGGGCCCTGACGGAGAAAGGCAGGATTACGTGTGCAGGAAAGGTGTGTGCTGAGAGGGTGACGACGTTGAGACCATGTTGGGATCTTTAGTCCCAGGAGAGGCCCCTGGCGGGTGTGGGTCAGTGTTCTCTACCCATCCCACTTGGCGGGGGGAGGTTTTCACCATACAAAGCAGCAGCGGAATTATTCGTCGCCGGAGGGGTTGCATCTGCCCACAAGCTCCACCTGGCCAGGGTCCGCCCTTGCTGTATTGTCCATGTCAGTCAACAGAAGCTAAGACCTTCCAGAGAGACTACCTGCTCTTCTCTACCCACGGGGAAGCAGTACAGCCAGAAGCCTCCCCCGTTCCATCTCTAGGCTCTCTCTCAGGCCCCGCATACTTGTGATGTGTCTCAGGGGTAGAAGGAAGAGATTTCTCCGAATGAACACATACACAGAGGGGCCATAGATGCTGAGGAAGGGCGCCTTGCCTACTGATATCCTAGCGTAAGTGGAAAAGTGGTACCTGCCTGCTGGCCCCGTGTGTCGAACGTGTCCACATCAGGGGCTGCCTACTGTGAGGTGATTCCCTGGGTGCCCTGGATTTTGTGGCCCAAAAGAGAAGGGGCCGTCGTGTGTCCATGGGTAAAATGGAGGGCACTGCGGAAGTGGCCGCTTAGGCTGGACCTCTCCTATTGGCTCGGTGTTTGTGACCCGTCCCCGTCAGAAGTTCCGGCCAGCCTTGCGGTGGCTGTCTCCATGGTGATTGGGAAAGAAGCCTTAGGCCCCGCACTCAGCCGTCACCTGGCCTACCTGGCCTCTTTAGCCTCATCTAGACCGCTGTGTGGATGAAAGAATGAATGTCGGCCAATGACCACATGTCCTCGTTGCCTTTGAACGATTAAGCTCCTTGCCTGGGCAGAAGACAGCCAAGGTCAGCCTGAGCCTAGACACCTAGTGACCTGTGACACTGCAGGCAGTGACAGATGTTCATTTTCATGCTCATGTATCCGCAGGTGGCGGATTCAGAGTGGTCGGAGAAGAAGTGTAACTAGGGATGACACAGACACGAGGGCACGGGCCAAAGGTCAGGGAAAATAGCTGAGATCGTGGAGCTCTAGCGGAGCCAGTGTAGGGCCCAGGCCTCCCTCCTGTACGTGGCAAAGAGGTGATCCATATGCCGCCATGGGCAGACTCTGGACTGCTGGGGCCCTGGACGCCCGGATTGCGGCCTTGTCTTCGGAGAAGTGACACACATGCACTGTGCCAGCGGAGGCTGTGGCCCAGCAGAGGACAAAATCTTGAAAATGGGGGCTTCAGTTGACTTTGCCTGTGCTCTCCTTTGGCTGAGTGCCATCGTGTGTTTCCTAGCAGGAGAAGGCATTCGTGGAGAGAGGCGGATTCCGTGTGTGCAGGCAAAGTGTGTGCTGAGATGATGAGTGGCTGGAGACCAGGGTGGACTCTTCAGACCCAGGATAGACCCCTGGCAGGTATGTGTCAATGTTTCTGCCCATGGCACTCAGCTGGGTATTTGCATAGAATGTTCTCCGCGGAATTAGTAGTCTCCGGAGAGGCTGCTGCATGTCAGCAAGCTTCACCTGGCCAGGTCCGCCCGTGATGTAGCTCCCCAATCAATGGCTACTCTCTAGACCTTCCAGATAGACTAGCAGATCTTCTCTGCCCATGGGCAACCAGTAGAGCCAGAGGCCTTCCCCCTTTGCTCTTTCGTCTCTAGGCCCTCTGTCAGGCACTCCAAGGTGTGAAGTGACAAGGGGGAGAAGGAAGAGATTTCAGAGAACGAACACATCCAGAGAGAGACAGAGAGAGGCAAGAGATGCTGAGTGGGGATGCCTTGCGTAGTGATATCCTGAGGAAAGTGGGAAAGAGGTACCTGGCCTGCTGTGCCAATGCCCTGAAGCAGTCCGCACCAGGGGCTCCCTTGTGCCTGCGTAGCCTCTCCCAGGGTGTGCTCAAATCCTGTGGCCACTAGGTGTCATAGGTCACACTGGAGGGCCCTGTGTCATCTGCCTGGCGGGCCGGATCTCTGCCATTGGCTCAAGTCTTGTCAGCAGGCCCATCACAAGCTCCGCCCACTCTTGCGGGGGGGACTGTCTCTATGGTGATGGCAAAGGAGTCTTAGCCCCGCCCACCTGGCCTTGACTTCACCTACCTGGCCCGCTGACCCTCACTCAGACCTCTGTGTTGCTCCAAATGAATGTCCGCCAGTGCCCGGGTGTCAGCATCTGGGATAAAGGATTCGGGACCTTGCCTGGGGCAGAAGGCAGCCTAGGTCAGCGGGTACCTGGAAGTCTACTGCCTTGTGACACTGCTGCCAGTGACAAATGGTGACTCCCACACTCACATATCGCCTGGTGGCAGAATGATAGTGATGGGCGGAGAAACATCGCTCCGGAGCACACGTTCCGTGGGGCACCAGCCAAAGCAAAGGCCAGGGCCGGTAGTGGACGTCGTGGAGCTGAATGGCGAGCCAGTGAAGGGCCCAAGGGTCCCTCCTGTATGTGGCGAACAGGTCATCCGTGTCCCCACGTCCATAAACCATGGGACTGCTGGGGCCCAGGCTGCCAGGATTTCGGCCTTGCCTTCGGAGCCCGGCCACATACGCGGCCTTGCAGCGGAGGCGGGGACGTGTAGACAGCCAAAATTTGGAAAAAGGCAGTGTTTCCTCGAGTTCCCTGGCATCGGCCTTTTTGAGCTTCTTGCTTTTTTTCCTGGTAGGAGAGTTCCCTGACGGAGAAAGGCAGGATTACGTGTGCAGGAAAGGTGTGTGCTGAGAGGGTGACGACGTTGAGACCATGTTGGGATCTTTAGTCCCAGGAGAGGCCCCTGGCGGGTGTGGGTCAGTGTTCTCTACCCATCCCACTTGGCGGGGGGAGGTTTTCACCATACAAAGCAGCAGCGGAATTATTCATCGCCGGAGGGGTTGCATCTGCCCACAAGCTCCACCTGGCCAGGGTCCGCCCCTACTGTATTGTCCATGTCAGTCAACAGAAGCTAAGACCTTCCAGAGAGACTACCTGCTCTTCTCTACCCACGGGGAAGCAGTACAGCCAGAAGCCTCCCCCGTTCCATGTCTAGGCTCTCTCTCAGGCCCCTCATACTTGTGATGTGTCTCAGGGGTAGAAGGAAGAGATTTCTCCGAATGAACACATACACAGAGGGGCCATAGATGCTGAGGAAGGGCGCCTTGCCTACTGATATCCTAGCGTAAGTGGAAAAGTGGTACCTGCCTGCTGGCCCCGTGTGTCGAACGTGTCCACATCAGGGGCTGCCTACGGTGAGGTGATTCCCTGGGTGCCCTGGATTTTGTGGCCCAAAAGAGAAGGGGCCGTCGTGTGTCCATGGGTAAAATGGAGGGTACTGCGGAAGTGGCCGCTTAGGCTGGACCTCTCGTATTGGCTCGGTGTTTGTGACCCGTCCCCGTCAGAAGTTCCGGCCAGCCTTGCGGTGGCTGTCTCCACGGTGATTGGGAAAGAAACCTTAGGCCCCGCACTCAGCCGTCACCTGGCCTACCTGGCCTCTTTAGCCTCATCTAGACCGCTGTGTGGATGAAAGAATGAATGTCGGCCAATGACCACATGTCCTCGTTGCCTTTGAAGGATTAGGCTCCTTGCCTGGGCAGAAGACAGCCAAGGTCAGCCTGAGCCTAGACACCTAGTGACCTGTGACACTGCAGGCAGTGACAGATGTTCATTTTCATGCTCATATATCCGCAGGTGGCGGATTCAGAGTGGTCGGAGAAGAAGTGTAACTAGGGATGACACAGACACGAGGGCACGGGCCAAAGGTCAGGGAAAATAGCTGAGATCGTGGAGCTCTAGCGGAGCCAGTGTAGGGCCCAGGCCTCCCTCCTGTACGTGGCAAAGAGGTGATCCATATGCCGCCATGGGCAGACTCTGGACTGCTGGGGCCCTGGACGCCCGGATTGCGGCCTTGTCTTCGGAGAAGTGACACACATGCACTGTGCCAGCGGAGGCTGTGGCGCAGCAGAGGGCAAAATCTTGAAAATGGGGGCTTCAGTTGACTTTGCCTGTGCTCTCCTTTGGCTGAGTGCCATCGTGTGTTTCCTAGCAGGAGAAGGCATTCGTGGAGAGAGGCGGATTCCATGTGTGCAGGCAAAGTGTGTGCTGAGATGATGAGTGGCTGGAGACCAGGGTGGACTTTTCAGACCCAGGATAGACCCCTGGCAGGTATGTGTCAATGTTTTCTGCCCATGGCACTCAGCCGGGTATTTGCATAGAATGTTCTCCGAGGAATTAGTAGTCTCCGGAGAGGCTGCTGCATGTCAGCAAGCTTCACCTGGCCAGGTCCGCCCGTGATGTAGCTCCCCAATCAATGGCTACTCTCTAGACCTTCCAGATAGACTAGCAGATCTTCTCTGCCCATGGGCAACCAGTAGAGCCAGAGGCCTTCCCCCTTTGCTCTTTCGTCTCTAGGCCCTCTGTCAGGCACTCCAAGGTGTGAAGTGACAAGGGGGAGAAGGAAGAGATTTCAGAGAACGAACACATCCAGAGAGAGACAGAGAGAGGCATGAGATGCTGAGTGGGGATGCCTTGCGTAGTGATATCCTGAGGAAAGTGGGAAAGAGGTACCTGGCCTGCTCTGCCAATGCCCTGAAGCGGTCCGCACCATGGGCTCCCTTGTGCCTGCGTAGCCTTTCCCAGGGTGTGCTCAAATCCTGTGGCCACTAGGTGTCATAGGTCACACTGGAGGGCCCTGTGTCATCTGCCTGGCGGGCTGGATCTCTGCCATTGGCTCAAGTCTTGTCAGCAGGCCCATCAGCAGCTCCGCCCACTCTTGCGGGGGGGGACTGTCTCTATGGTGATGGCAAAGGAGTCTTAGCCCCGCCCACCTGGCCTTGACTTCACCTACCTGGCCCGCTGACCCTCACTCAGACCTCTGTGTTGCTCCAAATGAATGTCCGCCAGTGCCCGGGTGTCAGCATCTGGGATAAAGGATTCGGGACCTTGCCTGGGGCAGAAGGCAGCCTAGGTCAGCGGGTACCTGGAAGTCTACTGCCTTGTGACACTGCCTCCAGTGACAAATGGTGACTCCCACACTCACATATCGCCTGGTGGCAGAATGATAGTGATGGGCGGAGAAACATCGCTCCGGAGCACACGTTCCGTGGGGCACCAGCCAAAGCAAAGGCCAGGGCCAGTAGTGGACGTCGCGGAGCTGAATGGCGAGCCAGTGAAGGGCCCAAGGATTCCTCTTGTATGTGGGAAACATGTCATCCGGGTCCCCACGTCCATAAACCACTGGATTACTGGGGCCCGGGACGCCAGGTTTTCGGCCTTGCCTTCGCTGCCCGGCCACATAGGCAGCCTTCCACCGGAGGCGGGGATATGTAGGCAGCAAAAATGTGGAAAATGGCAGTGTCTCCTCGATTTCTCTGGCATCGGCCTTTTTGAGCGGCATGCTTTTTTCCTAGTAGGATGAGGCACCGACGGAGAAAGGCAGGATTATGTGTGCAGGAAAGGTGTGTGCTGAGAAGGTGACAAGGTTGAGACCAGGTTGGGATCTTTAGTCCCAGGAAAGGCCCCTGGCAGGTGTGGGTCAATGTTCTGTGCCCATCCCACTTGGCGTGGGGAGGTTTACACCATACAAAGCAGCAGCGGAATTATTCTTCCCCCAGAGGTTGCATGTGCCCACAAGCTCCGCCTGGCCAGGGTCCGCCCCTACCGTATTGCCCATGTCGATCAACAGAAGCTAAGAGCTTCCAGAGAGACTAACTGCTATTCTCTAGCCACGGGGAAGCGGTACAGCCAGAAGCCTCCCCTGTTTCATCTCCAGGTTCTCTCTCAGGCCCCTCATAGTTGTGATGTGTCTCAGGGGTAGAAAAAAGAGATTTCTTTAAAAGAACACACACAAAGAGGGGCCATAGATGCTGAGGAAGGGCGCCTTGCCTAGTGATATCCTAGCGTAAGTGGAAAAGAGGTACCTGCCTGCTGTCCCAGTATGTCGAACCTGTCCACATCAGGGGTTGCCTACTGTGAAGTTATTCCCTGGGTACCCTCGATTTTGTGGCCAAGGACAGAAGGGGCCGTTGTGTGTCCACGGGTAAAATGGAGGGCTCTGTGGAACCGGCCGGTTAGGCTGGACCTCTCCTATTGGCTCAGAGTTTGTGACCCGTCCCCGTCAGAAGTTCCGGCCAGCC
Source organism: Loxodonta africana (assembly GCF_030014295.1). NCBI lineage: Eukaryota > Metazoa > Chordata > Mammalia > Proboscidea > Elephantidae > Loxodonta > Loxodonta africana. The sequence goes on along the minus strand of NW_026974948.1, from coordinate 70,577 downwards.
TTGCGGTGGCTGTCTCCATGGTGATTGGGAAGGAAGCCTTAGGCCCCGCACTCAGCCTTCACCTGGCCCACCTGGCCTCTTTACCCTCATCTAGACCCCTGTGTAGATGAAAGAAAGGTTGTTGGCCAGTGAACACGTGTCCTTCATTTCCTTTGAAGGATTAAGCTCCTTGCCTGGGCAGAAGACAGCCAAGGTCAGCCTGAGCCTAGACACCTAGTGACCTGTGACACTGCAGACAGTGATAGATGTTGATGTCCACGCTCAGATATCCGCAGCTGGCGGATCGAGAGTGGTCGGAGGTGAAGTGTAACTACAGGTCACGCACTCACGAGGGCACGGGCCAAAGGTCGGGAAAAATAGCTGAGGTCGTGGAGCTCTAGCGGAGCCAGTCTAGGGCCGAGGCCTCCCTCCTGTACGTGGCAAAGAGGTGATCCGTATGCCGCCATGCGCAGCCTCTGGACTGCTGGGGCCCTGGATGCCCGGATTTCGGCCTTGTCTTCGGAGAAGTGACGCACATGCAGCGTGCCACCGGAGGCTGTGGCCTAGCAGAGGGCAAAATCTTGAAAATGGGGGCTTCAGTTGACTTTGCCTGTGCTCTCCTTTGGCTGAGTGACATCCTGTGTCTCCTAGCAGGAGAAGGCATTCGTGGAGAGAGGCGGATTCCCTGTGTGCAGACAAAGTGTGTGCTGAGATGATGAGTAGCTGGAGACCGGGGTGGACTCTTCAGACCCAGGATAGGCCTCTGGCAGGTATGTGTCAATGTTTTCTGCCCTTTGCACTCAGCCAGGTATTTGCATACAATGTTACCAGAGGAATTAGTAGTCTCCGGAGAGGCTGCCACATGTCAGCAAGCTTCACCTGGCCAGGGTCCGCCGGTGACGTAGCTACCCCATCAGTCACTACTCTCTAGACCTTCCAGATAAACTACCAGATCTTGTCTACCCATGGGCAACCAGTAGAGCCAGAGGCCTTCCCCCTTTGCTCTTTGGTCTCTAGGCACTCTATCAGGCATTCCAAGCTGTGAAGTGACTCAGGGGGAGAAGGAAGAGATTTCAGAGAACGAAGACAAGCAGAGAGAGACAGAGAGAGGCAAGAGATGCTGAGTGGGGATGCCTTGCGTAGTGATATCCTGAGGAAAGTGGGAAAGAGGTACCTGGCCTGCTCTGCCAATGCCCTGAACCAGTCCGCACCAGGGGCTCCCCTGTGCCTGCGTAGGCTTTCCCAGGCTGTGCTCAAATCCTGTGGCCACTAGGTGTCATAGGTCATAATGGAGGGCCCTGTGTCATCTGCCTGGCGGGCCAGATCTCTGCCATTGGCTCAGTCTTGTCACCAGGCCCATCATAAGCTCCGCCTACTCTTCCGGTGGTGGGACTGTCTCCATGGTGATGGCAAAGGAGCCTTAGTCCCGCCCACCTGGCCTTGACTTCACCTAGCTGGCCTGCTGACCCTCACTCAGACCTCTGTGTTGATAAAAATTAATGTCGGCCAGTGCCCAGGTGTCAGCATCTGGGATAAAGGATTCCGGACCTTGCCGGGGGAGAAGGCAGCCTAGGTCAGCTGGTACCTGGAAGTCTAGTGACTCGTGACACTGCTGCCAGTGACAGACAAATGGTGACTCCCACACTCACATATCCCCTGGTGGCAGAATGATAGTGATGGGTGGAGAAACATCGCTCTGGAGCACTCGCGCAATGGGGCACCGGCCAAGGGCCAGGGCCAGTAGTGGACGTCGCGGAGCTGAATGGCGAGCCAGTGAAGGGCCCAAGGATTCCTCTTGTATGTGGGAAACATGTCATCCGGGTCCCCACGTCCATAAACCACTGGATTGCTGGGGCCCAGGATGCCAGGATTTCGGCCTTGCCTTCGCAGCCCGGCCACATAGGCAGCCTTCCACCGGAGGCGGGGATATGTAGACAGCAAAAATGTGGAAAATGGCAGTGTCTCCTCGATTTCTCTGGCATCCGCCTTTTTGAGCGGCATGCTTTTTTCCTAGTAGGATGAGGCACCGACAGAGAAAGGCAGGATTATGTGTGCAGGAAAGGTATGTGCTGAGAAGGTGACAAGGTTGAGACCAGGTTGGGATCTTTAGTCCCAGGAAAGGCCCCTGGCAGGTGTGGGTCAATGTTCTGTGCCCATCCCACTTGGCGTGGGGAGGTTTACACCATACAAAGCAGCAGCGGAATTATTCTTCCCCCAGAGGTTGCATGTGCCCACAAGCTCCGCCTGGCCAGGGTCCGCCCCTACCGTATTGCCCATGTCGATCAACAGAAGCTAAGAGCTTCCAGAGAGACTAACTGCTATTCTCTAGCCACGGGGAAGCGGTACAGCCAGAAGCCTCCCCCGTTCCATCTCTAGGCTCTCTCTCAGGCCCCTCATACTTGTGATGTGTCTCAGGGGTAGAAGGAAGAGATTTCTCCGAATGAACACATACACAGAGGGGCCATAGATGCTGAGGAAGGGCGCCTTGCCTACTGATATCCTAGCGTAAGTGGAAAAGTGGTACCTGCCTGCTGGCCCCGTGTGTCGAACGTGTCCACATCAGGGGCTGCCTACTGTGAGGTGATTCCCTGGGTGCCCTGGATTTTGTGGCCCAAAAGAGAAGGGGCCGTCGTGTGTCCATGGGTAAAATGGAGGGCACTGCGGAAGTGGCCGCTTAGGCTGGACCTCTCCTATTGGCTCGGTGTTTGTGACCCGTCCCCGTCAGAAGTTCCGGCCAGCCTTGCGGTGGCTGTCTCCATGGTGATTGGGAAAGAAGCCTTAGGCCCCGCACTCAGCCGTCACCTGGCCTACCTGGCCTCTTTAGCCTCATCTAGACCGCTGTGTGGATGAAAGAATGAATGTCGGCCAATGACCACATGTCCTCGTTGCCTTTGAAGGATTAGGCTCCTTGCCTGGGCAGAAGACAGCCAAGGTCAGCCTGAGCCTAGACACCTAGTGACCTGTGACACTGCAGGCAGTGATAGATGTTCATTTTCATGCTCATATATCCGCAGGTGGCGGATTCAGAGTGGTCGGAGAAGAAGTGTAACTAGGGATGACACAGACACGAGGGCACGGGCCAAAGGTCAGGGAAAATAGCTGAGATCGTGGAGCTCTAGCGGAGCCAGTGTAGGGCCCAGGCCTCCCTCCTGTACGTGGCAAAGAGGTGATCCATATGCCGCCATGGGCAGACTCTGGACTGCTGGGGCCCTGGACGCCCGGATTGCGGCCTTGTCTTCGGAGAAGTGACACACATGCACTGTGCCAGCGGAGGCTGTGGCCCAGGAGAGGGCAAAATCTTCAAAATGGGGGTTTCAGTTGACTTTGCCTGTGCTCTCCTTTGGCTGAGTGCCATCGTGTGTTTCCTAGCAGGAGAAGGCATTCGTGGAGAGAGGCGGATTCCATGTGTGCAGGCAAAGTGTGTGCTGAGATGATGAGTGGCTGGAGACCAGGGTGGACTCTTCAGACCCAGGATAGACCCCTGGCAGGTATGTGTCAATGTTTTCTGCCCATGGCACTCAGCCGGGTATTTGCATAGAATGTTCTCCGAGGAATTAGTAGTCTCCGGAGAGGCTGCTGCATGTCAGCAAGCTTCACCTGGCCAGGTCCGCCCGTGATGTAGCTCCCCAATCAATGGCTACTCTCTAGACCTTCCAGATAGACTAGCAGATCTTCTCTGCCCATGGGCAACCAGTAGAGCCAGAGGCCTTCCCCCTTTGCTCTTTCGTCTCTAGGCCCTCTGTCAGGCACTCCAAGGTGTGAAGTGACAAGGGGGAGAAGGAAGAGATTTCAGAGAACGAACGCATCCAGAGAGAGACAGAGAGAGGCAAGAGATGCTGAGTGGGGATGCCTTGCGTAGTGATATCCTGAGGAAAGTGGGAAAGAGGTACCTGGCCTGCTGTGCCAATGCCCTGAAGCAGTCCGCACCAGGGGCTCCCTTGTACCTGCGTAGCCTTTCCCAGAGTGTGCTCAAATCCTGTGGCCACTAGGTGTCATAGGTCACACTGGAGGGCCCTGTGTCATCTGCCTGGCGGGCCGGATCTCTGCCATTGGCTCAAGTCTTGTCAGCAGGCCCATCACAAGCTCCGCCCACTCTTGCGGGGGGGGACTGTCTCTATGGTGATGGCAAAGGAGTCTTAGCCCCGCCCACCTGGCCTTGACTTCACCTACCTGGCCCCCTGACCCTCACTCAGACCTCTGTGTTGCTCCAAATGAATGTCCGCCAGTGCCCGGGTGTCAGCATCTGGGATAAAGGATTCGGGACCTTGCCTGGGGCAGAAGGCAGCCTAGGTCAGCGGGTACCTGGAAGTCTACTGCCTTGTGACACTGCCTCCAGTGACAAATGGTGACTCCCACACTCACATATCACCTGGTGGCAGAATGATAGTGATGGGCGGAGAAACATCGCTCCGGAGCACACGTTCCGTGGGGCACCAGCCAAAGCAAAGGCCAGGGCCAGTAGTGGACGTCGCGGAGCTGAATGGCGAGCCAGTGAAGGGCCCAAGGGTCCCTCCTGTATGTGGCGAACAGGTCATCCGTGTCCCCACGTCCATAAACCATGGGACTGCTGGGGCCCAGGCTGCCAGGATTTCGGCCTTGCCTTCGGAGCCCGGCCACATACGCGGCCTTGCAGCGGAGGCGGGGACATGTAGACAGCCAAAATTTGGAAAATGGCAGTGTTTCCTCGAGTTCCCTGGCATCGGCCTTTTTGAGCGGCTTGCTTTTTTTCCTGGTAGGAGAGGGCCCTGACGGAGAAAGGCAGGATTACGTGTGCAGGAAAGGTGTGTGCTGAGAGGGTGACGACGTTGAGACCATGTTGGGATCTTTAGTCCCAGGAGAGGCCCCTGGCGGGTGTGGGTCAGTGTTCTCTACCCATCCCACTTGGCGGGGGGAGGTTTTCACCATACAAAGCAGCAGCGGAATTATCCGTCGCCGGAGGGGTTGCATCTGCCCACAAGCTCCACCTGGCCAGGGTCCGCCCCTGCTGTATTGTCCATGTCAGTCAACAGAAGCTAAGACCTTCCAGAGAGACTACCTGCTCTTCTCTACCCACGGGGAAGCAGTACAGCCAGAAGCCTCCCCCGTTCCATCTCTAGGCTCTCTCTCAGGCCCCTCATACTTGTGATGTGTCTCAGGGGTAGAAGGAAGAGATTTCTCCGAATGAACACATACACAGAGGGGCCATAGATGCTGAGGAAGGGCGCCTTGCCTACTGATATCCTAGCGTAAGTGGAAAAGTGGTACCTGCCTGCTGGCCCCGTGTGTCGAACGTGTCCACATCAGGGGCTGCCTACGGTGAGGTGATTCCCTGGGTGCCCTGGATTTTGTGGCCCAAAAGAGAAGGGGCCGTCGTGTGTCCATGGGTAAAATGGAGGGCACTGCGGAAGTGGCCGCTTAGGCTGGACCTCTCCTATTGGCTCGGTGTTTGTGACCCGTCCCCGTCAGAACTTCCGGCCAGCCTTGCGGTGGCTGTCTCCACGGTGATTGGGAAAGAAACCTTAGGCCCCGCACTCAGCCGTCACCTGGCCTACCTGGCCTCTTTAGCCTCATCTAGACCGCTGTGTGGATGAAAGAATGAATGTCGGCCAATGACCACATGTCCTCGTTGCCTTTGAAGGATTAGGCTCCTTGCCTGGGCAGAAGACAGCCAAGGTCAGCCTGAGCCTAGACACCTAGTGACCTGTGACACTGCAGGCAGTGACAGATGTTCATTTTCATGCTCATGTATCCGCAGGTGGCGGATTCAGAGTGGTCGGAGAAGAAGTGTAACTAGGGATGACACAGACACGAGGGCACGGGCCAAAGGTCAGGGAAAATAGCTGAGATCGTGCAGCTCTAGCGGAGCCAGTGTAGGGCCCAGGCCTCCCTCCTGTACGTGGCAAAGAGGTGATCCATATGCCGCCATGCACAGACTCTGGACTGCTGGGGCCCTGGACGCCCGGATTGCGGCCTTGTCTTCGGAGAAGTGACACACATGCACTGTGCCAGCGGAGGCTGTGGCGCAGCAGAGGGCAAAATCTTGAAAATGGGGGCTTCAGTTGACTTTGCCTGTGCTCTCCTTTGGCTGAGTGCCATCGTGTGTTTCCTAGCAGGAGAAGGCATTCGTGGAGAGAGGCGGATTCCATGTGTGCAGGCAAAGTGTGTGCTGAGATGATGAGTGGCTGGAGACCAGGGTGGACTTTTCAGACCCAGGATAGACCCCTGGCAGGTATGTGTCAATGTTTTCTGCCCATGGCACTCAGTCGGGTATTTGCATAGAATGTTCTCCGAGGAATTAGTAGTCTCCGGAGAGGCTGCTGCATGTCAGCAAGCTTCACCTGGCCAGGTCCGCCCGTGATGTAGCTCCCCAATCAATGGCTACTCTCTAGACCTTCCAGATAGACTAGCAGATCTTCTCTGCCCATGGGCAACCAGTAGAGCCAGAGGCCTTCCCCCTTTGCTCTTTCGTCTCTAGGCCCTCTGTCAGGCACTCCAAGGTGTGAAGTGACAAGGGGGAGAAGGAAGAGATTTCAGAGAACGAACACATCCAGAGAGAGACAGAGAGAGGCATGAGATGCTGAGTGGGGATGCCTTGCGTAGTGATATCCTGAGGAAAGTGGGAAAGAGGTACCTGGCCTGCTCTGCCAATGCCCTGAAGCGGTCCGCACCATGGGCTCCCTTGTGCCTGCGTAGCCTTTCCCAGGGTGTGCTCAAATCCTGTGGCCACTAGGTGTCATAGGTCACACTGGAGGGCCCTGTGTCATCTGCCTGGCGGGCTGGATCTCTGCCATTGGCTCAAGTCTTGTCAGCAGGCCCATCAGCAGCTCCGCCCACTCTTGCGGGGGGGGACTGTCTCTATGGTGATGGCAAAGGAGTCTTAGCCCCGCCCACCTGGCCTTGACTTCACCTACCTGGCCCGCTGACCCTCACTCAGACCTCTGTGTTGCTCCAAATGAATGTCCGCCAGTGCCCGGGTGTCAGCATCTGGGATAAAGGATTCGGGACCTTGCCTGGGGCAGAAGGCAGCCTAGGTCAGCGGGTACCTGGAAGTCTACTGCCTTGTGACACTGCCTCCAGTGACAAATGGTGACTCCCACACTCACATATCGCCTGGTGGCAGAATGATAGTGATGGGCGGAGAAACATCGCTCCGGAGCACACGTTCCGTGGGGCACCAGCCAAAGCAAAGGCCAGGGCCAGTAGTGGACGTCGCGGAGCTGAATGGCGAGCCAGTGAAGGGCCCAAGGATTCCTCTTGTATGTGGGAAACATGTCATCCGGGTCCCCACGTCCATAAACCACTGGATTACTGGGGCCCGGGACGCCAGGTTTTCGGCCTTGCCTTCGCTGCCCGGCCACATAGGCAGCCTTCCACCGGAGGCGGGGATATGTAGGCAGCAAAAATGTGGAAAATGGCAGTGTCTCCTCGATTTCTCTGGCATCCGCCTTTTTGAGCGGCATGCTTTTTTCCTAGTAGGATGAGGCACCGACGGAGAAAGGCAGGATTATGTGTGCAGGAAAGGTGTGTGCTGAGAAGGTGACAAGGTTGAGACCAGGTTGGGATCTTTAGTCCCAGGAAAGGCCCCTGGCAGGTGTGGGTCAATGTTCTGTGCCCATCCCACTTGGCGTGGGGAGGTTTACACCATACAAAGCAGCAGCGGAATTATTCTTCCCCCAGAGGTTGCATGTGCCCACAAGCTCCGCCTGGCCAGGGTCCGCCCCTACCGTATTGCCCATGTCGATCAACAGAAGCTAAGAGCTTCCAGAGAGATTAACTGCTATTCTCTAGCCACGGGGAAGCGGTACAGCCAGAAGCCTCCCCTGTTTCATCTCCAGGTTCTCTCTCAGGCCCCTCATAGTTGTGATGTGTCTCAGGGGTAGAAAAAAGAGATTTCTTTAAAAGAACACACACAAAGAGGGGCCATAGATGCTGAGGAAGGGCGCCTTGCCTAGTGATATCCTAGCGTAAGTGGAAAAGAGGTACCTGCCTGCTGTCCCAGTATGTCGAACCTGTCCACATCAGGGGTTGCCTACTGTGAAGTTATTCCCTGGGTACCCTCGATTTTGTGGCCAAGGACAGAAGGGGCCGTTGTGTGTCCACGGGTAAAATGGAGGGCTCTGTGGAACCGGCCGGTTAGGCTGGACCTCTCCTATTGGCTCAGAGTTTGTGACCCGTCCCCGTCAGAAGTTCCGGCCAGCCTTGCGGTGGCTGTCTCCATGGTGATTGGGAAGGAAGCCTTAGGCCCCGCACTCAGCCTTCACCTGGCCCACCTGGCCTCTTTACCCTCATCTAGACCCCTGTGTAGATGAAAGAAAGGTTGTTGGCCAGTGAACACGTGTCCTTCATTTCCTTTGAAGGATTAAGCTCCTTGCCTGGGCAGAAGACAGCCAAGGTCAGCCTGAGCCTAGACACCTAGTGACCTGTGACACTGCAGACAGTGATAGATGTTGATGTCCACGCTCAGATATCCGCAGCTGGCGGATCGAGAGTGGTCGGAGGTGAAGTGTAACTACAGGTCACGCACTCACGAGGGCACGGGCCAAAGGTCGGGAAAAATAGCTGAGGTCGTGGAGCTCTAGCGGAGCCAGTCTAGGGCCGAGGCCTCCCTCCTGTACGTGGCAAAGAGGTGATCCGTATGCCGCCATGCGCAGCCTCTGGACTGCTGGGGCCCTGGATGCCCGGATTTCGGCCTTGTCTTCGGAGAAGTGACGCACATGCAGCGTGCCACCGGAGGCTGTGGCCTAGCAGAGGGCAAAATCTTGAAAATGGGGGCTTCAGTTGACTTTGCCTGTGCTCTCCTTTGGCTGAGTGACATCCTGTGTCTCCTAGCAGGAGAAGGCATTCGTGGAGAGAGGCGGATTCCCTGTGTGCAGACAAAGTGTGTGCTGAGATGATGAGTAGCTGGAGACCGGGGTGGACTCTTCAGACCCAGGATAGGCCTCTGGCAGGTATGTGTCAATGTTTTCTGCCCTTTGCACTCAGCCAGGTATTTGCATACAATGTTACCAGAGGAATTAGTAGTCTCCGGAGAGGCTGCCACATGTCAGCAAGCTTCACCTGGCCAGGGTCCGCCGGTGACGTAGCTACCCCATCAGTCACTACTCTCTAGACCTTCCAGATAAACTACCAGATCTTGTCTACCCATGGGCAACCAGTAGAGCCAGAGGCCTTCCCCCTTTGCTCTTTGGTCTCTAGGCACTCTATCAGGCATTCCAAGCTGTGAAGTGACTCAGGGGGAGAAGGAAGAGATTTCAGAGAACGAAGACAAGCAGAGAGAGACAGAGAGAGGCAAGAGATGCTGAGTGGGGATGCCTTGCGTAGTGATATCCTGAGGAAAGTGGGAAAGAGGTACCTGGCCTGCTCTGCCAATGCCCTGAACCAGTCCGCACCAGGGGCTCCCCTGTGCCTGCGTAGGCTTTCCCAGGCTGTGCTCAAATCCTGTGGCCACTAGGTGTCATAGGTCATAATGGAGGGCCCTGTGTCATCTGCCTGGCGGGCCAGATCTCTGCCATTGGCTCAGTCTTGTCACCAGGCCCATCATAAGCTCCGCCTACTCTTCCGGTGGTGGGACTGTCTCCATGGTGATGGCAAAGGAGCCTTAGTCCCGCCCACCTGGCCTTGACTTCACCTAGCTGGCCTGCTGACCCTCACTCAGACCTCTGTGTTGATAAAAATTAATGTCGGCCAGTGCCCAGGTGTCAGCATCTGGGATAAAGGATTCCGGACCTTGCCGGGGGAGAAGGCAGCCTAGGTCAGCTGGTACCTGGAAGTCTAGTGACTCGTGACACTGCTGCCAGTGACAGACAAATGGTGACTCCCACACTCACATATCCCCTGGTGGCAGAATGATAGTGATGGGTGGAGAAACATCGCTCTGGAGCACTCGCGCAATGGGGCACCGGCCAAGGGCCAGGGCCAGTAGTGGACGTCGCGGAGCTGAATGGCGAGCCAGTGAAGGGCCCAAGGATTCCTCTTGTATGTGGGAAACATGTCATCCGGGTCCCCACGTCCATAAACCACTGGATTGCTGGGGCCCAGGATGCCAGGATTTCGGCCTTGCCTTCGCAGCCCGGCCACATAGGCAGCCTTCCACCGGAGGCGGGGATATGTAGACAGCAAAAATGTGGAAAATGGCAGTGTCTCCTCGATTTCTCTGGCATCCGCCTTTTTGAGCGGCATGCTTTTTTCCTAGTAGGATGAGGCACCGACAGAGAAAGGCAGGATTATGTGTGCAGGAAAGGTATGTGCTGAGAAGGTGACAAGGTTGAGACCAGGTTGGGATCTTTAGTCCCAGGAAAGGCCCCTGGCAGGTGTGGGTCAATGTTCTGTGCCCATCCCACTTGGCGTGGGGAGGTTTACACCATACAAAGCAGCAGCGGAATTATTCTTCCCCCAGAGGTTGCATGTGCCCACAAGCTCCGCCTGGCCAGGGTCCGCCCCTACCGTATTGCCCATGTCGATCAACAGAAGCTAAGAGCTTCCAGAGAGACTAACTGCTATTCTCTAGCCACGGGGAAGCGGTACAGCCAGAAGCCTCCCCCGTTCCATGTCTAGGCTCTCTCTCAGGCCCCTCATACTTGTGATGTGTCTCAGGGGTAGAAGGAAGAGATTTCTCCGAATGAACACATACACAGAGGGGCCATAGATGCTGAGGAAGGGCGCCTTGCCTACTGATATCCTAGCGTAAGTGGAAAAGTGGTACCTGCCTGCTGGCCCCGTGTGTCGAACGTGTCCACATCAGGGGCTGCCTACTGTGAGGTGATTCCCTGGGTGCCCTGGATTTTGTGGCCCAAAAGAGAAGGGGCCGTCGTGTGTCCATGGGTAAAATGGAGGGCACTGCGGAAGTGGCCGCTTAGGCTGGACCTCTCGTATTGGCTCGGTGTTTGTGACCCGTCCCCGTCAGAAGTTCCGGCCAGCCTTGCGGTGGCTGTCTCCATGGTGATTGGGAAAGAAGCCTTAGGCCCCGCACTCAGCCGTCACCTGGCCTACCTGGCCTCTTTAGCCTCATCTAGACCGCTGTGTGGATGAAAGAATGAATGTCGGCCAATGACCACATGTCCTCGTTGCCTTTGAAGGATTAGGCTCCTTGCCTGGGCAGAAGACAGCCAAGGTCAGCCTGAGCCTAGACACCTAGTGACCTGTGACACTGCAGGCAGTGACAGATGTTCATTTTCATGCTCATATATCCGCAGGTGGCGGATTCAGAGTGGTCGGAGAAGAAGTGTAACTAGGGATGACACAGACACGAGGGCACGGGCCAAAGGTCAGGGAAAATAGCTGAGATCGTGGAGCTCTAGCGGAGCCAGTGTAGGGCCCAGGCCTCCCTCCTGTACGTGGCAAAGAGGTGATCCATATGCCGCCATGGGCAGACTCTGGACTGCTGGGGCCCTGGACGCCCGGATTGCGGCCTTGTCTTCAGAGAAGTGACACACATGCACTGTGCCAGCGGAGGCTGTGGCCCAGGAGAGGGCAAAATCTTCAAAATGGGGGTTTCAGTTGACTTTGCCTGTGCTCTCCTTTGGCTGAGTGCCATCGTGTGTTTCCTAGCAGGAGAAGGCATTCGTGGAGAGAGGCGGATTCCATGTGTGCAGGCAAAGTGTGTGCTGAGATGATGAGTGGCTGGAGACCAGGGTGGACTCTTCAGACCCAGGATAGACCCCTGGCAGGTATGTGTCAATGTTTTCTGCCCATGGCACTCAGCCGGGTATTTGCATAGAATGTTCTCCGAGGAATTAGTAGTCTCTGGAGAGGCTGCTGCATGTCAGCAAGCTTCACCTGGCCAGGTCCGCCCGTGATGTAGCTCCCCAATCAATGGCTACTCTCTAGACCTTCCAGATAGACTAGCAGATCTTCTCTGCCCATGGGCAACCAGTAGAGCCAGAGGCCTTCCCCCTTTGCTCTTTCGTCTCTAGGCCCTCTGTCAGGCACTCCAAGGTGTGAAGTGACAAGGGGGAGAAGGAAGAGATTTCAGAGAACGAACACATCCAGAGAGAGACAGAGAGAGGCAAGAGATGCTGAGTGGGGATGCCTTGCGTAGTGATATCCTGAGGCAAGTGGGAAAGAGGTACCTGGCCTGCTCTGCCAATGCCCTGAAGCGGTCTGCACCAGGGGCTCCCTTGTGCCTGCGTAGCCTTTCCCAGGGTGTGCTCAAATCCTGTGGCCACTAGGTGTCATAGGTCACACTGGAGGGCCCTGTGTCATCTGCCTGGCGGGCCGGATCTCTGCCATTGGCTCAAGTCTTGTCAGCAGGCCCATCACAAGCTCCGCCCACTCTTGCGGGGGGGACTGTCTCTATGGTGATGGCAAAGGAGTCTTAGCCCCGCCCACCTGGCCTTGACTTCACCTACCTGGCCCGCTGACACTCACTCAGACCTCTGTGTTGCTCCAAATGAATGTCCGCCAGTGCCCGGGTGTCAGCATCTGGGATAAAGGATTCGGGACCTTGCCTGGGGCAGAAGGCAGCCTAGGTCAGCGGGTACCTGGAAGTCTACTGCCTTGTGACACTGCTGCCAGTGACAAATGGTGACTCCCACACTCACATATCGCCTGGTGGCAGAATGATAGTGATGGGCGGAGAAACATGGCTCCGGAGCACACGTTCCGTGGGGCACCAGCCAAAGCAAAGGCCAGGGCCGGTAGTGGACGTCGTGGAGCTGAATGGCGAGCCAGTGAAGGGCCCAAGGGTCCCTCCTGTATGTGGCGAACAGGTCATCCGTGTCCCCACGTCCATAAACCATGGGACTGCTGGGGCCCAGGCTGCCAGGATTTCGGCCTTGCCATCGGAGCCCGGCCACATACGCGGCCTTGCAGCGGAGGCGGGGATATGTAGACAGCCAAAATTTGGAAAATGGCAGTGTTTCCTCGAGTTCCCTGGCATCGGCCTTTTTGAGCGGCTTGCTTTTTTTCCTGGTAGGAGAGGGCCCTGACGGAGAAAGGCAGGATTACGTGTGCAGGAAAGGTGTGTGCTGAGAGGGTGACGACGTTGAGACCATGTTGGGATCTTTAGTCCCAGGAGAGGCCCCTGGCGGGTGTGGGTCAGTGTTCTCTACCCATCCCACTTGGTGGGGGGAGGTTTTCACGATACAAAGCAGCAGCGGAATTATCCGTCGCCGGAGGGGTTGCATCTGCCCACAAGCTCCACCTGGGCAGGGTCCGCCCCTGCTGTATTGTCCATGTCAGTCAACAGAAGCTAAGACCTTCCAGAGAGACTACCTGCTCTTCTCTACCCACGGGGAAGCAGTACAGCCAGAAGCCTCCCCCGTTCCATCTCTAGGCTCTCTCTCAGGCCCCTCATACTTGTGATGTGTCTCAGGGGTAGAAGGAAGAGATTTCTCCGAATGAACACATACACAGAGGGGCCATAGATGCTGAGGAAGGGCGCCTTGCCTACTGATATCCTAGCGTAAGTGGAAAAGTGGTACCTGCCTGCTGGCCCCGTGTGTCGAACGTGTCCACATCAGGGGCTGCCTACGGTGAGGTGATTCCCTGGGTGCCCTGGATTTTGTGGCCCAAAAGAGAAGGGGCCGTCGTGTGTCCATGGGTAAAATGGAGGGCACTGCGGAAGTGGCCGCTTAGGCTGGACCTCTCGTATTGGCTCGGTGTTTGTGACCCGTCCCCGTCAGAAGTTCCGGCCAGCCTTGCGGTGGCTGTCTCCATGGTGATTGGGAAAGAAGCCTTAGGCCCCGCACTCAGCCGTCACCTGGCCTACCTGGCCTCTTTAGCCTCATCTAGACCTCTGTGTGGATGAAAGAATGAATGTCGGCCAATGACCACATGTCCTCGTTGCCTTTGAAGGATTAGGCTCCTTGCCTGGGCAGAAGACAGCCAAGGTCAGCCTGAGCCTAGACACCTAGTGACCTGTGACACTGCAGGCAGTGACAGATGTTGATTTTCATGCTCATGTATCCGCAGGTGGCGGATTCAGAGTGGTCGGAGAAGAAGTGTAACTAGGGATGACACAGACACGAGGGCACGGGCCAAAGTCAGGGAAAATAGCTGAGATCGTGGAGCTCTAGCGGAGCCAGTGTAGGGCCCTGGCCTCCCTCCTGTACGTGGCAAAGAGGTGATCCATATGCCGCCATGCGCAGACTCTGGACTGCTGGGGCCCTGGACGCCCGAATTGCGGCCTTGTCTTCGGAGAAGTGACACACATGCACTGTGCCAGCGGAGGCTGTGGCCCAGCAGAGGACAAAATCTTGAAAATGGGGGCTTCACTTGACTTTGCCTGTGCTCTCCCTTGGCTGAGTGCCATCGTGTGTTTCCTAGCAGGAGAAGGCATTCGTGGAGAGAGGCGGATTCCGTGTGTGCAGGCAAAGTGTGTGCTGAGATGATGAGTGGCTGGAGACCAGGGTGGACTCTTCAACCCAGGATAGACCCCTGGCAGGTATGTGTCAATGTTTCTGCCCATGGCACTCAGCCGGGTATTTGCATAGAATGTTCTCCGCGGAATTAGTAGTCTCCGGAGAGGCTGCTGCATGTCAGCAAGCTTCACCTGGCCAGGTCCGCCCGTGATGTAGCTCCCCAATCAATGGCTACTCTCTAGACCTTCCAGATAGACTAGCAGATCTTCTCTGCCCATGGGCAACCAGTAGAGCCAGAGGCCTTCCCCCTTTGCTCTTTCGTCTCTAGGCCCTCTGTCAGGCACTCCAAGGTGTGAAGTGACAAGGGGGAGAAGGAAGAGATTTCAGAGAACGAACACATCCAGAGAGAGACAGAGAGAGGCAAGAGATGCTGAGTGGGGATGCCTTGCGTAGTGATATCCTTAGGAAAGTGGGAAAGAGGTACCTGGCCTGCTGTGCCAATGCCCTGAAGCAGTCCGCACCAGGGGCTCCCTTGTGCCTGCGTAGCCTCTCCCAGGGTGTGCTCAAATCCTGTGGCCACTAGGTGTCATAGGTCACACTGGAGGGCCCTGTGTCATCTGCCTGGCGGGCCGGATCTCTGCCATTGGCTCAAGTCTTGTCAGCAGGCCCATCACAAGCTCCGCCCACTCTTGCGGGGGGGGACTGTCTCTATGGTGATGGCAAAGGAGTCTTAGCCCCGCCCACCTGGCCTTGACTTCACCTACCTGGCCCGCTGACCCTCACTCAGACCTCTGTGTTGCTCCAAATGAATGTCCGCCAGTGCCCGGGTGTCAGCATCTGGAATAAAGGATTCGGGACCTTGCCTGGGGCAGAAGGCAGCCTAGGTCAGCGGGTACCTGGAAGTCTACTGCCTTGTGACACTGCTGCCAGTGACAAATGGTGACTCCCACACTCACATATCGCCTGGTGGCAGAATGATAGTGATGGGCGGAGAAACATCGCTCCGGAGCACACGTTCCGTGGGGCACCAGCCAAAGCAAAGGCCAGGGCCGGTAGTGGACGTCGTGGAGCTGAATGGCGAGCCAGTGAAGGGCCCAAGGGTCCCTCCTGTATGTGGCGAACAGGTCATCCGTGTCCCCACGTCCATAAACCATGGGACTGCTGGGGCCCAGGCTGCCAGGATTTCGGCCTTGCCTTCGGAGTCCGGCCACATATGCGGCCTTGCAGCGGAGGTGGGGACATGTAGACAGCCAAAATTTGGAAAATGGCAGTGTTTCCTCGATTTCCCTGGCATCGGCCTTTTTGAGCTTCTTGCTTTTTTTCCTGGTAGGAGAGGGCCCTGACGGAGAAAGGCAGGATTACGTGTGCAGGAAAGGTGTGTGCTGAGAGGGTGACGACGTTGAGACCATGTTGGGATCTTTAGTCCCAGGAGAGGCCCCTGGCGGGTGTGGGTCAGTGTTCTCTACCCATCCCACTTGGCGGGGGGAGGTTTTCACCATACAAAGCAGCAGCGGAATTATTCGTCGCCGGAGGGGTTGCATCTGCCCACAAGCTCCACCTGGCCAGGGTCCGCCCCTACTGTATTGTCCATGTCAGTCAACAGAAGCTAAGACCTTCCAGAGAGACTACCTGCTCTTCTCTACCCACGGGGAAGCAGTACAGCCAGAAGCCTCCCCCGTTCCATCTCTAGGCTCTCTCTCAGGCCCCTCATACTTGTGATGTGTCTCAGGGGTAGAAGGAAGAGATTTCTCCGAATGAACACATACACAGAGGGGCCATAGATGCTGAGGAAGGGCGCCTTGCCTACTGATATCCTAGCGTAAGTGGAAAAGTGGTACCTGCCTGCTGGCCCCGTGTGTCGAACGTGTCCACATCAGGGGCTGCCTACGGTGAGGTGATTCCCTGGGTGCCCTGGATTTTGTGGCCCAAAAGAGAAGGGGCCGTCGTGTGTCCATGGGTAAAATGGAGGGCACTGCGGAAGTGGCCGCTTAGGCTGGACCTCTCCTATTGGCTCGGTGTTTGTGACCCGTCCCCGTCAGAAGTTCCGGCCAGCCTTGCGGTGGCTGTCTCCATGGTGATTGGGAAAGAAGCCTTAGGCCCCGCACTCAGCCGTCACCTGGCCTACCTGGCCTCTTTAGCCTCATCTAGACCGCTGTGTGGATGAAAGAATGAATGTCGGCCAATGACCACATGTCCTCGTTGCCTTTGAAGGATTAGGCTCCTTGCCTGGGCAGAAGACAGCCAAGGTCAGCCTGAGCCTAGACACCTAGTGACCTGTGACACTGCAGGCAGTGACAGATGTTCATTTTCATGCTCATGTATCCGCGGGTGGCGGATTCAGAGTGGTCAGAGAAGAAGTGTAACTAGGGATGACACAGACACGAGGGCACGGGCCAAAGGTCAGGGAAAATAGCTGAGATCGTGGAGCTCTAGCGGAGCCAGTGTAGGGCCCAGGCCTCCCTCCTGTACGTGGCAAAGAGGTGATCCATATGCCACCATGCGCAGACTCTGGACTGCTGGGGCCCTGGACGCCCGGATTGCGGCCTTGTCTTCGGAGAAGTGACACACATGCACTGTGCCAGCGGAGGCTGTGGCCCAGCAGAGGACAAAATCTTGAAAATGGGGGCTTCAGTTGACTTTGCCTGTGCTCTCCTTTGGCTGAGTGCCATCGTGTGTTTCCTAGCAGGAGAAGGCATTCGTGGAGAGAGGCGGATTCCGTGTGTGCAGGCAAAGTGTGTGCTGAGATGATGAGTGGCTGGAGACCAGGGTGCACTCTTCAGACCCAGGATAGACCCCTGGCAGGTATGTGTCAATGTTTCTGCCCATGGCACTCAGCCGGGTATTTGCATAGAATGTTCTCCGCGGAATTAGTAGTCTCCGGAGAGGCTGCTGCATGTCAGCAAGCTTCACCTGGCCAGGTCCGCCCGTGATGTAGCTCCCCAATCAATGGCTACTCTCTAGACCTTCCAGATAGACTAGCAGATCTTCTCTGCCCATGGGCAACCAGTAGAGCCAGAGGCCTTCCCCCTTTGCTCTTTCGTCTCTAGGCCCTCTGTCAGGCACTCCAAGGTGTGAAGTGACAAGGGGGAGAAGGAAGAGATTTCAGAGAACGAACACATCCAGAGAGAGACAGAGAGAGGCAAGAGATGCTGAGTGGGGATGCCTTGCGTAGTGATATCCTGAGGAAAGTGGGAAAGAGGTACCTGGCCTGCTGTGCCAATGCCCTGAAGCGGTCCGCACCAGGGGCTCCCTTGTGCCTGCGTAGCCTCTCCCAGGGTGTGCTCAAATCCTGTGGCCACTAGGTGTCATAGGTCACACTGGAGGGCCCTGTGTCATCTGCCTGGCGGGCCGGATCTCTGCCATTGGCTCAAGTCTTGTCAGCAGGCCCATCACAAGCTCCGCCCACTCTTGCGGGGGGGGCTGTCTCTATGGTGATGGCAAAGGAGTCTTAGCCCCGCCCACCTGGCCTTGACTTCACCTACCTGGCCCGCTGACCCTCACTCAGACCTCTGTGTTGCTCCAAATGAATGTCCGCCAGTGCCCGGGTGTCAGCATCTGGGATAAAGGATTCGGGACCTTGCCTGGGGCAGAAGGCAGCCTAGGTCAGCGGGTACCTGGAAGTCTACTGCCTTGTGACACTGCTGCCAGTGACAAATGGTGACTCCCACACTCACATATCGCCTGGTGGCAGAATGATAGTGATGGGCGGAGAAACATCGCTCCGGAGCACACGTTCCGTGGGGCACCAGCCAAAGCAAAGGCCAGGGCCGGTAGTGGACGTCGTGGAGCTGAATGGCGAGCCAGTGAAGGGCCCAAGGGTCCCTCCTGTATGTGGCGAACAGGTCATCCGTGTCCCCACGTCCATAAACCATGGGACTGCTGGGGCCCAGGCTGCCAGGATTTCGGCCTTGCCTTCGGAGCCCGGCCACATACGCGGCCTTGCAGCAGAGGCGGGGACATGTAGACAGCCAAAATTTGGAAAATGGCAGTGTTTCCTCGATTTCCCTGGCATCGACCTTTTTGAGCTTCTTGCTTTTTTTCCTGGTAGGAGAGTTCCCTGACGGAGAAAGGCAGGATTACGTGTGCAGGAAAGGTGTGTGCTGAGAGGGTGACGACGTTGAGACCATGTTGGGATCTTTAGTCCCAGGAGAGGCCCCTGGCGGGTGTGGGTCAGTGTTCTCTACCCATCCCACTTGGCGGGGGGAGGTTTTCACCATACAAAGCAGCAGCGGAATTATTCATCGCCGGAGGGGTTGCATCTGCCCACAAGCTCCACCTGGCCAGGGTCCGCCCCTACTGTATTGTCCATGTCAGTCAACAGAAGCTAAGACCTTCCAGAGAGACTACCTGCTCTTCTCTACCCACGGGAAGCAGTACAGCCAGAAGCCTCCCCCGTTCCATCTCTAGGCTCTCTCTCAGGCCCCTCATACTTGTGATGTGTCTCAGGGGTAGAAGGAAGAGATTTCTCCGAATGAACACATACACAGAGGGGCCATAGATGCTGAGGAAGGGCGCCTTGCCTACTGATATCCTAGCGTAAGTGAAAAAGTGGTACCTGCCTGCTGGCCCCGTGTGTCGAACGTGTCCACATCAGGGGCTGCCTACTGTGAGGTGATTCCCTGGGTGCCCTGGATTTTGTGGCCCAAAAGAGAAGGGGCCGTCGTGTGTCCATGGGTAAAATGGAGGGCACTGCGGAAGTGGCCGCTTAGGCTGGACCTCTCGTATTGGCTCGGTGTTTGTGACCCGTCCCCGTCAGAAGTTCCGGCCAGCCTTGCGGTGGCTGTCTCCATGGTGATTGGGAAAGAAGCCTTAGGCCCCGCACTCAGCCGTCACCTGGCCTACCTGGCCTCTTTAGCCTCATCTAGACCGCTGTGTGGATGAAAGAATGAATGTCGGCCAATGACCACATGTCCTCGTTGCCTTTGAACGATTAAGCTCCTTGCCTGGGCAGAAGACAGCCAAGGTCAGCCTGAGCCTAGACACCTAGTGACCTGTGACACTGCAGGCAGTGACAGATGTTCATTTTCATGCTCATGTATCCGCAGGTGGCGGATTCAGAGTGGTCGGAGAAGAAGTGTAACTAGGGATGACACAGACACGAGGGCACGGGCCAAAGGTCAGGGAAAATAGCTGAGATCGTGGAGCTCTAGGGGAGCCAGTGTAGGGCCCAGGCCTCCCTCCTGTACGTGGCAAAGAGGTGATCCATATGCCGCCATGGGCAGACTCTGGACTGCTGGGGCCCTGGACGCCCTGATTGCGGCCTTGTCTTCGGAGAAGTGACACACATGCACTATGCCAGCGGAGGCTGTGGCCCAGCAGAGGACAAAATCTTGAAAATGGGGGCTTCAGTTGACTTTGCCTGTGCTCTCCTTTGGCTGAGTGCCATCGTGTGTTTCCTAGCAGGAGAAGGCATTCGTGCAGAGAGGCGGATTCCGTGTGTGCAGGCAAAGTGTGTGCTGAGATGATGAGTGGCTGGAGACCAGGGTGGACTCTTCAGACCCAGGATAGACCCCTGGCAGGTATGTGTCAATGTTTCTGCCCATGGCACTCAGCCGGGTATTTGCATAGAATGTTCTCCGCGGAATTAGTAGTCTCCGGAGAGGCTGCTGCATGTCAGCAAGCTTCACCTGGCCAGGTCCGCCCGTGATGTAGCTCCCCAATCAATGGCTACTCTCTAGACCTTCCAGATAGACTAGCAGATCTTCTCTGCCCATGGGCAACCAGTAGAGCCAGAGGCCTTCCCCCTTTGCTCTTTCGTCTCTAGGCCCTCTGTCAGGCACTCCAAGGTGTGAAGTGACAAGGGGGAGAAGGAAGAGATTTCAGAGAACGAACACATCCAGAGAGAGACAGAGAGAGGCAAGAGATGCTGAGTGGGGATGCCTTGCGTAGTGATATCCTGAGGAAAGTGGGAAAGAGGTACCTGGCCTGCTGTGCCAATGCCCTGAAGCAGTCCGCACCAGGGGCTCCCTTGTGCCTGCGTAGCCTCTCCCAGGGTGTGCTCAAATCCTGTGGCCACTAGGTGTCATAGGTCACACTGGAGGGCCCTGTGTCATCTGCCTGGCGGGCCGGTTCTCTGCCATTGGCTCAAGTCTTGTCAGCAGGCCCATCACAAGCTCCGCCCACTCTTGCGGGGGGGGACTGTCTCTATGGTGACGGCAAAGGAGTCTTAGCCCCGCCCACCTGGCCTTGACTTCACCTACCTGGCCCGCTGACCCTCACTCAGACCTCTGTGTTGCTCCAAATGAATGTCCGCCAGTGCCCGGGTGTCAGCATCTGGAATAAAGGATTCGGGACCTTGCCTGTGGCAGAAGGCAGCCTAGGTCAGCGGGTACCTGGAAGTCTACTGCCTTGTGACACTGCTGCCAGTGACAAATGGTGACTCCCACACTCACATATCGCCTGGTGGCAGAATGATAGTGATGGGCGGAGAAACATCGCTCCGGAGCACACGTTCCGTGGGGCACCAGCCAAAGCAAAGGCCAGGGCCGGTAGTGGACGTCGTGGAGCTGAATGGCGAGCCAGTGAAGGGCCCAAGGGTCCCTCCTGTATGTGGCGAACAGGTCATCCGTGTCCCCACGTCCATAAACCATGGGACTGCTGGGGCCCAGGCTGCCAGGATTTCGGCCTTGCCTTCGGAGTCCGGCCACATATGCGGCCTTGCAGCGGAGGCGGGGACATGTAGACAGCCAAAATTTGGAAAAAGGCAGTGTTTCCTCGAGTTCCCTGGCATCGGCCTTTTTGAGCGGCTTGCTTTTTTTCCTGGTAGGAGAGGGCCCTGACGGAGAAAGGCAGGATTACGTGTGCAGGAAAGGTGTGTGCTGAGAGGGTGACGACGTTGAGACCATGTTGGGATCTTTAGTCCCAGGAGAGGCCCCTGGCGGGTGTGGGTCAGTGTTCTCTACCCATCCCACTTGGCGGGGGGAGGTTTTCACCATACAAAGCAGCAGCGGAATTATTCGTCGCCGGAGGGGTTGCATCTGCCCACAAGCTCCACCTGGCCAGGGTCCGCCCCTACTGTATTGTCCATGTCAGTCAACAGAAGCTAAGACCTTCCAGAGAGACTACCTGCTCTTCTCTACCCACGGGGAAGCAGTACAGCCAGAAGCCTCCCCCGTTCCATCTCTAGGCTCTCTCTCAGGCCCCTCATACTTGTGATGTGTCTCAGGGGTAGAAGGAAGAGATTTCTCCGAATGAACACATACACAGAGGGGCCATAGATGCTGAGGAAGGGCGCCTTGCCTACTGATATCCTAGCGTAAGTGGAAAAGTGGTACCTGCCTGCTGGCCCCGTGTGTCGAACGTGTCCACATCAGGGGCTGCCTACGGTGAGGTGATTCCCTGGGTGCCCTGGATTTTGTGGCCCAAAAGAGAAGGGGCCGTCGTGTGTCCATGGGTAAAATGGAGGGCACTGCGGAAGTGGCCGCTTAGGCTGGACCTCTCGTATTGGCTCGGTGTTTGTGACCCGTCCCCGTCAGAAGTTCCGGCCAGCCTTGCGGTGGCTGTCTCCATGGTGATTGGGAAAGAAGCCTTAGGCCCCGCACTCAGCCGTCACCTGGCCTACCTGGCCTCTTTAGCCTCATCTAGACCGCTGTGTGGATGAAAGAATGAATGTCGGCCAATGACCACATGTCCTCGTTGCCTTTGAAGGATTAGGCTCCTTGCCTGGGCAGAAGACAGCCAAGGTCAGCCTGAGCCTAGACACCTAGTGACCTGTGACACTGCAGGCAGTGACAGATGTTCATTTTCATGCTCATGTATCCGCAGGTGGCGGATTCAGAGTGGTCGGAGAAGAAGTGTAACTAGGGATGACACAGACACGAGGGCACGGGCCAAAGGTCAGGGAAAATAGCTGAGATCGTGGAGCTCTAGCGGAGCCAGTGTAGGGCCCAGGCCTCCCTCCTGTACGTGGCAAAGAGGTGATCCATATGCCGCCATGCGCAGACTCTGGACTGCTGGGGCCCTGGACGCCCGGATTGCGGCCTTGTCTTCGGAGAAGTGACACACATGCACTGTGCCAGCGGAGGCTGTGGCCCAGCAGAGGACAAAATCTTGAAAATGGGGGCTTCAGTTGACTTTGCCTGTGCTCTCCTTTGGCTGAGTGCCATCGTGTGTTTCCTAGCAGGAGAAGGCATTCGTGGAGAGAGGCGGATTCCGTGTGTGCAGGCAAAGTGTGTGCTGAGATGATGAGTGGCTGGAGACCAGGGTGGACTCTTCAGACCCAGGATAGACCCCTGGCAGGTATGTGTCAATGTTTCTGCCCATGGCACTCAGCCGGGTATTTGCATAGAATGTTCTCCGCGGAATTAGTAGTCTCCGGAGAGGCTGCTGCATGTCAGCAAGCTTCACCTGGCCAGGTCCGCCCGTGATGTAGCTCCCCAATCAATGGCTACTCTCTAGACCTTCCAGATAGACTAGCAGATCTTCTCTGCCCATGGGCAACCAGTAGAGCCAGAGGCCTTCCCCCTTTGCTCTTTCGTCTCTAGGCCCTCTGTCAGGCACTCCAAGGTGTGAAGTGACAAGGGGGAGAAGGAAGAGATTTCAGAGAACGAACACATCCAGAGAGAGACAGAGAGAGGCAAGAGATGCTGAGTGGGGATGCCTTGCGTAGTGATATCCTGAGGAAAGTGGGAAAGAGGTACCTGGCCTGCTGTGCCAATGCCCTGAAGCAGTCCGCACCAGGGGCTCCCTTGTGCCTGCGTAGCCTCTCCCAGGGTGTGCTCAAATCCTGCGGCCACTAGGTGTCATAGGTCACACTGGAGGGCCCTGTGTCATCTGCCTGGCGGGCCGGATCTCTGCCATTGGCTCAAGTCTTGTCAGCAGGCCCATCACAAGCTCCGCCCACTCTTGCGGGGGGGGACTGTCTCTATGGTGATGGCAAAGGAGTCTTAGCCCCGCCCACCTGGCCTTGACTTCACCTACCTGGCCCGCTGACCCTCACTCAGACCTCTGTGTTGCTCCAAATGAATGTCCGCCAGTGCCCGGGTGTCAGCATCTGGAATAAAGGATTCGGGACCTTGCCTGGGGCAGAAGGCAGCCTAGGTCAGCGGGTACCTGGAAGTCTACTGCCTTGTGACACTGCTGCCAGTGACAAATGGTGACTCCCACACTCACATATCGCCTGGTGGCAGAATGATAGTGATGGGCGGAGAAACATCGCTCCGGAGCACACGTTCCGTGGGGCACCAGCCAAAGCAAAGGCCAGGGCCGGTAGTGGACGTCGTGGAGCTGAATGGCGAGCCAGTGAAGGGCCCAAGGGTCCCTCCTGTATGTGGCGAACAGGTCATCCGTGTCCCCACGTCCATAAACCATGGGACTGCTGGGGCCCAGGCTGCCAGGATTTCGGCCTTGCCTTCGGAGCCCGGCCACATACGCGGCCTTGCAGCGGAGGTGGGGACATGTAGACAGCCAAAATTTGGAAAATGGCAGTGTTTCCTCGAGTTCCCTGGCATCGGCCTTTTTGAGCGGGTTGCTTTTTTTCCTGGTAGGAGAGTTCCCTGACGGGGAAAGGCAGGATTACGTGTGCAGGAAAGGTGTGTGCTGAGAGGGTGACGACGTTGAGACCATGTTGGGATCTTTAGTCCCAGGAGAGGCCCCTGGCGGGTGTGGGTCAGTGTTCTCTACCCATCCCACTTGGCGGGGGGAGGTTTTCACCATACAAAGCAGCAGCGGAATTATTCGTCGCCGGAGGGGTTGCATCTGCCCACAAGCTCCACCTGGGCAGGGTCCGCCCCTACTGTATTGTCCATGTCAGTCAACAGAAGCTAAGACCTTCCAGAGAGACTACCTGCTCTTCTCTACCCACGGGGAAGCAGTACAGCCAGAAGCCTCCCCCGTTCCATCTCTAGGCTCTCTCTCAGGCCCCTCATACTTGTGATGTGTCTCAGGGGTAGAAGGAAGAGATTTCTCCGAATGAACACATACACAGAGGGGCCATAGATGCTGAGGAAGGGCGCCTTGCCTACTGATATCCTAGCGTAAGTGGAAAAGTGGTACCTGCCTGCTGGCCCCGTGTGTCGAACGTGTCCACATCAGGGGCTGCCTACGGTGAGGTGATTCCCTGGGTGCCCTGGATTTTGTGGCCCAAAAGAGAAGGGGCCGTCGTGTGTCCATGGGTAAAATGGAGGGCACTGCGGAAGTGGCCGCTTAGGCTGGACCTCTCCTATTGGCTCGGTGTTTGTGACCCGTCCCCGTCAGAAGTTCCGGCCAGCCTTGCGGTGGCTGTCTCCATGGTGATTGGGAAAGAAGCCTTAGGCCCCGCACTCAGCCGTCACCTGGCCTACCTGGCCTCTTTAGCCTCATCTAGACCGCTGTGTGGATGAAAGAATGAATGTCGGCCAATGACCACATGTCCTCGTTGCCTTTGAAGGATTAGGCTCCTTGCCTGGGCAGAAGACAGCCAAGGTCAGCCTGAGCCTAGACACCTAGTGACCTGTGACACTGCAGGCAGTGACAGATGTTCATTTTCATGCTCATATATCCGCAGGTGGCGGATTCAGAGTGGTCGGAGAAGAAGTGTAACTAGGGATGACACAGACACGAGGGCACGGGCCAAAGGTCAGGGAAAATAGCTGAGATCGTGGAGCTCTAGCGGAGCCAGTGTAGGGCCCAGGCCTCCCTCCTGTACGTGGCAAAGAGGTGATCCATATGCCGCCATGCACAGACTCTGGACTGCTGGGGCCCTGGACGCCCGGATTGCGGCCTTGTCTTCGGAGAAGTGACACACATGCACTGTGCCAGCGGAGGCTGTGGCGCAGCAGAGGGCAAAATCTTGAAAATGGGGGCTTCAGTTGACTTTGCCTGTGCTCTCCTTTGGCTGAGTGCCATCGTGTGTTTCCTAGCAGGAGAAGGCATTCGTGGAGAGAGGCGGATTCCGTGTGTGCAGGCAAAGTGTGTGCTGAGATGATGAGTGGCTGGAGACCAGGGTGCACTCTTCAGACCCAGGATAGACCCCTGGCAGGTATGTGTCAATGTTTCTGCCCATGGCACTCAGCCGGGTATTTGCATAGAATGTTCTCCGCGGAATTAGTAGTCTCCGGAGAGGCTGCTGCATGTCAGCAAGCTTCACCTGGCCAGGTCCGCCCGTGATGTAGCTCCCCAATCAATGGCTACTCTCTAGACCTTCCAGATAGACTAGCAGATCTTCTCTGCCCATGGGCAACCAGTAGAGCCAGAGGCCTTCCCCCTTTGCTCTTTCGTCTCTAGGCCCTCTGTCAGGCACTCCAAGGTGTGAAGTGACAAGGGGGAGAAGGAAGAGATTTCAGAGAACGAACACATCCAGAGAGAGACAGAGAGAGGCAAGAGATGCTGAGTGGGGATGCCTTGCGTAGTGATATCCTGAGGAAAGTGGGAAAGAGGTACCTGGCCTGCTGTGCCAATGCCCTGAAGCAGTCCGCACCAGGGGCTCCCTTGTGCCTGCGTAGCCTCTCCCAGGGTGTGCTCAAATCCTGTGGCCACTAGGTGTCATAGGTCACACTGGAGGGCCCTGTGTCATCTGCCTGGCGGGCCGGATCTCTGCCATTGGCTCAAGTCTTGTCAGCAGGCCCATCACAAGCTCCGCCCACTCTTGCGGGGGGGACTGTCTCTATGGTGATGGCAAAGGAGTCTTAGCCCCGCCCACCTGGCCTTGACTTCACCTACCTGGCCCGCTGACCCTCACTCAGACCTCTGTGTTGCTCCAAATGAATGTCCGCCAGTGCCCGGGTGTCAGCATCTGGGATAAAGGATTCGGGACCTTGCCTGGGGCAGAAGGCAGCCTAGGTCAGCGGGTACCTGGAAGTCTACTGCCTTGTGACACTGCTGCCAGTGACAAATGGTGACTCCCACACTCACATATCGCCTGGTGGCAGAATGATAGTGATGGGCGGAGAAACATCGCTCCGGAGCACACGTTCCGTGGGGCACCAGCCAAAGCAAAGGCCAGGGCCGGTAGTGGACGTCGTGGAGCTGAATGGCGAGCCAGTGAAGGGCCCAAGGGTCCCTCCTGTATGTGGCGAACAGGTCATCCGTGTCCCCACGTCCATAAACCATGGGACTGCTGGGGCCCAGGCTGCCAGGATTTCGGCCTTGCCTTCGGAGTCCGGCCACATATGCGGCCTTGCAGCGGAGGCGGGGACGTGTAGACAGCCAAAATTTGGAAAAAGGCAGTGTTTCCTCGAGTTCCCTGGCATCGGCCTTTTTGAGCGGGTTGCTTTTTTTCCTGGTAGGAGAGTTCCCTGACGGAGAAAGGCAGGATTACGTGTGCAGGAAAGGTGTGTGCTGAGAGGGTGACGACGTTGAGACCATGTTGGGATCTTTAGTCCCAGGAGAGGCCCCTGGCGGGTGTGGGTCAGTGTTCTCTACCCATCCCACTTGGCGGGGGGAGGTTTTCACCATACAAAGCAGCAGCGGAATTATTCGTCGCCGGAGGGGTTGCATCTGCCCACAAGCTCCACCTGGGCAGGGTCCGCCCCTACTGTATTGTCCATGTCAGTCAACAGAAGCTAAGACCTTCCAGAGAGACTACCTGCTCTTCTCTACCCACGGGGAAGCAGTACAGCCAGAAGCCTCCCCCGTTCCATGTCTAGGCTCTCTCTCAGGCCCCTCATACTTGTGATGTGTCTCAGGGGTAGAAGGAAGAGATTTCTCCGAATGAACACATACACAGAGGGGCCATAGATGCTGAGGAAGGGCGCCTTGCCTACTGATATCCTAGCGTAAGTGGAAAAGTGGTACCTGCCTGCTGGCCCCGTGTGTCGAACGTGTCCACATCAGGGGCTGCCTACGGTGAGGTGATTCCCTGGGTGCCCTGGATTTTGTGGCCCAAAAGAGAAGGGGCCGTCGTGTGTCCATGGGTAAAATGGAGGGCACTGCGGAAGTGGCCGCTTAGGCTGGACCTCTCGTATTGGCTCGGTGTTTGTGACCCGTCCCCGTCAGAAGTTCCGGCCAGCCTTGCGGTGGCTGTCTCCATGGTGATTGGGAAAGAAGCCTTAGGCCCCGCACTCAGCCGTCACCTGGCCTACCTGGCCTCTTTAGCCTCATCTAGACCGCTGTGTGGATGAAAGAATGAATGTCGGCCAATGACCACATGTCCTCGTTGCCTTTGAAGGATTAGGCTCCTTGCCTGGGCAGAAGACAGCCAAGGTCAGCCTGAGCCTAGACACCTAGTGACCTGTGACACTGCAGGCAGTGACAGATGTTCATTTTCATGCTCATGTATCCGCAGGTGGCGGATTCAGAGTGGTCGGAGAAGAAGTGTAACTAGGGATGACACAGACACGAGGGCACGGGCCAAAGGTCAGGGAAAATAGCTGAGATCGTGGAGCTCTAGCGGAGCCAGTGTAGGGCCCAGGCCTCCCTCCTGTACGTGGCAAAGAGGTGATCCATATGCCGCCATGCGCAGACTCTGGACTGCTGGGGCCCTGGACGCCCGGATTGCGGCCTTGTCTTCGGAGAAGTGACACACATGCACTGTGCCAGCGGAGGCTGTGGCCCAGCAGAGGACAAAATCTTGAAAATGCGGGCTTCAGTTGACTTTGCCTGTGCTCTCCTTTGGCTGAGTGCCATCGTGTGTTTCCTAGGAGGAGAAGGCATTCGTGGAGAGAGGCGGATTCCGTGTGTGCAGGCAAAGTGTGTGCTGAGATGATGAGTGGCTGGAGACCAGGGTGGACTCTTCAACCCAGGATAGACCCCTGGCAGGTATGTGTCAATGTTTCTGCCCATGGCACTCAGCCGGGTATTTGCATAGAATGTTCTCCGCGGAATTAGTAGTCTCCGGAGAGGCTGCTGCATGTCAGCAAGCTTCACCTGGCCAGGTCCGCCCGTGATGTAGCTCCCCAATCAATGGCTACTCTCTAGACCTTCCAGATAGACTAGCAGATCTTCTCTGCCCATGGGCAACCAGTAGAGCCAGAGGCCTTCCCCCTTTGCTCTTTCGTCTCTAGGCCCTCTGTCAGGCACTCCAAGGTGTGAAGTGACAAGGGGGAGAAGGAAGAGATTTCAGAGAACGAACACATCCAGAGAGAGACAGAGAGAGGCAAGAGATGCTGAGTGGGGATGCCTTGCGTAGTGATATCCTGAGGAAAGTGGGAAAGAGGTACCTGGCCTGCTGTGCCAATGCCCTGAAGCAGTCCGCACCAGGGGCTCCCTTGTGCCTGTGTAGCCTCTCCCAGGGTGTGCTCAAATCCTGCGGCCACTAGGTGTCATAGGTCACACTGGAGGGCCCTGTGTCATCTGCCTGGCGGGCCGGATCTCTGCCATTGGCTCAAGTCTTGTCAGCAGGCCCATCACAAGCTCCGCCCACTCTTGCGGGGGGGACTGTCTCTATGGTGATGGCAAAGGAGTCTTAGCCCCGCCCACCTGGCCTTGACTTCACCTACCTGGCCCGCTGACCCTCACTCAGACCTCTGTGTTGCTCCAAATGAATGTCCGCCAGTGCCCGGGTGTCAGCATCTGGGATAAAGGATTCGGGACCTTGCCTGGGGCAGAAGGCAGCCTAGGTCAGCGGGTACCTGGAAGTCTACTGCCTTGTGACACTGCTGCCAGTGACAAATGGTGACTCCCACACTCACATATCGCCTGGTGGCAGAATGATAGTGATGGGCGGAGAAACATCGCTCCGGAGCACACGTTCCGTGGGGCACCAGCCAAAGCAAAGGCCAGGGCCGGTAGTGGACGTCGTGGAGCTGAATGGCGAGCCAGTGAAGGGCCCAAGGGTCCCTCCTGTATGTGGCGAACAGGTCATCCGTGTCCCCACGTCCATAAACCATGGGACTGCTGGGGCCCAGGCTGCCAGGATTTCGGCCTTGCCTTCGGAGCCCGGCCACATACGCGGCCTTGCAGCAGAGGTGGGGACATGTAGACAGCCAAAATTTGGAAAATGGCAGTGTTTCCTCGATTTCCCTGGCATCGGCCTTTTTGAGCTTCTTGCTTTTTTTCCTGGTAGGAGAGTTCCCTGACGGAGAAAGGCAGGATTACGTGTGCAGGAAAGGTGTGTGCTGAGAGGGTGACGACGTTGAGACCATGTTGGGATCTTTAGTCCCAGGAGAGGCCCCTGGCGGGTGTGGGTCAGTGTTCTCTACCCATCCCACTTCGCGGGGAGAGGTTTTCACCATACAAAGCAGCAGCGGAATTATTCATCGCCGGAGGGGTTGCATCTGCCCACAAGCTCCACCTGGGCAGGGTCCGCCCCTACTGTATTGTCCATGTCAGTCAACAGAAGCTAAGACCTTCCAGAGAGACTACCTGCTCTTCTCTACCCACGGGGAAGCAGTACAGCCAGAAGCCTCCCCCGTTCCATGTCTAGGCTCTCTCTCAGGCCCCTCATACTTGTGATGTGTCTCAGGGGTAGAAGGAAGAGATTTCTCCGAATGAACACATACACAGAGGGGCCATAGATGCTGAGGAAGGGCGCCTTGCCTACTGATATCCTAGCGTAAGTGGAAAAGTGGTACCTGCCTGCTGGCCCCGTGTGTCGAACGTGTCCACATCAGGGGCTGCCTACGGTGAGGTGATTCCCTGGGTGCCCTGGATTTTGTGGCCCAAAAGAGAAGGGGCCGTCGTGTGTCCATGGGTAAAATGGAGGGTACTGCGGAAGTGGCCGCTTAGGCTGGACCTCTCGTATTGGCTCGGTGTTTGTGACCCGTCCCCGTCAGAAGTTCCGGCCAGCCTTGCGGTGGCTGTCTCCACGGTGATTGGGAAAGAAACCTTAGGCCCCGCACTCAGCCGTCACCTGGCCTACCTGGCCTCTTTAGCCTCATCTAGACCGCTGTGTGGATGAAAGAATGAATGTCGGCCAATGACCACATGTCCTCGTTGCCTTTGAAGGATTAGGCTCCTTGCCTGGGCAGAAGACAGCCAAGGTCAGCCTGAGCCTAGACACCTAGTGACCTGTGACACTGCAGGCAGTGACAGATGTTCATTTTCATGCTCATGTATCCGCAGGTGGCGAATTCAGAGTGGTCGGAGAAGAAGTGTAACTAGGGATGACACAGATACGATGGCACGGGCCAAAGGTCAGGGAAAATAGCTGAGATCGTGGAGCTCTAGCGGAGCCAGTGTAGGGCCCAGGCCTCCCTCCTGTACGTGGCAAAGAGGTGATCCATATGCCGCCATGGGCAGACTCTGGACTGCTGGGGCCCTGGACGCCCGGATTGCGGCCTTGTCTTCGGAGAAGTGACACACATGCACTGTGCCAGCGGAGGCTGTGGCCCAGCAGAGGACAAAATCTTGAAAATGGGGGCTTCAGTTGACTTTGCCTGTGCTCTCCTTTGGCTGAGTGCCATCGTGTGTTTCCTAGCAGGAGAAGGCATTCGTGGAGAGAGGCGGATTCCGTGTGTGCAGGCAAAGTGTGTGCTGAGATGATGAGTGGCTGGAGACCAGGGTGGACTCTTCAGACCCAGGATAGACCCCTGGCAGGTATGTGTCAATGTTTCTGCCCATGGCACTCAGCCGGGTATTTGCATAGAATGTTCTCCGCGGAATTAGTAGTCTCCGGAGAGGCTGCTGCATGTCAGCAAGCTTCACCTGGCCAGGTCCGCCCGTGATGTAGCTCCCCAATCAATGGCTACTCTCTAGACCTTCCAGATAGACTAGCAGATCTTCTCTGCCCATGGGCAACCAGTAGAGCCAGAGGCCTTCCCCCTTTGCTCTTTCGTCTCTAGGCCCTCTGTCAGGCACTCCAAGGTGTGAAGTGACAAGGGGGAGAAGGAAGAGATTTCAGAGAACGAACACATCCAGAGAGAGACAGAGAGAGGCAAGAGATGCTGAGTGGGGATGCCTTGCGTAGTGATATCCTGAGGAAAGTGGGAAAGAGGTACCTGGCCTGCTGTGCCAATGCCCTGAAGCAGTCCGCACCAGGGGCTCCCTTGTGCCTGCGTAGCCTCTCCCAGGGTGTGCTCAAATCCTGTGGCCACTAGGTGTCATAGGTCACACTGGAGGGCCCTGTGTCATCTGCCTGGCGGGCCGGATCTCTGCCATTGGCTCAAGTCTTGTCAGCAGGCCCATCACAAGCTCCGCCCACTCTTGCGGGGGGGGACTGTCTCTATGGTGATGGCAAAGGAGTCTTAGCCCCGCCCACCTGGTCTTGACTTCACCTACCAGGCCCGCTGACCCTCACTCAGACCTCTGTGTTGCTCCAAATGAATGTCCGCCAGTGCCCGGGTGTCAGCATCTGGGATAAAGGATTCGGGACCTTGCCTGGGGCAGAAGGCAGCCTAGGTCAGCGGGTACCTGGAAGTCTACTGCCTTGTGACACTGCTGCCAGTGACAAATGGTGACTCCCACACTCACATATCGCCTGGTGGCAGAATGATAGTGATGGGCGGAGAAACATCGCTCCGGAGCACACGTTCCGTGGGGCACCAGCCAAAGCAAAGGCCAGGGCCGGTAGTGGACGTCGTGGAGCTGAATGGCGAGCCAGTGAAGGGCCCAAGGGTCCCTCCTGTATGTGGCGAACAGGTCATCCGTGTCCCCACGTCCATAAACCATGGGACTGCTGGGGCCCAGGCTGCCAGGATTTCGGCCTTGCCTTCGGAGCCCGGCCACATACGCGGCCTTGCAGCGGAGGCGGGGACGTGTAGACAGCCAAAATTTGGAAAAAGGCAGTGTTTCCTCGAGTTCCCTGGCATCGGCCTTTTTGAGCGGGTTGCTTTTTTTCCTGGTAGGAGAGTTCCCTGACGGAGAAAGGCAGGATTACGTGTGCAGGAAAGGTGTGTGCTGAGAGGGTGACGACGTTGAGACCATGTTGGGATCTTTAGTCCCAGGAGAGGCCCCTGGCGGGTGTGGGTCAGTGTTCTCTACCCATCCCACTTGGCGGGGGGAGGTTTTCACCATACAAAGCAGCAGCGGAATTATTCGTCGCCGGAGGGGTTGCATCTGCCCACAAGCTCCACCTGGCCAGGGTCCGCCCCTACTGTATTGTCCATGTCAGTCAACAGAAGCTAAGACCTTCCAGAGAGACTACCTGCTCTTCTCTACCCACGGGGAAGCAGTACAGCCAGAAGCCTCCCCCGTTCCATCTCTAGGCTCTCTCTCAGGCCCCTCATACTTGTGATGTGTCTCAGGGGTAGAAGGAAGAGATTTCTCCGAATGAACACATACACAGAGGGGCCATAGATGCTGAGGAAGGGCGCCTTGCCTACTGATATCCTAGCGTAAGTGGAAAAGTGGTACCTGCCTGCTGGCCCCGTGTGTCGAACGTGTCCACATCAGGGGCTGCCTACGGTGAGGTGATTCCCTGGGTGCCCTGGATTTTGTGGCCCAAAAGAGAAGGGGCCGTCGTGTGTCCATGGGTAAAATGGAGGGCACTGCGGAAGTGGCCGCTTAGGCTGGACCTCTCGTATTGGCTCGGTGTTTGTGACCCGTCCCCGTCAGAAGTTCCGGCCAGCCTTGCGGTGGCTGTCTCCATGGTGATTGGGAAAGAAGCCTTAGGCCCCGCACTCAGCCGTCACCTGGCCTACCTGGCCTCTTTAGCCTCATCTAGACCGCTGTGTGGATGAAAGAATGAATGTCGGCCAATGACCACATGTCCTCGTTGCCTTTGAAGGATTAGGCTCCTTGCCTGGGCAGAAGACAGCCAAGGTCAGCCTGAGCCTAGACACCTAGTGACCTGTGACACTGCAGGCAGTGACAGATGTTCATTTTCATGCTCATGTATCCGCAGGTGGCGGATTCAGAGTGGTCGGAGAAGAAGTGTAACTAGGGATGACACAGACACGAGGGCACGGGCCAAAGGTCAGGGAAAATAGCTGAGATCGTGGAGCTCTAGCGGAGCCAGTGTAGGGCCCAGGCCTCCCTCCTGTACGTGGCAAAGAGGTGATCCATATGCCGCCATGCGCAGACTCTGGACTGCTGGGGCCCTGGACGCCCGGATTGCGGCCTTGTCTTCGGAGAAGTGACACACATGCACTGTGCCAGCGGAGGCTGTGGCCCAGCAGAGGACAAAATCTTGAAAATGGGGGCTTCAGTTGACTTTGCCTGTGCTCTCCTTTGGCTGAGTGCCATCGTGTGTTTCCTAGGAGGAGAAGGCATTCGTGGAGAGAGGCGGATTCCGTGTGTGCAGGCAAAGTGTGTGCTGAGATGATGAGTGGCTGGAGACCAGGGTGGACTCTTCAACCCAGGATAGACCCCTGGCAGGTATGTGTCAATGTTTCTGCCCATGGCACTCAGCCGGGTATTTGCATAGAATGTTCTCCGCGGAATTAGTAGTCTCCGGAGAGGCTGCTGCATGTCAGCAAGCTTCACCTGGCCAGGTCCGCCCGTGATGTAGCTCCCCAATCAATGGCTACTCTCTAGACCTTCCAGATAGACTAGCAGATCTTCTCTGCCCATGGGCAACCAGTAGAGCCAGAGGCCTTCCCCCTTTGCTCTTTCGTCTCTAGGCCCTCTGTCAGGCACTCCAAGGTGTGAAGTGACAAGGGGGAGAAGGAAGAGATTTCAGAGAACGAACACATCCAGAGAGAGACAGAGAGAGGCAAGAGATGCTGAGTGGGGATGCCTTGCGTAGTGATATCCTGAGGAAAGTGGGAAAGAGGTACCTGGCCTGCTGTGCCAATGCCCTGAAGCAGTCCGCACCAGGGGCTCCCTTGTGCCTGCGTAGCCTCTCCCAGGGTGTGCTCAAATCCTGCGGCCACTAGGTGTCATAGGTCACACTGGAGGGCCCTGTGTCATCTGCCTGGCGGGCCGGATCTCTGCCATTGGCTCAAGTCTTGTCAGCAGGCCCATCACAAGCTCCGCCCACTCTTGCGGGGGGGGACTGTCTCTATGGTGATGGCAAAGGAGTCTTAGCCCCGCCCACCTGGCCTTGACTTCACCTACCTGGCCCGCTGACCCTCACTCAGACCTCTGTGTTGCTCCAAATGAATGTCCGCCAGTGCCCGGGTGTCAGCATCTGGAATAAAGGATTCGGGACCTTGCCTGGGGCAGAAGGCAGCCTAGGTCAGCGGGTACCTGGAAGTCTACTGCCTTGTGACACTGCTGCCAGTGACAAATGGTGACTCCCACACTCACATATCGCCTGGTGGCAGAATGATAGTGATGGGCGGAGAAACATCGCTCCGGAGCACACGTTCCGTGGGGCACCAGCCAAAGCAAAGGCCAGGGCCGGTAGTGGACGTCGTGGAGCTGAATGGCGAGCCAGTGAAGGGCCCAAGGGTCCCTCCTGTATGTGGCGAACAGGTCATCCGTGTCCCCACGTCCATAAACCATGGGACTGCTGGGGCCCAGGCTGCCAGGATTTCGGCCTTGCCTTCGGAGCCCGGCCACATACGCGGCCTTGCAGCGGAGGTGGGGACATGTAGACAGCCAAAATTTGGAAAATGGCAGTGTTTCCTCGATTTCCCTGGCATCGGCCTTTTTGAGCGGGTTGCTTTTTTTCCTGGTAGGAGAGTTCCCTGACGGGGAAAGGCAGGATTACGTGTGCAGGAAAGGTGTGTGCTGAGAGGGTGACGACGTTGAGACCATGTTGGGATCTTTAGTCCCAGGAGAGGCCCCTGGCGGGTGTGGGTCAGTGTTCTCTACCCATCCCACTTGGCGGGGGGAGGTTTTCACCATACAAAGCAGCAGCGGAATTATTCGTCACCGGAGGGGTTGCATCTGCCCACAAGCTCCACCTGGGCAGGGTCCGCCCCTACTGTATTGTCCATGTCAGTCAACAGAAGCTAAGACCTTCCAGAGAGACTACCTGCTCTTCTCTACCCACGGGGAAGCAGTACAGCCAGAAGCCTCCCCCGTTCCATCTCTAGGCTCTCTCTCAGGCCCCTCATACTTGTGATGTGTCTCAGGGGTAGAAGGAAGAGATTTCTCCGAATGAACACATACACAGAGGGGCCATAGATGCTGAGGAAGGGCGCCTTGCCTACTGATATCCTAGCGTAAGTGGAAAAGTGGTACCTGCCTGCTGGCCCCGTGTGTCGAACGTGTCCACATCAGGGGCTGCCTACGGTGAGGTGATTCCCTGGGTGCCCTGGATTTTGTGGCCCAAAAGAGAAGGGGCCGTCGTGTGTCCATGGGTAAAATGGAGGGCACTGCGGAAGTGGCCGCTTAGGCTGGACCTCTCGTATTGGCTCGGTGTTTGTGACCCGTCCCCGTCAGAAGTTCCGGCCAGCCTTGCGGTGGCTGTCTCCATGGTGATTGGGAAAGAAGCCTTAGGCCCCGCACTCAGCCGTCACCTGGCCTACCTGGCCTCTTTAGCCTCATCTAGACCGCTGTGTGGATGAAAGAATGAATGTCGGCCAATGACCACATGTCCTCGTTGCCTTTGAAGGATTAGGCTCCTTGCCTGGGCAGAAGACAGCCAAGGTCAGCCTGAGCCTAGACACCTAGTGACCTGTGACACTGCAGGCAGTGACAGATGTTCATTTTCATGCTCATATATCCGCAGGTGGCGGATTCAGAGTGGTCGGAGAAGAAGTGTAACTAGGGATGACACAGACACGAGGGCACGGGCCAAAGGTCAGGGAAAATAGCTGAGATCGTGGAGCTCTAGCGGAGCCAGTGTAGGGCCCAGGCCTCCCTCCTGTACGTGGCAAAGAGGTGATCCATATGCCGCCATGCACAGACTCTGGACTGCTGGGGCCCTGGACGCCCGGATTGCGGCCTTGTCTTCGGAGAAGTGACACACATGCACTGTGCCAGCGGAGGCTGTGGCGCAGCAGAGGGCAAAATCTTGAAAATGGGGGCTTCAGTTGACTTTGCCTGTGCTCTCCTTTGGCTGAGTGCCATCGTGTGTTTCCTAGCAGGAGAAGGCATTCGTGGAGAGAGGCGGATTCCGTGTGTGCAGGCAAAGTGTGTGCTGAGATGATGAGTGGCTGGAGACCAGGGTGCACTCTTCAGACCCAGGATAGACCCCTGGCAGGTATGTGTCAATGTTTCTGCCCATGGCACTCAGCCGGGTATTTGCATAGAATGTTCTCCGCGGAATTAGTAGTCTCCGGAGAGGCTGCTGCATGTCAGCAAGCTTCACCTGGCCAGGTCCGCCCGTGATGTAGCTCCCCAATCAATGGCTACTCTCTAGACCTTCCAGATAGACTAGCAGATCTTCTCTGCCCATGGGCAACCAGTAGAGCCAGAGGCCTTCCCCCTTTGCTCTTTCGTCTCTAGGCCCTCTGTCAGGCACTCCAAGGTGTGAAGTGACAAGGGGGAGAAGGAAGAGATTTCAGAGAACGAACACATCCAGAGAGAGACAGAGAGAGGCAAGAGATGCTGAGTGGGGATGCCTTGCGTAGTGATATCCTGAGGAAAGTGGGAAAGAGGTACCTGGCCTGCTGTGCCAATGCCCTGAAGCAGTCCGCACCAGGGGCTCCCTTGTGCCTGCGTAGCCTCTCCCAGGGTGTGCTCAAATCCTGTGGCCACTAGGTGTCATAGGTCACACTGGAGGGCCCTGTGTCATCTGCCTGGCG
Organism: Loxodonta africana; assembly: GCF_030014295.1. Taxonomy (NCBI): domain Eukaryota; kingdom Metazoa; phylum Chordata; class Mammalia; order Proboscidea; family Elephantidae; genus Loxodonta; species Loxodonta africana. The sequence goes on along the minus strand of NW_026974948.1, from coordinate 33,946 downwards.
GGCCGGATCTCTGCCATTGGCTCAAGTCTTGTCAGCAGGCCCATCACAAGCTCCGCCCACTCTTGCGGGGGGGACTGTCTCTATGGTGATGGCAAAGGAGTCTTAGCCCCGCCCACCTGGCCTTGACTTCACCTACCTGGCCCGCTGACCCTCACTCAGACCTCTGTGTTGCTCCAAATGAATGTCCGCCAGTGCCCGGGTGTCAGCATCTGGGATAAAGGATTCGGGACCTTGCCTGGGGCAGAAGGCAGCCTAGGTCAGCGGGTACCTGGAAGTCTACTGCCTTGTGACACTGCTGCCAGTGACAAATGGTGACTCCCACACTCACATATCGCCTGGTGGCAGAATGATAGTGATGGGCGGAGAAACATCGCTCCGGAGCACACGTTCCGTGGGGCACCAGCCAAAGCAAAGGCCAGGGCCGGTAGTGGACGTCGTGGAGCTGAATGGCGAGCCAGTGAAGGGCCCAAGGGTCCCTCCTGTATGTGGCGAACAGGTCATCCGTGTCCCCACGTCCATAAACCATGGGACTGCTGGGGCCCAGGCTGCCAGGATTTCGGCCTTGCCTTCGGAGTCCGGCCACATATGCGGCCTTGCAGCGGAGGCGGGGACGTGTAGACAGCCAAAATTTGGAAAAAGGCAGTGTTTCCTCGAGTTCCCTGGCATCGGCCTTTTTGAGCGGGTTGCTTTTTTTCCTGGTAGGAGAGTTCCCTGACGGAGAAAGGCAGGATTACGTGTGCAGGAAAGGTGTGTGCTGAGAGGGTGACGACGTTGAGACCATGTTGGGATCTTTAGTCCCAGGAGAGGCCCCTGGCGGGTGTGGGTCAGTGTTCTCTACCCATCCCACTTGGCGGGGGGAGGTTTTCACCATACAAAGCAGCAGCGGAATTATTCGTCGCCGGAGGGGTTGCATCTGCCCACAAGCTCCACCTGGGCAGGGTCCGCCCCTACTGTATTGTCCATGTCAGTCAACAGAAGCTAAGACCTTCCAGAGAGACTACCTGCTCTTCTCTACCCACGGGGAAGCAGTACAGCCAGAAGCCTCCCCCGTTCCATCTCTAGGCTCTCTCTCAGGCCCCTCATACTTGTGATGTGTCTCAGGGGTAGAAGGAAGAGATTTCTCCGAATGAACACATACACAGAGGGGCCATAGATGCTGAGGAAGGGCGCCTTGCCTACTGATATCCTAGCGTAAGTGGAAAAGTGGTACCTGCCTGCTGGCCCCGTGTGTCGAACGTGTCCACATCAGGGGCTGCCTACGGTGAGGTGATTCCCTGGGTGCCCTGGATTTTGTGGCCCAAAAGAGAAGGGGCCGTCGTGTGTCCATGGGTAAAATGGAGGGCACTGCGGAAGTGGCCGCTTAGGCTGGACCTCTCGTATTGGCTCGGTGTTTGTGACCCGTCCCCGTCAGAAGTTCCGGCCAGCCTTGCGGTGGCTGTCTCCATGGTGATTGGGAAAGAAGCCTTAGGCCCCGCACTCAGCCGTCACCTGGCCTACCTGGCCTCTTTAGCCTCATCTAGACCGCTGTGTGGATGAAAGAATGAATGTCGGCCAATGACCACATGTCCTCGTTGCCTTTGAAGGATTAGGCTCCTTGCCTGGGCAGAAGACAGCCAAGGTCAGCCTGAGCCTAGACACCTAGTGACCTGTGACACTGCAGGCAGTGACAGATGTTGATTTTCATGCTCATGTATCCGCAGGTGGCGGATTCAGAGTGGTCGGAGAAGAAGTGTAACTAGGGATGACACAGACACGAGGGCACGGGCCAAAGGTCAGGGAAAATAGCTGAGATCGTGGAGCTCTAGCGGAGCCAGTGTAGGGCCCAGGCCTCCCTCCTGTACGTGGCAAAGAGGTGATCCATATGCCGCCATGCGCAGACTCTGGACTGCTGGGGCCCTGGACGCCCGGATTGCGGCCTTGTCTTCGGAGAAGTGACACACATGCACTGTGCCAGCGGAGGCTGTGGCCCAGCAGAGGACAAAATCTTGAAAATGCGGGCTTCAGTTGACTTTGCCTGTGCTCTCCTTTGGCTGAGTGCCATCGTGTGTTTCCTAGGAGGAGAAGGCATTCGTGGAGAGAGGCGGATTCCGTGTGTGCAGGCAAAGTGTGTGCTGAGATGATGAGTGGCTGGAGACCAGGGTGGACTCTTCAACCCAGGATAGACCCCTGGCAGGTATGTGTCAATGTTTCTGCCCATGGCACTCAGCCGGGTATTTGCATAGAATGTTCTCCGCGGAATTAGTAGTCTCCGGAGAGGCTGCTGCATGTCAGCAAGCTTCACCTGGCCAGGTCCGCCCGTGATGTAGCTCCCCAATCAATGGCTACTCTCTAGACCTTCCAGATAGACTAGCAGATCTTCTCTGCCCATGGGCAACCAGTAGAGCCAGAGGCCTTCCCCCTTTGCTCTTTCGTCTCTAGGCCCTCTGTCAGGCACTCCAAGGTGTGAAGTGACAAGGGGGAGAAGGAAGAGATTTCAGAGAACGAACACATCCAGAGAGAGACAGAGAGAGGCAAGAGATGCTGAGTGGGGATGCCTTGCGTAGTGATATCCTGAGGAAAGTGGGAAAGAGGTACCTGGCCTGCTGTGCCAATGCCCTGAAGCAGTCCGCACCAGGGGCTCCCTTGTGCCTGTGTAGCCTCTCCCAGGGTGTGCTCAAATCCTGCGGCCACTAGGTGTCATAGGTCACACTGGAGGGCCCTGTGTCATCTGCCTGGCGGGCCGGATCTCTGCCATTGGCTCAAGTCTTGTCAGCAGGCCCATCACAAGCTCCGCCCACTCTTGCGGGGGGGACTGTCTCTATGGTGATGGCAAAGGAGTCTTAGCCCCGCCCACCTGGCCTTGACTTCACCTACCTGGCCCGCTGACCCTCACTCAGACCTCTGTGTTGCTCCAAATGAATGTCCGCCAGTGCCCGGGTGTCAGCATCTGGGATAAAGGATTCGGGACCTTGCCTGGGGCAGAAGGCAGCCTAGGTCAGCGGGTACCTGGAAGTCTACTGCCTTGTGACACTGCTGCCAGTGACAAATGGTGACTCCCACACTCACATATCGCCTGGTGGCAGAATGATAGTGATGGGCGGAGAAACATCGCTCCGGAGCACACGTTCCGTGGGGCACCAGCCAAAGCAAAGGCCAGGGCCGGTAGTGGACGTCGTGGAGCTGAATGGCGAGCCAGTGAAGGGCCCAAGGGTCCCTCCTGTATGTGGCGAACAGGTCATCCGTGTCCCCACGTCCATAAACCATGGGACTGCTGGGGCCCAGGCTGCCAGGATTTCGGCCTTGCCTTCGGAGCCCGGCCACATACGCGGCCTTGCAGCAGAGGTGGGGACATGTAGACAGCCAAAATTTGGAAAATGGCAGTGTTTCCTCGATTTCCCTGGCATCGGCCTTTTTGAGCTTCTTGCTTTTTTTCCTGGTAGGAGAGTTCCCTGACGGAGAAAGGCAGGATTACGTGTGCAGGAAAGGTGTGTGCTGAGAGGGTGACGACGTTGAGACCATGTTGGGATCTTTAGTCCCAGGAGAGGCCCCTGGCGGGTGTGGGTCAGTGTTCTCTACCCATCCCACTTCGCGGGGAGAGGTTTTCACCATACAAAGCAGCAGCGGAATTATTCATCGCCGGAGGGGTTGCATCTGCCCACAAGCTCCACCTGGGCAGGGTCCGCCCCTACTGTATTGTCCATGTCAGTCAACAGAAGCTAAGACCTTCCAGAGAGACTACCTGCTCTTCTCTACCCACGGGGAAGCAGTACAGCCAGAAGCCTCCCCCGTTCCATGTCTAGGCTCTCTCTCAGGCCCCTCATACTTGTGATGTGTCTCAGGGGTAGAAGGAAGAGATTTCTCCGAATGAACACATACACAGAGGGGCCATAGATGCTGAGGAAGGGCGCCTTGCCTACTGATATCCTAGCGTAAGTGGAAAAGTGGTACCTGCCTGCTGGCCCCGTGTGTCGAACGTGTCCACATCAGGGGCTGCCTACGGTGAGGTGATTCCCTGGGTGCCCTGGATTTTGTGGCCCAAAAGAGAAGGGGCCGTCGTGTGTCCATGGGTAAAATGGAGGGTACTGCGGAAGTGGCCGCTTAGGCTGGACCTCTCGTATTGGCTCGGTGTTTGTGACCCGTCCCCGTCAGAAGTTCCGGCCAGCCTTGCGGTGGCTGTCTCCACGGTGATTGGGAAAGAAACCTTAGGCCCCGCACTCAGCCGTCACCTGGCCTACCTGGCCTCTTTAGCCTCATCTAGACCGCTGTGTGGATGAAAGAATGAATGTCGGCCAATGACCACATGTCCTCGTTGCCTTTGAAGGATTAGGCTCCTTGCCTGGGCAGAAGACAGCCAAGGTCAGCCTGAGCCTAGACACCTAGTGACCTGTGACACTGCAGGCAGTGACAGATGTTCATTTTCATGCTCATGTATCCGCAGGTGGCGAATTCAGAGTGGTCGGAGAAGAAGTGTAACTAGGGATGACACAGATACGATGGCACGGGCCAAAGGTCAGGGAAAATAGCTGAGATCGTGGAGCTCTAGCGGAGCCAGTGTAGGGCCCAGGCCTCCCTCCTGTACGTGGCAAAGAGGTGATCCATATGCCGCCATGGGCAGACTCTGGACTGCTGGGGCCCTGGACGCCCGGATTGCGGCCTTGTCTTCGGAGAAGTGACACACATGCACTGTGCCAGCGGAGGCTGTGGCCCAGCAGAGGACAAAATCTTGAAAATGGGGGCTTCAGTTGACTTTGCCTGTGCTCTCCTTTGGCTGAGTGCCATCGTGTGTTTCCTAGCAGGAGAAGGCATTCGTGGAGAGAGGCGGATTCCGTGTGTGCAGGCAAAGTGTGTGCTGAGATGATGAGTGGCTGGAGACCAGGGTGGACTCTTCAGACCCAGGATAGACCCCTGGCAGGTATGTGTCAATGTTTCTGCCCATGGCACTCAGCCGGGTATTTGCATAGAATGTTCTCCGCGGAATTAGTAGTCTCCGGAGAGGCTGCTGCATGTCAGCAAGCTTCACCTGGCCAGGTCCGCCCGTGATGTAGCTCCCCAATCAATGGCTACTCTCTAGACCTTCCAGATAGACTAGCAGATCTTCTCTGCCCATGGGCAACCAGTAGAGCCAGAGGCCTTCCCCCTTTGCTCTTTCGTCTCTAGGCCCTCTGTCAGGCACTCCAAGGTGTGAAGTGACAAGGGGGAGAAGGAAGAGATTTCAGAGAACGAACACATCCAGAGAGAGACAGAGAGAGGCAAGAGATGCTGAGTGGGGATGCCTTGCGTAGTGATATCCTGAGGAAAGTGGGAAAGAGGTACCTGGCCTGCTGTGCCAATGCCCTGAAGCAGTCCGCACCAGGGGCTCCCTTGTGCCTGCGTAGCCTCTCCCAGGGTGTGCTCAAATCCTGTGGCCACTAGGTGTCATAGGTCACACTGGAGGGCCCTGTGTCATCTGCCTGGCGGGCCGGATCTCTGCCATTGGCTCAAGTCTTGTCAGCAGGCCCATCACAAGCTCCGCCCACTCTTGCGGGGGGGGACTGTCTCTATGGTGATGGCAAAGGAGTCTTAGCCCCGCCCACCTGGTCTTGACTTCACCTACCAGGCCCGCTGACCCTCACTCAGACCTCTGTGTTGCTCCAAATGAATGTCCGCCAGTGCCCGGGTGTCAGCATCTGGGATAAAGGATTCGGGACCTTGCCTGGGGCAGAAGGCAGCCTAGGTCAGCGGGTACCTGGAAGTCTACTGCCTTGTGACACTGCTGCCAGTGACAAATGGTGACTCCCACACTCACATATCGCCTGGTGGCAGAATGATAGTGATGGGCGGAGAAACATCGCTCCGGAGCACACGTTCCGTGGGGCACCAGCCAAAGCAAAGGCCAGGGCCGGTAGTGGACGTCGTGGAGCTGAATGGCGAGCCAGTGAAGGGCCCAAGGGTCCCTCCTGTATGTGGCGAACAGGTCATCCGTGTCCCCACGTCCATAAACCATGGGACTGCTGGGGCCCAGGCTGCCAGGATTTCGGCCTTGCCTTCGGAGCCCGGCCACATACGCGGCCTTGCAGCGGAGGCGGGGACGTGTAGACAGCCAAAATTTGGAAAAAGGCAGTGTTTCCTCGAGTTCCCTGGCATCGGCCTTTTTGAGCGGGTTGCTTTTTTTCCTGGTAGGAGAGTTCCCTGACGGAGAAAGGCAGGATTACGTGTGCAGGAAAGGTGTGTGCTGAGAGGGTGACGACGTTGAGACCATGTTGGGATCTTTAGTCCCAGGAGAGGCCCCTGGCGGGTGTGGGTCAGTGTTCTCTACCCATCCCACTTGGCGGGGGGAGGTTTTCACCATACAAAGCAGCAGCGGAATTATTCGTCGCCGGAGGGGTTGCATCTGCCCACAAGCTCCACCTGGCCAGGGTCCGCCCCTACTGTATTGTCCATGTCAGTCAACAGAAGCTAAGACCTTCCAGAGAGACTACCTGCTCTTCTCTACCCACGGGGAAGCAGTACAGCCAGAAGCCTCCCCCGTTCCATGTCTAGGCTCTCTCTCAGGCCCCTCATACTTGTGATGTGTCTCAGGGGTAGAAGGAAGAGATTTCTCCGAATGAACACATACACAGAGGGGCCATAGATGCTGAGGAAGGGCGCCTTGCCTACTGATATCCTAGCGTAAGTGGAAAAGTGGTACCTGCCTGCTGGCCCCGTGTGTCGAACGTGTCCACATCAGGGGCTGCCTACGGTGAGGTGATTCCCTGGGTGCCCTGGATTTTGTGGCCCAAAAGAGAAGGGGCCGTCGTGTGTCCATGGGTAAAATGGAGGGCACTGCGGAAGTGGCCGCTTAGGCTGGACCTCTCGTATTGGCTCGGTGTTTGTGACCCGTCCCCGTCAGAAGTTCCGGCCAGCCTTGCGGTGGCTGTCTCCATGGTGATTGGGAAAGAAGCCTTAGGCCCCGCACTCAGCCGTCACCTGGCCTACCTGGCCTCTTTAGCCTCATCTAGACCGCTGTGTGGATGAAAGAATGAATGTCGGCCAATGACCACATGTCCTCGTTGCCTTTGAAGGATTAGGCTCCTTGCCTGGGCAGAAGACAGCCAAGGTCAGCCTGAGCCTAGACACCTAGTGACCTGTGACACTGCAGGCAGTGACAGATGTTCATTTTCATGCTCATGTATCCGCAGGTGGCGGATTCAGAGTGGTCGGAGAAGAAGTGTAACTAGGGATGACACAGACACGAGGGCACGGGCCAAAGGTCAGGGAAAATAGCTGAGATCGTGGAGCTCTAGCGGAGCCAGTGTAGGGCCCAGGCCTCCCTCCTGTACGTGGCAAAGAGGTGATCCATATGCCGCCATGCGCAGACTCTGGACTGCTGGGGCCCTGGACGCCCGGATTGCGGCCTTGTCTTCGGAGAAGTGACACACATGCACTGTGCCAGCGGAGGCTGTGGCGCAGCAGAGGGCAAAATCTTGAAAATGGGGGCTTCAGTTGACTTTGCCTGTGCTCTCCTTTGGCTGAGTGCCATCGTGTGTTTCCTAGGAGGAGAAGGCATTCGTGGAGAGAGGCGGATTCCGTGTGTGCAGGCAAAGTGTGTGCTGAGATGATGAGTGGCTGGAGACCAGGGTGCACTCTTCAGACCCAGGATAGACCCCTGGCAGGTATGTGTCAATGTTTCTGCCCATGGCACTCAGCCGGGTATTTGCATAGAATGTTCTCCGCGGAATTAGTAGTCTCCGGAGAGGCTGCTGCATGTCAGCAAGCTTCACCTGGCCAGGTCCGCCCGTGATGTAGCTCCCCAATCAATGGCTACTCTCTAGACCTTCCAGATAGACTAGCAGATCTTCTCTGCCCATGGGCAACCAGTAGAGCCAGAGGCCTTCCCCCTTTGCTCTTTCGTCTCTAGGCCCTCTGTCAGGCACTCCAAGGTGTGAAGTGACAAGGGGGAGAAGGAAGAGATTTCAGAGAACGAACACATCCAGAGAGAGACAGAGAGAGGCAAGAGATGCTGAGTGGGGATGCCTTGCGTAGTGATATCCTGAGGAAAGTGGGAAAGAGGTACCTGGCCTGCTGTGCCAATGCCCTGAAGCAGTCCGCACCAGGGGCTCCCTTGTGCCTGCGTAGCCTCTCCCAGGGTGTGCTCAAATCCTGTGGCCACTAGGTGTCATAGGTCACACTGGAGGGCCCTGTGTCATCTGCCTGGCGGGCCGGATCTCTGCCATTGGCTCAAGTCTTGTCAGCAGGCCCATCACAAGCTCCGCCCACTCTTGCGGGGGGGACTGTCTCTATGGTGATGGCAAAGGAGTCTTAGCCCCGCCCACCTGGCCTTGACTTCACCTACCTGGCCCGCTGACCCTCACTCAGACCTCTGTGTTGCTCCAAATGAATGTCCGCCAGTGCCCGGGTGTCAGCATCTGGGATAAAGGATTCGGGACCTTGCCTGGGGCAGAAGGCAGCCTAGGTCAGCGGGTACCTGGAAGTCTACTGCCTTGTGACACTGCTGCCAGTGACAAATGGTGACTCCCACACTCACATATCGCCTGGTGGCAGAATGATAGTGATGGGCGGAGAAACATCGCTCCGGAGCACACGTTCCGTGGGGCACCAGCCAAAGCAAAGGCCAGGGCCGGTAGTGGACGTCGTGGAGCTGAATGGCGAGCCAGTGAAGGGCCCAAGGGTCCCTCCTGTATGTGGCGAACAGGTCATCCGTGTCCCCACGTCCATAAACCATGGGACTGCTGGGGCCCAGGCTGCCAGGATTTCGGCCTTGCCTTCGGAGCCCGGCCACATACGCGGCCTTGCAGCAGAGGTGGGGACATGTAGACAGCCAAAATTTGGAAAATGGCAGTGTTTCCTCGATTTCCCTGGCATCGGCCTTTTTGAGCTTCTTGCTTTTTTTCCTGGTAGGAGAGTTCCCTGACGGAGAAAGGCAGGATTACGTGTGCAGGAAAGGTGTGTGCTGAGAGGGTGACGACGTTGAGACCATGTTGGGATCTTTAGTCCCAGGAGAGGCCCCTGGCGGGTGTGGGTCAGTGTTCTCTACCCATCCCACTTCGCGGGGAGAGGTTTTCACCATACAAAGCAGCAGCGGAATTATTCATCGCCGGAGGGGTTGCATCTGCCCACAAGCTCCACCTGGCCAGGGTCCGCCCCTACTGTATTGTCCATGTCAGTCAACAGAAGCTAAGACCTTCCAGAGAGACTACCTGCTCTTCTCTACCCACGGGGAAGCAGTACAGCCAGAAGCCTCCCCCATTCCATGTCTAGGCTCTCTCTCAGGCCCCTCATACTTGTGATGTGTCTCAGGGGTAGAAGGAAGAGATTTCTCCGAATGAACACATACACAGAGGGGCCATAGATGCTGAGGAAGGGCGCCTTGCCTACTGATATCCTAGCGTAAGTGGAAAAGTGGTACCTGCCTGCTGGCCCCGTGTGTCGAACGTGTCCACATCAGGGGCTGCCTACGGTGAGGTGATTCCCTGGGTGCCCTGGATTTTGTGGCCCAAAAGAGAAGGGGCCGTCGTGTGTCCATGGGTAAAATGGAGGGTACTGCGGAAGTGGCCGCTTAGGCTGGACCTCTCGTATTGGCTCGGTGTTTGTGACCCGTCCCCGTCAGAAGTTCCGGCCAGCCTTGCGGTGGCTGTCTCCACGGTGATTGGGAAAGAAGCCTTAGGCCCCGCACTCAGCCGTCACCTGGCCTACCTGGCCTCTTTAGCCTCATCTAGACCGCTGTGTGGATGAAAGAATGAATGTCGGCCAATGACCACATGTCCTCGTTGCCTTTGAAGGATTAGGCTCCTTGCGTGGGCAGAAGACAGCCAAGGTCAGCCTGAGCCTAGACACCTAGTGACCTGTGACACTGCAGGCAGTGACAGATGTTCATTTTCATGCTCATGTATCCGCAGGTGGCGAATTCAGAGTGGTCGGAGAAGAAGTGTAACTAGGGATGACACAGATACGATGGCACGGGCCAAAGGTCAGGGAAAATAGCTGAGATCGTGGAGCTCTAGCGGAGCCAGTGTAGGGCCCAGGCCTCCCTCCTGTACGTGGCAAAGAGGTGATCCATATGCCGCCATGGGCAGACTCTGGACTGCTGGGGCCCTGGACGCCCGGATTGCGGCCTTGTCTTCGGAGAAGTGACACACATGCACTGTGCCAGCGGAGGCTGTGGCCCAGCAGAGGACAAAATCTTGAAAATGGGGGCTTCAGTTGACTTTGCCTGTGCTCTCCTTTGGCTGAGTGCCATCGTGTGTTTCCTAGCAGGAGAAGGCATTCGTGGAGAGAGGCGGATTCCGTGTGTGCAGGCAAAGTGTGTGCTGAGATGATGAGTGGCTGGAGACCAGGGTGGACTCTTCAGACCCAGGATAGACCCCTGGCAGGTATGTGTCAATGTTTCTGCCCATGGCACTCAGCCGGGTATTTGCATAGAATGTTCTCCGCGGAATTAGTAGTCTCCGGAGAGGCTGCTGCATGTCAGCAAGCTTCACCTGGCCAGGTCCGCCCGTGATGTAGCTCCCCAATCAATGGCTACTCTCTAGACCTTCCAGATAGACTAGCAGATCTTCTCTGCCCATGGGCAACCAGTAGAGCCAGAGGCCTTCCCCCTTTGCTCTTTCGTCTCTAGGCCCTCTGTCAGGCACTCCAAGGTGTGAAGTGACAAGGGGGAGAAGGAAGAGATTTCAGAGAACGAACACATCCAGAGAGAGACAGAGAGAGGCAAGAGATGCTGAGTGGGGATGCCTTGCGTAGTGATATCCTGAGGAAAGTGGGAAAGAGGTACCTGGCCTGCTGTGCCAATGCCCTGAAGCAGTCCGCACCAGGGGCTCCCTTGTGCCTGCGTAGCCTCTCCCAGGGTGTGCTCAAATCCTGTGGCCACTAGGTGTCATAGGTCACACTGGAGGGCCCTGTGTCATCTGCCTGGCGGGCCGGATCTCTGCCATTGGCTCAAGTCTTGTCAGCAGGCCCATCACAAGCTCCGCCCACTCTTGCGGGGGGGGACTGTCTCTATGGTGATGGCAAAGGAGTCTTAGCCCCGCCCACCTGGTCTTGACTTCACCTACCAGGCCCGCTGACCCTCACTCAGACCTCTGTGTTGCTCCAAATGAATGTCCGCCAGTGCCCGGGTGTCAGCATCTGGGATAAAGGATTCGGGACCTTGCCTGGGGCAGAAGGCAGCCTAGGTCAGCGGGTACCTGGAAGTCTACTGCCTTGTGACACTGCTGCCAGTGACAAATGGTGACTCCCACACTCACATATCGCCTGGTGGCAGAATGATAGTGATGGGCGGAGAAACATCGCTCCGGAGCACACGTTCCGTGGGGCACCAGCCAAAGCAAAGGCCAGGGCCGGTAGTGGACGTCGTGGAGCTGAATGGCGAGCCAGTGAAGGGCCCAAGGGTCCCTCCTGTATGTGGCGAACGGGTCATCCGTGTCCCCACGTCCATAAACCATGGGACTGCTGGGGCCCAGGCTGCCAGGATTTCGGCCTTGCCTTCGGAGCCCGGCCACATACGCGGCCTTGCAGCGGAGGCGGGGACGTGTAGACAGCCAAAATTTGGAAAAAGGCAGTGTTTCCTCGAGTTCCCTGGCATCGGCCTTTTTGAGCGGGTTGCTTTTTTTCCTGGTAGGAGAGTTCCCTGACGGAGAAAGGCAGGATTACGTGTGCAGGAAAGGTGTGTGCTGAGAGGGTGACGACGTTGAGACCATGTTGGGATCTTTAGTCCCAGGAGAGGCCCCTGGCGGGTGTGGGTCAGTGTTCTCTACCCATCCCACTTGGCGGGGGGAGGTTTTCACCATACAAAGCAGCAGCGGAATTATTCGTCGCCGGAGGGGTTGCATCTGCCCACAAGCTCCACCTGGCCAGGGTCCGCCCCTACTGTATTGTCCATGTCAGTCAACAGAAGCTAAGACCTTCCAGAGAGACTACCTGCTCTTCTCTACCCACGGGGAAGCAGTACAGCCAGAAGCCTCCCCCGTTCCATCTCTAGGCTCTCTCTCAGGCCCCTCATACTTGTGATGTGTCTCAGGGGTAGAAGGAAGAGATTTCTCCGAATGAACACATACACAGAGGGGCCATAGATGCTGAGGAAGGGCGCCTTGCCTACTGATATCCTAGCGTAAGTGGAAAAGTGGTACCTGCCTGCTGGCCCCGTGTGTCGAACGTGTCCACATCAGGGGCTGCCTACGGTGAGGTGATTCCCTGGGTGCCCTGGATTTTGTGGCCCAAAAGAGAAGGGGCCGTCGTGTGTCCATGGGTAAAATGGAGGGCACTGCGGAAGTGGCCGCTTAGGCTGGACCTCTCGTATTGGCTCGGTGTTTGTGACCCGTCCCCGTCAGAAGTTCCAGCCAGCCTTGCGGTGGCTGTCTCCATGGTGATTGGGAAAGAAGCCTTAGGCCCCGCACTCAGCCGTCACCTGGCCTACCTGGCCTCTTTAGCCTCATCTAGACCGCTGTGTGGATGAAAGAATGAATGTCGGCCAATGACCACATGTCCTCGTTGCCTTTGAAGGATTAGGCTCCTTGCCTGGGCAGAAGACAGCCAAGGTCAGCCTGAGCCTAGACACCTAGTGACCTGTGACACTGCAGGCAGTGACAGATGTTCATTTTCATGCTCATGTATCCGCAGGTGGCGGATTCAGAGTGGTCGGAGAAGAAGTGTAACTAGGGATGACACAGACACGAGGGCACGGGCCAAAGGTCAGGGAAAATAGCTGAGATCGTGGAGCTCTAGCGGAGCCAGTGTAGGGCCCAGGCCTCCCTCCTGTACGTGGCAAAGAGGTGATCCATATGCCGCCATGCGCAGACTCTGGACTGCTGGGGCCCTGGACGCCCGGATTGCGGCCTTGTCTTCGGAGAAGTGACACACATGCACTGTGCCAGCGGAGGCTGTGGCCCAGCAGAGGACAAAATCTTGAAAATGGGGGCTTCAGTTGACTTTGCCTGTGCTCTCCTTTGGCTGAGTGCCATCGTGTGTTTCCTAGGAGGAGAAGGCATTCGTGGAGAGAGGCGGATTCCGTGTGTGCAGGCAAAGTGTGTGCTGAGATGATGAGTGGCTGGAGACCAGGGTGGACTCTTCAACCCAGGATAGACCCCTGGCAGGTATGTGTCAATGTTTCTGCCCATGGCACTCAGCCGGGTATTTGCATAGAATGTTCTCCGCGGAATTAGTAGTCTCCGGAGAGGCTGCTGCATGTCAGCAAGCTTCACCTGGCCAGGTCCGCCCGTGATGTAGCTCCCCAATCAATGGCTACTCTCTAGACCTTCCAGATAGACTAGCAGATCTTCTCTGCCCATGGGCAACCAGTAGAGCCAGAGGCCTTCCCCCTTTGCTCTTTCGTCTCTAGGCCCTCTGTCAGGCACTCCAAGGTGTGAAGTGACAAGGGGGAGAAGGAAGAGATTTCAGAGAACGAACACATCCAGAGAGAGACAGAGAGAGGCAAGAGATGCTGAGTGGGGATGCCTTGCGTAGTGATATCCTGAGGAAAGTGGGAAAGAGGTACCTGGCCTGCTGTGCCAATGCCCTGAAGCAGTCCGCACCAGGGGCTCCCTTGTGCCTGCGTAGCCTCTCCCAGGGTGTGCTCAAATCCTGCGGCCACTAGGTGTCATAGGTCACACTGGAGGGCCCTGTGTCATCTGCCTGGCGGGCCGGATCTCTGCCATTGGCTCAAGTCTTGTCAGCAGGCCCATCACAAGCTCCGCCCACTCTTGCGGGGGGGGACTGTCTCTATGGTGATGGCAAAGGAGTCTTAGCCCCGCCCACCTGGCCTTGACTTCACCTACCTGGCCCGCTGACCCTCACTCAGACCTCTGTGTTGCTCCAAATGAATGTCCGCCAGTGCCCGGGTGTCAGCATCTGGAATAAAGGATTCGGGACCTTGCCTGGGGCAGAAGGCAGCCTAGGTCAGCGGGTACCTGGAAGTCTACTGCCTTGTGACACTGCTGCCAGTGACAAATGGTGACTCCCACACTCACATATCGCCTGGTGGCAGAATGATAGTGATGGGCGGAGAAACATCGCTCCGGAGCACACGTTCCGTGGGGCACCAGCCAAAGCAAAGGCCAGGGCCGGTAGTGGACGTCGTGGAGCTGAATGGCGAGCCAGTGAAGGGCCCAAGGGTCCCTCCTGTATGTGGCGAACAGGTCATCCGTGTCCCCACGTCCATAAACCATGGGACTGCTGGGGCCCAGGCTGCCAGGATTTCGGCCTTGCCTTCGGAGCCCGGCCACATACGCGGCCTTGCAGCGGAGGTGGGGACATGTAGACAGCCAAAATTTGGAAAATGGCAGTGTTTCCTCGATTTCCCTGGCATCGGCCTTTTTGAGCGGGTTGCTTTTTTTCCTGGTAGGAGAGTTCCCTGACGGAGAAAGGCAGGATTACGTGTGCAGGAAAGGTGTGTGCTGAGAGGGTGACGACGTTGAGACCATGTTGGGATCTTTAGTCCCAGGAGAGGCCCCTGGCGGGTGTGGGTCAGTGTTCTCTACCCATCCCACTTGGCGGGGGGAGGTTTTCACCATACAAAGCAGCAGCGGAATTATTCGTCGCCGGAGGGGTTGCATCTGCCCACAAGCTCCACCTGGCCAGGGTCCGCCCCTACTGTATTGTCCATGTCAGTCAACAGAAGCTAAGACCTTCCAGAGAGACTACCTGCTCTTCTCTACCCACGGGGAAGCAGTACAGCCAGAAGCCTCCCCCGTTCCATGTCTAGGCTCTCTCTCAGGCCCCTCATACTTGTGATGTGTCTCAGGGGTAGAAGGAAGAGATTTCTCCGAATGAACACATACACAGAGGGGCCATAGATGCTGAGGAAGGGCGCCTTGCCTACTGATATCCTAGCGTAAGTGGAAAAGTGGTACCTGCCTGCTGGCCCCGTGTGTCGAACGTGTCCACATCAGGGGCTGCCTACGGTGAGGTGATTCCCTGGGTGCCCTGGATTTTGTGGCCCAAAAGAGAAGGGGCCGTCGTGTGTCCATGGGTAAAATGGAGGGCACTGCGGAAGTGGCCGCTTAGGCTGGACCTCTCCTATTGGCTCGGTGTTTGTGACCCGTCCCCGTCAGAAGTTCCGGCCAGCCTTGCGGTGGCTGTCTCCATGGTGATTGGGAAAGAAGCCTTAGGCCCCGCACTCAGCCGTCACCTGGCCTACCTGGCCTCTTTAGCCTCATCTAGACCGCTGTGTGGATGAAAGAATGAATGTCGGCCAATGACCACATGTCCTCGTTGCCTTTGAAGGATTAGGCTCCTTGCCTGGGCAGAAGACAGCCAAGGTCAGCCTGAGCCTAGACACCTAGTGACCTGTGACACTGCAGGCAGTGACAGATGTTCATTTTCATGCTCATATATCCGCAGGTGGCGGATTCAGAGTGGTCGGAGAAGAAGTGTAACTAGGGATGACACAGACACGAGGGCACGGGCCAAAGGTCAGGGAAAATAGCTGAGATCGTGGAGCTCTAGCGGAGCCAGTGTAGGGCCCAGGCCTCCCTCCTGTACGTGGCAAAGAGGTGATCCATATGCCGCCATGCACAGACTCTGGACTGCTGGGGCCCTGGACGCCCGGATTGCGGCCTTGTCTTCGGAGAAGTGACACACATGCACTGTGCCAGCGGAGGCTGTGGCGCAGCAGAGGGCAAAATCTTGAAAATGGGGGCTTCAGTTGACTTTGCCTGTGCTCTCCTTTGGCTGAGTGCCATCGTGTGTTTCCTAGCAGGAGAAGGCATTCGTGGAGAGAGGCGGATTCCGTGTGTGCAGGCAAAGTGTGTGCTGAGATGATGAGTGGCTGGAGACCAGGGTGGACTCTTCAGACCCAGGATAGACCCCTGGCAGGTATGTGTCAATGTTTCTGCCCATGGCACTCAGCTGGGTATTTGCATAGAATGTTCTCCGCGGAATTAGTAGTCTCCGGAGAGGCTGCTGCATGTCAGCAAGCTTCACCTGGCCAGGTCCGCCCGTGATGTAGCTCCCCAATCAATGGCTACTCTCTAGACCTTCCAGATAGACTAGCAGATCTTCTCTGCCCATGGGCAACCAGTAGAGCCAGAGGCCTTCCCCCTTTGCTCTTTCGTCTCTAGGCCCTCTGTCAGGCACTCCAAGGTGTGAAGTGACAAGGGGGAGAAAGAAGAGATTTCAGAGAACGAACACATCCAGAGAGAGACAGAGAGAGGCAAGAGATGCTGAGTGGGGATGCCTTGCGTAGTGATATCCTGAGGAAAGTGGGAAAGAGGTACCTGGCCTGCTGTGCCAATGCCCTGAAGCAGTCCGCACCAGGGGCTCCCTTGTGCCTGCGTAGCCTCTCCCAGGGTGTGCTCAAATCCTGTGGCCACTAGGTGTCATAGGTCACACTGGAGGGCCCTGTGTCATCTGCCTGGCGGGTCGGATCTCTGCCATTGGCTCAAGTCTTGTCAGCAGGCCCATCACAAGCTCCGCCCACTCTTGCGGGGGGACTGTCTCTATGGTGATGGCAAAGGAGTCTTAGCCCCGCCCACCTGGCCTTGACTTCACCTACCTGGCCCGCTGACCCTCACTCAGACCTCTGTGTTGCTCCAAATGAATGTCCGCCAGTGCCCGGGTGTCAGCATCTGGGATAAAGGATTCGGGACCTTGCCTGGGGCAGAAGGCAGCCTAGGTCAGCGGGTACCTGGAAGTCTACTGCCTTGTGACACTGCTGCCAGTGACAAATGGTGACTCCCACACTCACATATCGCCTGGTGGCAGAATGATAGTGATGGGTGGAGAAACATGGCTCCGGAGCACACGTTCCGTGGGGCACCAGCCAAAGCAAAGGCCAGGGCCGGTAGTGGACGTCGTGGAGCTGAATGGCGAGCCAGTGAAGGGCCCAAGGGTCCCTCCTGTATGTGGCGAACAGGTCATCCGTGTCCCCACGTCCATAAACCATGGGACTGCTGGGGCCCAGGCTGCCAGGATTTCGG
The DNA here is from genome assembly GCF_030014295.1 of Loxodonta africana. Lineage (NCBI taxonomy): Eukaryota > Metazoa > Chordata > Mammalia > Proboscidea > Elephantidae > Loxodonta > Loxodonta africana. Next base: position 17,078 of record NW_026974948.1, on the reverse strand, counting down.
CCTTGCCTTCGGAGCCCGGCCACATACGCGGCCTTGCAGCGGAGGTGGGGACATGTAGACAGCCAAAATTTGGAAAAAGGCAGTGTTTCCTCGAGTTCCCTGGCATCGGCCTTTTTGAGCGGCTTGCTTTTTTTCCTGGTAGGAGAGGGCCCTGACGGAGAAAGGCAGGATTACGTGTGCAGGAAAGGTGTGTGCTGAGAGGGTGACGACGTTGAGACCATGTTGGGATCTTTAGTCCCAGGAGAGGCCCCTGGCGGGTGTGGGTCAGTGTTCTCTACCCATCCCACTTGGCGGGGGGAGGTTTTCACCATACAAAGCAGCAGCGGAATTATTCGTCGCCGGAGGGGTTGCATCTGCCCACAAGCTCCACCTGGCCAGGGTCCGCCCTTGCTGTATTGTCCATGTCAGTCAACAGAAGCTAAGACCTTCCAGAGAGACTACCTGCTCTTCTCTACCCACGGGGAAGCAGTACAGCCAGAAGCCTCCCCCGTTCCATCTCTAGGCTCTCTCTCAGGCCCCTCATACTTGTGATGTGTCTCAGGGGTAGAAAAAAGAGATTTCTCCGAATGAACACATACACAGAGGGGCCATAGATGCTGAGGAAGGGCGCCTTGCCTACTGATATCCTAGCGTAAGTGGAAAAGTGGTACCTGCCTGCTGGCCCAGTGTGTCGAACGTGTCCACATCAGGGGCTGCCTACTGTGAGGTGATTCCCTGGGTGCCCTGGATTTTGTGGCCCAAAAGAGAAGGGGCCGTCGTGTGTCCATGGGTAAAATGGAGGGCACTGCGGAAGTGGCCGCTTAGGCTGGACCTCTCGTATTGGCTCGGTGTTTGTGACCCGTCCCCGTCAGAAGTTCCGGCCAGCCTTGCGGTGGCTGTCTCCATGGTGATTGGGAAAGAAGCCTTAGGCCCCGCACTCAGCCGTCACCTGGCCTACCTGGCCTCTTTAGCCTCATCTAGACCGCTGTGTGGATGAAAGAATGAATGTCGGCCAATGACCACATGTCCTCGTTGCCTTTGAAGGATTAGGCTCCTTGCCTGGGCAGAAGACAGCCAAGGTCAGCCTGAGCCTAGACACCTAGTGACCTGTGACACTGCAGGCAGTGACAGATGTTCATTTTCATGCTCATGTATCCGCAGGTGGCGGATTCAGAGTGGTCGGAGAAGAAGTGTAACTAGGGATGACACAGACACGAGGGCACGGGCCAAAGGTCAGGGAAAATAGCTGAGATCGTGGAGCTCTAGCGGAGCCAGTGTAGGGCCCAGGCCTCCCTCCTGTACGTGGCAAAGAGGTGATCCATATGCCGCCATGCGCAGACTCTGGACTGCTGGGGCCCTGGACGCCCGGATTGCGGCCTTGTCTTCGGAGAAGTGACACACATGCACTGTGCCAGCGGAGGCTGTGGCCCAGCAGAGGACAAAATCTTGAAAATGGGGGCTTCAGTTGACTTTGCCTGTGCTCTCCTTTGGCTGAGTGCCATCGTGTGTTTCCTAGCAGGAGAAGGCATTCGTGGAGAGAGGCGGATTCCCTGTGTGCAGGCAAAGTGTGTGCTGAGATGATGAGTGGCTGGAGACCAGGGTGGACTCTTCAGACCCAGGATAGACCCCTGGCAGGTATGTGTCAATGTTTCTGCCCATGGCACTCAGCCGGGTATTTGCATAGAATGTTCTCCGCGGAATTAGTAGTCTCCGGAGAGGCTGCTGCATGTCAGCAAGCTTCACCTGGCCAGGTCCGCCCGTGATGTAGCTCCCCAATCAATGGCTACTCTCTAGACCTTCCAGATAGACTAGCAGATCTTCTCTGCCCATGGGCAACCAGTAGAGCCAGAGGCCTTCCCCCTTTGCTCTTTCGCTCTAGGCCCTCTGTCAGGCACTCCAAGGTGTGAAGTGACAAGGGGGAGAAGGAAGAGATTTCAGAGAACGAACACATCCAGAGAGAGACAGAGAGAGGCAAGAGATGCTGAGTGGGGATGCCTTGCGTAGTGATATCCTGAGGAAAGTGGGAAAGAGGTACCTGGCCTGCTGTGCCAATGCCCTGAAGCAGTCCGCACCAGGGGCTCCCTTGTGCCTGCGTAGCCTCTCCCAGGGTGTGCTCAAATCCTGCGGCCACTAGGTGTCATAGGTCACACTGGAGGGCCCTGTGTCATCTGCCTGGCGGGCCGGATCTCTGCCATTGGCTCAAGTCTTGTCAGCAGGCCCATCACAAGCTCCGCCCACTCTTGCGGGGGGGACTGTCTCTATGGTGATGGCAAAGGAGTCTTAGCCCCGCCCACCTGGCCTTGACTTCACCTACCAGGCCCGCTGACACTCACTCAGACCTCTGTGTTGCTCCAAATGAATGTCCGCCAGTGCCCGGGTGTCAGCATCTGGGATAAAGGATTCGGGACCTTGCCTGGGGCAGAAGGCAGCCTAGGTCAGCGGGTACCTGGAAGTCTACTGCCTTGTGACACTGCTGCCAGTGACAAATGGTGACTCCCACACTCACATATCGCCTGGTGGCAGAATGATAGTGATGGGCGGAGAAACATCGCTCCGGAGCACACGTTCCGCGGGGCACCAGCCAAAGCAAAGGCCAGGGCCGGTAGTGGACGTCGTGGAGCTGAATGGCGAGCCAGTGAAGGGCCCAAGGGTCCCTCCTGTATGTGGCGAACAGGTCATCCGTGTCCCCACGTCCATAAACCATGGGACTGCTGGGGCCCAGGCTGCCAGGATTTCGGCCTTGCCTTCGGAGCCCGGCCACATACGCGGCCTTGCAGCAGAGGCGGGGACATGTAGACAGCCAAAATTTGGAAAAAGGCAGTGTTTCCTCGAGTTCCCTGGCATCGGCCTTTTTGAGCGGCTTGCTTTTTTTCCTGGTAGGAGAGGGCCCTGACGGAGAAAGGCAGGATTACGTGTGCAGGAAAGGTGTGTGCTGAGAGAGTGACGACGTTGAGACCATGTTGGGATCTTTAGTCCCAGGAGAGGCCCCTGGCGGGTGTGGGTCAGTGTTCTCTACCCATCCCACTTGGCGGGGGGAGGTTTTCACCATACAAAGCAGCAGCGGAATTATTCGTCGCCGGAGGGGTTGCATCTGCCCACAAGCTCCACCTGGCCAGGGTCCGCCCTTGCTGTATTGTCCATGTCAGTCAACAGAAGCTAAGACCTTCCAGAGAGACTACCTGCTCTTCTCTACCCACGGGGAAGCAGTACAGCCAGAAGCCTCCCCCGTTCCATCTCTAGGCTCTCTCTCAGGCCCCGCATACTTGTGATGTGTCTCAGGGGTAGAAAAAAGAGATTTCTCCGAATGAACACATACACAGAGGGGCCATAGATGCTGAGGAAGGGCGCCTTGCCTACTGATATCCTAGCGTAAGTGGAAAAGTGGTACCTGCCTGCTGGCCCAGTGTGTGGAACGTGTCCACATCAGGGGCTGCCTACTGTGAGGTGATTCCCTGGGTGCCCTGGATTTTGTGGCCCAAAAGAGAAGGGGCCGTCGTGTGTCCATGGGTAAAATGGAGGGCACTGCGGAAGTGGCCGCTTAGGCTGGACCTCTCGTATTGGCTCTGTGTTTGTGACCCGTCCCCGTCAGAAGTTCCGGCCAGCCTTGCGGTGGCTGTCTCCATGGTGATTGGGAAAGAAGCCTTAGGCCCCGCACTCAGCCGTCACCTGGCCTACCTGGCCTCTTTAGCCTCATCTAGACCGCTGTGTGGATGAAAGAATGAATGTCGGCCAATGACCACATGTCCTCGTTGCCTTTGAAGGATTAGGCTCCTTGCCTGGGCAGAAGACAGCCAAGGTCAGCCTGAGCCTAGACACCTAGTGACCTGTGACACTGCAGGCAGTGACAGATGTTCATTTTCATGCTCATGTATCCGCAGGTGGCGGATTCAGAGTGGTCGGAGAAGAAGTGTAACTAGGGATGACACAGACACGAGGGCACGGGCCAAAGGTCAGGGAAAATAGCTGAGATCGTGGAGCTCTAGCGGAGCCAGTGTAGGGCCCAGGCCTCCCTCCTGTACGTGGCAAAGAGGTGATCCATATGCCGCCATGGGCAGACTCTGGACTGCTGGGGCCCTGGACGCCCGGATTGCGGCCTTGTCTTCGGAGAAGTGACACACAGGCACTGTGCCAGCGGAGGCTGTGGCCCAGCAGAGGACAAAATCTTGAAAATGGGGGCTTCAGTTGACTTTGCCTGTGCTCTCCTTTGGCTGAGTGCCATCGTGTGTTTCCTAGCAGGAGAAGGCATTCGTGGAGAGAGGAGGATTCCATGTGTGCAGGCAAAGTGTGTGCTGAGATGATGAGTGGCTGGAGACCAGGGTGGACTCTTAAACCCAGGATAGACCCCTGGCAGGTATGTGTCAATGTTTCTGCCCATGGCACTCAGCCGGGTATTTGCATAGAATGTTCTCCGAGGAATTAGTAGTCTCCGGAGAGGCTGCTGCATGTCAGCAAGCTTCACCTGGCCAGGTCCGCCCGTGATGTAGCTCCCCAATCAATGGCTACTCTCTAGACCTTCCAGATAGACTAGCAGATCTTCTCTGCCCATGGGCAACCAGTAGAGCCAGAGGCCTTCCCCCTTTGCTCTTTCGCTCTAGGCCCTCTGTCAGGCACTCCAAGGTGTGAAGTGACAAGGGGGAGAAGGAAGAGATTTCAGAGAACGAACACATCCAGAGAGAGACAGAGAGAGGCAAGAGATGCTGAGTGGGGATGCCTTGCGTAGTGATATCCTGAGGAAAGTGGGAAAGAGGGACCTGGCCTGCTGTGCCAATGCCCTGAAGCAGTCCGCACCAGGGGCTCCCTTGTGCCTGCGTAGCCTCTCCCAGGGTGTGCTCAAATCCTGTGGCCACTAGGTGTCATAGGTCACACTGGAGGGCCCTGTGTCATCTGCCTGGCGGGCCGGATCTCTGCCATTGGCTCAAGTCTTGTCAGCATTCCCATCACAAGCTCCGCCCACTCTTGCGGGGGGGGACTGTCTCTATGGTGATGGCAAAGGAGTCTTAGCCCCGCCCACCTGGCCTTGACTTCACCTACCTGGCCCGCTGACCCTCACTCAGACCTCTGTGTTGCTCCAAATGAATGTCCGCCAGTGCCCGGGTGTCAGCATCTGGGATAAAGGATTCGGGACCTTGCCTGGGGCAGAAGGCAGCCTAGGTCAGCGGGTACCTGGAAGTCTACTGCCTTGTGACACTGCTGCCAGTGACAAATGGTGACTCCCACACTCACATATCGCCTGGTGGCAGAATGATAGTGATGGGCGGAGAAACATGGCTCCGGAGCACACGTTCCGTGGGGCACCAGCCAAAGCAAAGGCCAGGGCCGGTAGTGGACGTCGTGGAGCTGAATGGCGAGCCAGTGAAGGGCCCAAGGGTCCCTCCTGTATGTGGCGAACAGGTCATCCGTGTCCCCACGTCCATAAACCATGGGACTGCTGGGGCCCAGGCTGCCAGGATTTCGGCCTTGCCTTCGGAGCCCGGCCACATACGCGGCCTTGCAGCGGAGGCGGGGACATGTAGACAGCCAAAATTTGGAAAAAGGCAGTGTTTCCTCGAGTTCCCTGGCATCGGCCTTTTTGAGCGGCTTGCTTTTTTTCCTGGTAGGAGAGGGCCCTGACGGAGAAAGGCAGGATTACGTGTGCAGGAAAGGTGTGTGCTGAGAGGGTGACGACGTTGAGACCATGTTGGGATCTTTAGTCCCAGGAGAGGCCCCTGGCGGGTGTGGGTCAGTGTTCTCTACCCATCCCACTTGGCGGGGGGAGGTTTTCACCATACAAAGCAGCAGCGGAATTATTCGTCGCCGGAGGGGTTGCATCTGCCCACAAGCTCCACCTGGCCAGGGTCCGCCCTTGCTGTATTGTCCATGTCAGTCAACAGAAGCTAAGACCTTCCAGAGAGACTACCTGCTCTTCTCTACCCACGGGGAAGCAGTACAGCCAGAAGCCTCCCCCATTCCATCTCTAGGCTCTCTCTCAGGCCCCTCATACTTGTGATGTGTCTCAGGGGTAGAAGGAAGAGATTTCTCCGAATGAACACATACACAGAGGGGCCATAGATGCTGAGGAAGGGCGCCTTGCCTACTGATATCCTAGCGTAAGTGGAAAAGTGGTACCTGCCTGCTGGCCCAGTGTGTCGAACGTGTCCACATCAGGGGCTGCCTACGGTGAGGTGATTCCCTGGGTGCCCTGGATTTTGTGGCCCAAAAGAGAAGGGGCCGTCGTGTGTCCATGGGTAAAATGGAGGGCACTGCGGAAGTGGCCGCTTAGGCTGGACCTCTCGTATTGGCTCGGTGTTTGTGACCCGTCCCCGTCAGAAGTTCCGGCCAGCCTTGCGGTGGCTGTCTCCATGGTGATTGGGAAAGAAGCCTTAGGCCCCGCACTCAGCCGTCACCTGGCCTACCTGGCCTCTTTAGCCTCATCTAGACCGCTGTGTGGATGAAAGAATGAATGTCGGCCAATGACCACATGTCCTCGTTGCCTTTGAAGGATTAGGCTCCTTGCCTGGGCAGAAGACAGCCAAGGTCAGCCTGAGCCTAGACACCTAGTGACCTGTGACACTGCAGGCAGTGACAGATGTTCATTTTCATGCTCATGTATCCGCAGGTGGCGGATTCAGAGTGGTCGGAGAAGAAGTGTAACTAGGGATGACACAGACACGAGGGCACGGGCCAAAGGTCAGGGAAAATAGCTGAGATCGTGGAGCTCTAGCGGAGCCAGTGTAGGGCCCAGGCCTCCCTCCTGTACGTGGCAAAGAGGTGATCCATATGCCGCCATGCGCAGACTCTGGACTGCTGGGGCCCTGGACGCCCGGATTGCGGCCTTGTCTTCGGAGAAGTGACACACATGCACTGTGCCAGCGGAGGCTGTGGCCCAGCAGAGGACAAAATCTTGAAAATGGGGGCTTCAGTTGACTTTGCCTGTGCTCTCCTTTGGCTGAGTGCCATCGTGTGTTTCCTAGCAGGAGAAGGCATTCGTGGAGAGAGGCGGATTCCGTGTGTGCAGGCAAAGTGTGTGCTGAGATGATGAGTGGCTGGAGACCATTGTGCACTCTTCAGACCCAGGATAGACCCCTGGCAGGTATGTGTCAATGTTTCTGCCCATGGCACTCAGCCGGGTATTTGCATAGAATGTTCTCCGCGGAATTAGTAGTCTCCGGAGAGGCTGCTGCATGTCAGCAAGCTTCACCTGGCCAGGTCCGCCCGTGATGTAGCTCCCCAATCAATGGCTACTCTCTAGACCTTCCAGATAGACTAGCAGATCTTCTCTGCCCATGGGCAACCAGTAGAGCCAGAGGCCTTCCCCCTTTGCTCTTTCGTCTCTAGGCCCTCTGTCAGGCACTCCAAGGTGTGAAGTGACAAGGGGGAGAAGGAAGAGATTTCAGAGAACGAACACATCCAGAGAGAGACAGAGAGAGGCAAGAGATGCTGAGTGGGGATGCCTTGCGTAGTGATATCCTGAGGAAAGTGGGAAAGAGGTACCTGGCCTGCTGTGCCAATGCCCTGAAGCAGTCCGCACCAGGGGCTCCCTTGTGCCTGCGTAGCCTCTCCCAGGGTGTGCTCAAATCCTGTGGCCACTAGGTGTCATAGGTCACACTGGAGGGCCCTGTGTCATCTGCCTGGCGGGCCGGATCTCTGCCATTGGCTCAAGTCTTGTCAGCAGGCCCATCACAAGCTCCGCCCACTCTTGCGGGGGGGGACTGTCTCTATGGTGATGGCAAAGGAGTCTTAGCCCCGCCCACCTGGCCTTGACTTCACCTACCAGGCCCGCTGACCCTCACTCAGACCTCTGTGTTGCTCCAAATGAATGTCCGCCAGTGCCCGGGTGTCAGCATCTGGGATAAAGGATTCGGGACCTTGCCTGGGGCAGAAGGCAGCCTAGGTCAGCGGGTACCTGGAAGTCTACTGCCTTGTGACACTGCTGCCAGTGACAAATGGTGACTCCCACACTCAGATATCGCCTGGTGGCAGAATGATAGTGATGGGCGGAGAAACATCGCTCCGGAGCACACGTTCCGTGGGGCACCAGCCAAAGCAAAGGCCAGGGCCGGTAGTGGACGTCGTGGAGCTGAATGGCGAGCCAGTGAAGGGCCCAAGGGTCCCTCCTGTATGTGGCGAACAGGTCATCCGTGTCCCCACGTCCATAAACCATGGGACTGCTGGGGCCCAGGCTGCCAGGATTTCGGCCTTGCCTTCGGAGCCCGGCCACATACGCGGCCTTGCAGCAGAGGCGGGGACGTGTAGACAGCCAAAATTTGGAAAAAGGCAGTGTTTCCTCGAGTTCCCTGGCATCGGCCTTTTTGAGCGGCTTGCTTTTTTTCCTGGTAGGAGAGGGCCCTGACGGAGAAAGGCAGGATTACGTGTGCAGGAAAGGTGTGTGCTGAGTGACGACGTTGAGACCATGTTGGGATCTTTAGTCCCAGGAGAGGCCCCTGGCGGGTGTGGGTCAGTGTTCTCTACCCATCCCACTTGGCGGGGGGAGGTTTTCACCATACAAAGCAGCAGCGGAATTATTCGTCGCCGGAGGGGTTGCATCTGCCCACAAGCTCCACCTGGCCAGGGTCCGCCCTTGCTGTATTGTCCATGTCAGTCAACAGAAGCTAAGACCTTCCAGAGAGACTACCTGCTCTTCTCTACCCACGGGGAAGCAGTACAGCCAGAAGCCTCCCCCGTTCCATCTCTAGGCTCTCTCTCAGGCCCCGCATACTTGTGATGTGTCTCAGGGGTAGAAGGAAGAGATTTCTCCGAATGAACACATACACAGAGGGGCCATAGATGCTGAGGAAGGGCGCCTTGCCTACTGATATCCTAGCGTAAGTGGAAAAGTGGTACCTGCCTGCTGGCCCAGTGTGTGGAACGTGTCCACATCAGGGGCTGCCTACTGTGAGGTGATTCCCTGGGTGCCCTGGATTTTGTGGCCCAAAAGAGAAGGGGCCGTCGTGTGTCCATGGGTAAAATGGAGGGCACTGCGGAAGTGGCCGCTTAGGCTGGACCTCTCGTATTGGCTCGGTGTTTGTGACCCGTCCCCGTCAGAAGTTCCGGCCAGCCTTGCGGTGGCTGTCTCCATGGTGATTGGGAAAGAAGCCTTAGGCCCCGCACTCAGCCGTCACCTGGCCTACCTGGCCTCTTTAGCCTCATCTAGACCGCTGTGTGGATGAAAGAATGAATGTCGGCCAATGACCACATGTCCTCGTTGCCTTTGAAGGATTAGGCTCCTTGCCTGGGCAGAAGACAGCCAAGGTCAGCCTGAGCCTAGACACCTAGTGACCTGTGACACTGCAGGCAGTGACAGATGTTCATTTTCATGCTCATGTATCCGCAGGTGGCGGATTCAGAGTGGTCGGAGAAGAAGTGTAACTAGGGATGACACAGACACGAGGGCACGGGCCAAAGGTCAGGGAAAATAGCTGAGATCGTGGAGCTCTAGCGGAGCCAGTGTAGGGCCCAGGCCTCCCTCCTGTACGTGGCAAAGAGGTGATCCATATGCCGCCATGGGCAGACTCTGGACTGCTGGGGCCCTGGACGCCCGGATTGCGGCCTTGTCTTCGGAGAAGTGACACACAGGCACTGTGCCAGCGGAGGCTGTGGCCCAGCAGAGGACAAAATCTTGAAAATGGGGGCTTCAGTTGACTTTGCCTGTGCTCTCCTTTGGCTGAGTGCCATCGTGTGTTTCCTAGCAGGAGAAGGCATTCGTGGAGAGAGGCGGATTCCATGTGTGCAGGCAAAGTGTGTGCTGAGATGATGAGTGGCTGGAGACCAGGGTGGACTCTTAAACCCAGGATAGACCCCTGGCAGGTATGTGTCAATGTTTCTGCCCATGGCACTCAGCCGGGTATTTGCATAGAATGTTCTCCGAGGAATTAGTAGTCTCCGGAGAGGCTGCTGCATGTCAGCAAGCTTCACCTGGCCAGGTCCGCCCGTGATGTAGCTCCCCAATCAATGGCTACTCTCTAGACCTTCCAGATAGACTAGCAGATCTTCTCTGCCCATGGGCAACCAGTAGAGCCAGAGGCCTTCCCCCTTTGCTCTTTCGCTCTAGGCCCTCTGTCAGGCACTCCAAGGTGTGAAGTGACAAGGGGGAGAAGGAAGAGATTTCAGAGAACGAACACATCCAGAGAGAGACAGAGAGAGGCAAGAGATGCTGAGTGGGGATGCCTTGCGTAGTGATATCCTGAGGAAAGTGGGAAAGAGGTACCTGGCCTGCTGTGCCAATGCCCTGAAGCAGTCCGCACCAGGGGCTCCCTTGTGCCTGCGTAGCCTCTCCCAGGGTGTGCTCAAATCCTGTGGCCACTAGGTGTCATAGGTCACACTGGAGGGCCCTGTGTCATCTGCCTGGCGGGCCGGATCTCTGCCATTGGCTCAAGTCTTTTCAGCAGGCCCATCACAAGCTCCGCCCACTCTTGCGGGGGGGGACTGTCTCTATGGTGATGGCAAAGGAGTCTTAGCCCCGCCCACCTGGCCTTGACTTCACCTACCAGGCCCGCTGACCCTCACTCAGACCTCTGTGTTGCTCCAAATGAATGTCCGCCAGTGCCCGGGTGTCAGCATCTGGGATAAAGGATTGGGGACCTTGCCTGGGGCAGAAGGCAGCCTAGGTCAGCGGGTACCTGGAAGTCTACTGCCTTGTGACACTGCTGCCAGTGACAAATGGTGACTCCCACACTCAGATATCGCCTGGTGGCAGAATGATAGTGATGGGCGGAGAAACATCGCTCCGGAGCACACGTTCCGTGGGGCACCAGCCAAAGCAAAGGCCAGGGCCGGTAGTGGACGTCGTGGAGCTGAATGGCGAGCCAGTGAAGGGCCCAAGGGTCCCTCCTGTATGTGGCGAACAGGTCATCCGTGTCCCCACGTCCATAAACCATGGGACTGCTGGGGCCCAGGCTGCCAGGATTTCGGCCTTGCCTTCGGAGCCCGGCCACATACGCGGCCTTGCAGCAGAGGCGGGGACGTGTAGACAGCCAAAATTTGGAAAAAGGCAGTGTTTCCTCGAGTTCCCTGGCATCGGCCTTTTTGAGCGGCTTGCTTTTTTTCCTGGTAGGAGAGGGCCCTGACGGAGAAAGGCAGGATTACGTGTGCAGGAAAGGTGTGTGCTGAGAGAGTGACGACGTTGAGACCATGTTGGGATCTTTAGTCCCAGGAGAGGCCCCTGGCGGGTGTGGGTCAGTGTTCTCTACCCATCCCACTTGGCGGGGGGAGGTTTTCACCATACAAAGCAGCAGCGGAATTATTCGTCGCCGGAGGGGTTGCATCTGCCCACAAGCTCCACCTGGCCAGGGTCCGCCCTTGCTGTATTGTCCATGTCAGTCAACAGAAGCTAAGACCTTCCAGAGAGACTACCTGCTCTTCTCTACCCACGGGGAAGCAGTACAGCCAGAAGCCTCCCCCGTTCCATCTCTAGGCTCTCTCTCAGGCCCCGCATACTTGTGATGTGTCTCAGGGGTAGAAAAAAGATATTTCTCCGAATGAACACATACACAGAGGGGCCATAGATGCTGAGGAAGGGCGCCTTGCCTACTGATATCCTAGCGTAAGTGGAAAAGTGGTACCTGCCTGCTGGCCCAGTGTGTCGAACGTGTCCACATCAGGGGCTGCCTACTGTGAGGTGATTCCCTGGGTGCCCTGGATTTTGTGGCCCAAAAGAGAAGGGGCCGTCGTGTGTCCATGGGTAAAATGGAGGGCACTGCGGAAGTGGCCGCTTAGGCTGGACCTCTCGTATTGGCTCGGTGTTTGTGACCCGTCCCCGTCAGAAGTTCCGGCCAGCCTTGCGGTGGCTGTCTCCATGGTGATTGGGAAAGAAGCCTTAGGCCCCGCACTCAGCCGTCACCTGGCCTACCTGGCCTCTTTAGCCTCATCTAGACCGCTGTGTGGATGAAAGAATGAATGTCGGCCAATGACCACATGTCCTCGTTGCCTTTGAAGGATTAGGCTCCTTGCCTGGGCAGAAGACAGCCAAGGTCAGCCTGAGCCTAGACACCTAGTGACCTGTGACACTGCAGGCAGTGACAGATGTTCATTTTCATGCTCATGTATCCGCAGGTGGCGGATTCAGAGTGGTCGGAGAAGAAGTGTAACTAGGGATGACACAGACACGAGGGCACGGGCCAAAGGTCAGGGAAAATAGCTGAGATCGTGGAGCTCTAGCGGAGCCAGTGTAGGGCCCAGGCCTCCCTCCTGTACGTGGCAAAGAGGTGATCCATATGCCGCCATGGGCAGACTCTGGATTGCTGGGGCCCTGGACGCCCGGATTGCGGCCTTGTCTTCGGAGAAGTGACACACATGCACTGTGCCAGCGGAGGCTGTGGCCCAGCAGAGGACAAAATCTTGAAAATGGGGGCTTCAGTTGACTTTGCCTGTGCTCTCCTTTGGCTGAGTGCCATCGTGTGTTTCCTAGCAGGAGAAGGCATTCGTGGAGAGAGGCGGATTCCATGTGTGCAGGCAAAGTGTGTGCTGAGATGATGAGTGGCTGGAGACCAGGGTGGACTCTTAAACCCAGGATAGACCCCTGGCAGGTATGTGTCAATGTTTCTGCCCATGGCACTCAGCCGGGTATTTGCATAGAATGTTCTCCGAGGAATTAGGAGTCTCCGGAGAGGCTGCTGCATGTCAGCAAGCTTCACCTGGCCAGGTCCGCCCGTGATGTAGCTCCCCAATCAATGGCTACTCTCTAGACCTTCCAGATAGACTAGCAGATCTTCTCTGCCCATGGGCAACCAGTAGAGCCAGAGGCCTTCCCCCTTTGCTCTTTCGCTCTAGGCCCTCTGTCAGGCACTCCAAGGTGTGAAGTGACAAGGGGGAGAAGGAAGAGATTTCAGAGAACGAACACATCCAGAGAGAGACAGAGAGAGGCAAGAGATGCTGAGTGGGGATGCCTTGCGTAGTGATATCCTGAGGAAAGTGGGAAAGAGGGACCTGGCCTGCTGTGCCAATGCCCTGAAGCAGTCCGCACCAGGGGCTCCCTTGTGCCTGCGTAGCCTCTCCCAGGGTGTGCTCAAATCCTGTGGCCACTAGGTGTCATAGGTCACACTGGAGGGCCCTGTGTCATCTGCCTGGCGGGCCGGATCTCTGCCATTGGCTCAAGTCTTGTCAGCAGGCCCATCACAAGCTCCGCCCACTCTTGCGGGGGGGGACTGTCTCTATGGTGATGGCAAAGGAGTCTTAGCCCCGCCCACCTGGCCTTGACTTCACCTACCTGGCCCGCTGACCCTCACTCAGACCTCTGTGTTGCTCCAAATGAATGTCCGCCAGTGCCCGGGTGTCAGCATCTGGGATAAAGGATTCGGGACCTTGCCTGGGGCAGAAGGCAGCCTAGGTCAGCGGGTACCTGGAAGTCTACTGCCTTGTGACACTGCTGCCAGTGACAAATGGTGACTCCCACACTCACATATCGCCTGGTGGCAGAATGATAGTGATGGGCGGAGAAACATCGCTCCGGAGCACACGTTCCGTGGGGCACCAGCCAAAGCAAAGGCCAGGGCCGGTAGTGGACGTCGTGGAGCTGAATGGCGAGCCAGTGAAGGGCCCAAGGGTCCCTCCTGTATGTGGCGAACAGGTCATCCGTGTCCCCACGTCCATAAACCATGGGACTGCTGGGGCCCAGGCTGCCAGGATTTCGGCCTTGCCTTCGGAGCCCGGCCACATACGCGGCCTTGCAGCGGAGGCGGGGACGTGTAGACAGCCAAAATTTGGAAAAAGGCAGTGTTTCCTCGAGTTCCCTGGCATCGGCCTTTTTGAGCGGCTTGCTTTTTTTCCTGGTAGGAGAGGGCCCTGACGGAGAAAGGCAGGATTACGTGTGCAGGAAAGGTGTGTGCTGAGAGGGTGACGACGTTGAGACCATGTTGAGATCTTTAGTCCCAGGAGAGGCCCCTGGCGGGTGTGGGTCAGTGTTCTCTACCCATCCCACTTGGCGGGGGGAGGTTTTCACCATACAAAGCAGCAGCGGAATTATCCGTCGCCGGAGGGGTTGCATCTGCCCACAAGCTCCACCTGGCCAGGGTCCGCCCTTGCTGTATTGTCCATGTCAGTCAACAGAAGCTAAGACCTTCCAGAGAGACTACCTGCTCTTCTCTACCCACGGGGAAGCAGTACAGCCAGAAGCCTCCCCCATTCCATCTCTAGGCTCTCTCTCAGGCCCCTCATACTTGTGATGTGTCTCAGGGGTAGAAGGAAGAGATTTCTCCGAATGAACACATACACAGAGGGGCCATAGATGCTGAGGAAGGGCGCCTTGCCTACTGATATCCTAGCGTAAGTGGAAAAGTGGTACCTGCCTGCTGGCCCAGTGTGTCGAACGTGTCCACATCAGGGGCTGCCTACGGTGAGGTGATTCCCTGGGTGCCCTGGATTTTGTGGCCCAAAAGAGAAGGGGCCGTCGTGTGTCCATGGGTAAAATGGAGGTCACTGCGGAAGTGGCCGCTTAGGCTGGACCTCTCGTATTGGCTCGGTGTTTGTGACCCGTCCCCGTCAGAAGTTCCGGCCAGCCTTGCGGTGGCTGTCTCCATGGTGATTGGGAAAGAAGCCTTAGGCCCCGCACTCAGCCGTCACCTGGCCTACCTGGCCTCTTTAGCCTCATCTAGACCGCTGTGTGGATGAAAGAATGAATGTCGGCCAATGACCACATGTCCTCGTTGCCTTTGAAGGATTAGGCTCCTTGCCTGGGCAGAAGACAGCCAAGGTCAGCCTGAGCCTAGACACCTAGTGACCTGTGACACTGCAGGCAGTGACAGATGTTCATTTTCATGCTCATGTATCCGCAGGTGGCGGATTCAGAGTGGTCGGAGAAGAAGTGTAACTAGGGATGACACAGACACGAGGGCACGGGCCAAAGGTCAGGGAAAATAGCTGAGATCGTGGAGCTCTAGCGGAGCCAGTGTAGGGCCCAGGCCTCCCTCCTGTACGTGGCAAAGAGGTGATCCATATGCCGCCATGCGCAGACTCTGGACTGCTGGGGCCCTGGACGCCCGGATTGCGGCCTTGTCTTCGGAGAAGTGACACACATGCACTGTGCCAGCGGAGGCTGTGGCCCAGCAGAGGACAAAATCTTGAAAATGGGGGCTTCAGTTGACTTTGCCTGTGCTCTCCTTTGGCTGAGTGCCATCGTGTGTTTCCTAGCAGGAGAAGGCATTCGTGGAGAGAGGCGGATTCCGTGTGTGCAGGCAAAGTGTGTGCTGAGATGATGAGTGGCTGGAGACCATTGTGCACTCTTCAGACCCAGGATAGACCCCTGGCAGGTATGTGTCAATGTTTCTGCCCATGGCACTCAGCCGGGTATTTGCATAGAATGTTCTCCGAGGAATTAGTAGTCTCCGGAGAGGCTGCTGCATGTCAGCAAGCTTCACCTGGCCAGGTCCGCCCGTGATGTAGCTCCCCAATCAATGGCTACTCTCTAGACCTTCCAGATAGACTAGCAGATCTTCTCTGCCCATGGGCAACCAGTAGAGCCAGAGGCCTTCCCCCTTTGCTCTTTCGTCTCTAGGCCCTCTGTCAGGCACTCCAAGGTGTGAAGTGACAAGGGGGAGAAGGAAGAGATTTCAGAGAACGAACACATCCAGAGAGAGACAGAGAGAGGCAAGAGATGCTGAGTGGGGATGCCTTGCGTAGTGATATCCTGAGGAAAGTGGGAAAGAGGGACCTGGCCTGCTGTGCCAATGCCCTGAAGCAGTCCGCACCAGGGGCTCCCTTGTGCCTGCGTAGCCTCTCCCAGGGTGTGCTCAAATCCTGTGGCCACTAGGTGTCATAGGTCACACTGGAGGGCCCTGTGTCATCTGCCTGGCGGGCCGGATCTCTGCCATTGGCTCAAGTCTTGTCAGCAGGCCCATCACAAGCTCCGCCCACTCTTGCGGGGGGGACTGTCTCTATGGTGATGGCAAAGGAGTCTTAGCCCCGCCCACCTGGCCTTGACTTCACCTACCTGGCCCGCTGACCCTCACTCAGACCTCTGTGTTGCTCCAAATGAATGTCCGCCAGTGCCCGGGTGTCAGCATCTGGGATAAAGGATTCGGGACCTTGCCTGGGGCAGAAGGCAGCCTAGGTCAGCGGGTACCTGGAAGTCTACTGCCTTGTGACACTGCTGCCAGTGACAAATGGTGACTCCCACACTCAGATATCGCCTGGTGGCAGAATGATAGTGATGGGCGGAGAAACATCGCTCCGGAGCACACGTTCCGTGGGGCACCAGCCAAAGCAAAGGCCAGGGCCGGTAGTGGACGTCGTGGAGCTGAATGGCGAGCCAGTGAAGGGCCCAAGGGTCCCTCCTGTATGTGGCGAACAGGTCATCCGTGTCCCCACGTCCATAAACCATGGGACTGCTGGGGCCCAGGCTGCCAGGATTTCGGCCTTGCCTTCGGAGCCCGGCCACATACGCGGCCTTGCAGCAGAAGCGGGGACGTGTAGACAGCCAAAATTTGGAAAAAGGCAGTGTTTCCTCGAGTTCCCTGGCATCGGCCTTTTTGAGCGGCTTGCTTTTTTTCCTGGTAGGAGAGGGCCCTGACGGAGAAAGGCAGGATTACGTGTGCAGGAAAGGTGTGTGCTGAGAGAGTGACGACGTTGAGACCATGTTGGGATCTTTAGTCCCAGGAGAGGCCCCTGGCGGGTGTGGGTCAGTGTTCTCTACCCATCCCACTTGGCGGGGGGAGGTTTTCACCATACAAAGCAGCAGCGGAATTATTCGTCGCCGGAGGGGTTGCATCTGCCCACAAGCTCCACCTGGCCAGCGTCCGCCCCTACTGTATTGTCCATGTCAGTCAACAGAAGCTAAGACCTTCCAGAGAGACTACCTGCTCTTCTCTACCCACGGGGAAGCAGTATAGCCAGAAGCCTCCCCCGTTCCATCTCTAGGCTCTCTCTCAGGCCCCTCATACTTGTGATGTGTCTCAGGGGTAGAAGGAAGAGATTTCTCCGAATGAACACATACACAGAGGGGCCATAGATGCTGAGGAAGGGCGCCTTGCCTACTGATATCCTAGCGTAAGTGGAAAAGTGGTACCTGCCTGCTGGCCCAGTGTGTCGAACGTGTCCACATCAGGGGCTGCCTACTGTGAGGTGATTCCCTGGGTGCCCTGGATTTTGTGGCCCAAAAGAGAAGGGGCCGTCGTGTGTCCATGGGTAAAATG